>NC_090276.1:5530000-5895000 GCF_040414725.1 Anabrus simplex | reverse complement strand
AGCGCTAGTGACATGAGGCAGCCGCTTACTCTTGGTATGCTGGTAGGCTCATACAGGGTGTCGATACCATACACCTCACGCGATCCAACTTGTCTTGGGACATAATGCAGAACTCAGCGGGGGTCATGTTGGGCGGGTAGTCCACGTGCCGGACGACCTGCAACCTCGCTGCAAAGCGTCCTTAACAAAAGACGATCAACCCCCGGCCTCAGCCCTCTGCAACTATAACGGTCTATTGGAATGTAACCGAGCACTGGGTTTGTATACTCTACGTACTAGATGGGAGGGTTTCTTAATGCCAAGACAAAGAAGAACGGCATAGGTTGTTTGAGCCATCAGTCCATAGAATGGTTTGATGCAGCTCTCCATGCCACCCAATCCTGTGCTAACCTTATAATTCCTACGCAACTACTACATCCTACATTTGCTCTAATCTGCTTGTCATATATATTTGCTAGTGGCTTTACGTCGCACCGACACAGATAGGTCTTGTGGCTGAAGATCGACTAGGAAAGGCCTAGGAGTTGGAAGGAAGCGGCCATGGCCTTAATTAAGGTACAGCTCCAGCATTTGTCTGGTGTGAAAAATGGGAAACCAGGGAAAACCATTTTCAGGGCTGCCGACAGTGGGATTCGAACCCACTCTCTCCCAGATACAAGCTCACAGCCGCGCGCCTCTAACCGCACGACCAACTCGCCCGGTAAACTTGTCATATTCATACATTTGTGTACCCATACCGTTCTTACCACCTACCAACACTTTCCTTTAAAAAAATGAATTCCTGGGTGTCTTAAGATGTACCGTAAACTATCAATCATTTTCTTCATGTCAAATTTTACCAATTCGATTCAGTACCTCTTCATTTGTGATTCGATATATCCATCTCACCTTCAGCATTCTTCTGTAACACCACATTTCAAAAGCTTCTATTCTCTTTCTTTCTGAGCTAGTTATTGTCTATGTTTCACTTCCATAGAATACCGCGCGCCAGACGAAAGTCTTAAAAAACATCTCCCTAAGTCCTGTATCAGTGTTCGAAGTGAACACATTTCTGCATTTTATGTTCTCCTTACTTCTGCCATCGTTATTCTACTACCTAAGTAACAATATTCTTCTTTTTCCTTTAAGACTTAATTTCCTAATCTAATATTTTCTGCATGACCTAACTTCGTTCGAGTGCACTCCATTACTTTTGTTTTGGACTTATTTAATTTCGTCTTATACTCCTCCTTCAACACTTTGTACATAACATTCAGGAATTTCTCTAGATCTTCTGCAGTCTCAGATAAAACAACAACAATATCGTCGGCAAATCTGAGGGTTTTGATTTTCTCTCCTTGGATTGTGATTTCCGTTCCAAATCCCTCTTTACCACCTTTTCTATATAAACATTGAAAAGAGGTGGGGGAGGGGCAAAGTGCAGCCTTGCCTCACTCCTTTCTGGATTGGTGCTTCGGTATCAGCTTCAGAATGTCGAGTAGCTTGGTCCAATCCAAACCAAAAACCAAACCCCATGGCTCAACAGCCTCGAAGGGCCTTGGCCTACCAAGCGACTGCTGCTCAGCCCGAAGGCCTACAGATTACGAAGTGTCGTGTGGTCAGCACAACGAATCCTCTCGACCGTTATTCTTGGCTTTCTAGACCGGGGATGCTCTCTAACCGTCAGATGGCTCTTCAGTTCTAATTACGTAGGATTAGTGGTCTTCGAACCAGCTCTCAGATCTCGGTAAAAGTCCGTGGCCTGGCCGGGAATCCAACCCGAGGCCTCGGGTAAGAGGCAGGCACGCTACACCGCGGGGCCGGCATTAAATAGCTTGGTCCAACATTATCAAATATATTTTCTAGATCTATGAACGCCATTTACGTGGGCCTGTCTTTTTTAATTCGATAGGTCAGTAGAAAAGTGAAATGAAATATCTACAAATGAAGCCCTCCCCGAAACGAATCAGTAATTTTTCAGGGTGAGGAAAAATAGTTTCGGCGTCTGTTTCACTGTACACACTACTTGAACCAATTGCTTATGAAAGTGTACAAATGAGTTAATCTATTTAAAACAATTTATTTTTATAACTTGAGGTTTTAAAAATAATATCTGAATTCGAAGTGATGCAATAGAAATTAATCTGCAAATGTCTCTTACATTTGTATATAACAGAAGATAAATCTTGGAATACAAATTATAGCAAACAATATTAGTGTAATGACAACAAAAATATCAAGAAAATATTTCTAAATTATCATAAAGAGTTTTCCCTAATGCCTATTGCTCACGGTAAAATGTTTCGTAAAATTTGTTGTAAATTTGGTGAAAACAAGTTGTGTTGCTCACGGTAAAATTATTTTATAAAATCCGTGGAAACATCGGGATGACCATCTATGAACTCACTTCTGAACTAAGATGTGTATGTGCTGCCATCTATCAATAAACTTATAAACGAAGAATCACCTGTTCAACTTACAGTGTGTTTGAGAGTATGGCTCCAACAAACAAAGCAACACTTGCTGCTTTGGCTGCAATTATATGTTGTACAGTGGTAAAAAGGAAGAAAAGAAATGCCAGGAAATGCTGGACTCGGGATTGGATCAAAAGAAGAGAAGAAGGTAGAGGATTGCTGTCGTTGGTCGAAAATTTTACAAAGAAGTGTTTGTTTACAATCGAGCTTCACAATCTTCTCACGACGTAGCGCCAGCATCATCGTGATGTCAGCTTCGCTGATTGGTACGTTTCGTAAAATTAATTTTACGGAATACAACATGTCCTATTTTAGGAAAAGTTTTATCAAAAGTTTTATAAAACTTGAATTTGACCGTGAGCAACAGAAATTTAAAAAAATAAAATTATTGTACAATAAATTCGACAGAAAATGCATTTATTTTGCGATAAGTGGGAAAATGCAGCGAAATTCATTGAGAATAACGATCTTGAAACTGTATTCCAATATCACGCCTGTGAAGAGAGACAGATGACAGAATAACGATTTCTCAATTCGACAGATGTATCTCTTCGTATTAATTAAAATTGTAAAAATCCTTTATGGTATGGCCATATAAAGTGACAGCTGCGGCCATATATAGTGAAAACGCCAATTTGTTATTAATCTTGATTAGGTCTATATTATAGTTCTAATCAAGTTACATAAGGCATAATGAATGATTAGAAATTTTGTAATGGAGTGCAGTCGAACGAAGTCAGGAAATATTAGATTAGGAAATGAAGTCTTAAAGGAAGTAGAAGAATATTATTACTTGGGTAGTAAAATAACTAACGATGTCACAATTAACGACATAAAATGCAGGAAGGTGTTTGGTAAGAAATTAATTTATTCACTTCGAATATTGACAATTAGAATTAAAAAGAAGTGGCATTGTAAGGAAGTGAAACACGGAAGATAATTAGCTCAGAAAGAAAGAGAATAGAAGTTTTTGAAATGTGGTGGAAAGTGAGATCGACCAATCGAATCACGAAAGAAGAGACACTGGGTGAAATTTGACGAGAAGAAAAGACAGAATGATAGGACACATCTTAAGACAGCCAGGGTTTGTTCATTTGATTTTTTGAAGGAAGTTTAGGCGGTAAGAACGGTAGAGGTAGACCAAGGTATGAATATGACAAGCAGATTAGATCAGATGTAGGATGTGGTAGTTACGTAGAAATTAAACGGTTAGCACGTGATAGGGCGGCACGGAGAGCTGCATCAAACCAGTCTATGGACTGAAGACTCAAACAAGCACACCTTTCAGCGTTCAGTCCGCAAGCCTCTGTGAATTTGCTAAACAATCTTCTCTCTATTTATCTGTTCATAACTCTATGGCCTCGTTCATTTCCATTATAAAAAACTGAGTCTCTGCATCATCGTCTTGGTCTTCCTCTACATCTCTTACCCTCCATGACTGAGTCTATTATTCTCCCAGGTAACATGTAACCACACAGTTATAATTAGAGCCCGGATTTTTATGCCTTAATAGGTTAGAATCCTAACTCCTGAAGCGAGTAGCAAGTATAGTTTACCTTCACAACGATTATGCTATGACGTTTGCATAAACATTAGGGGTACGGCCCATCAGAACCCCTATAATTTATGTTACTTTTGCTACATTATGGAAGAGCGGGTGGCCTACAAACCAAATTAGTTTGCAATCTAGCCTGTTACTGCATAAAAGTTCCGGGCTTTGTGGCTACGTAAAATAAAACAATCTGTGATACAACCGGGTGTAAAGTACTTTTCCACAGTCGTGGTTTCTATTTTCAGAATACAAGTGCTAGATGCTCATGATCCTGCTGCGCGTAATAAACCGTGACTTTACAGAGGAAGGAGATTGTCACAATTCCTGTAAAGGAGGTAAAAATGTAAATGAAGTCTTTTGAAATAAATATTCTTCCCTTTAAACAACACGAACTCTCAGCTGTGCCTTACAAAAAACTGGTGTGCCCGTTCAATAATTATTTTTCAATTCTTTGTCAGCAGACTCGTTTTTTTTACTTGTGTTGGATTTCTAAAGGATTACCGTCTCCGTATCTGTCTCGAAGGTACTTGTTTTTCTCCCTGCATCTGGTCTGACCAGGGCACGAGACGAGAACGACCGTTACGACAGGTGAGGTGTACTCAGCCCCCTGTCCCCATCCCTACAATCGGGAGCACGCTCTGAGACACGGGCAGCTGGCACAACTAGTCTTATATTCAGGTAAAAGATTTTTCTTCTTCTTCTTCTTCTTCTTCGCATTATTAAAGAGATCCCTTTAAACATCACCTTCCGCGTGCCCTTTATACTATCCACTTTCTTTTTATTTCTGTTTAATGCCTTAATTTATGTTCAAGAAGGAGAACCCTTACCTGCTCTATTTATGTATAGAATTGCAAATTTATTTGTATCACCGATTGTCGTCTGGGTTTGTAACAACACTGGAGAGCCCCATCCTCACTTCCTGTTTCTAACTGCCCAAGATTTGCAGTTCTGCCTCAGGTTTTTGCAACAGAAGCTTGTTACGTGAAGGGCACGGCAAAACCTGATAATTCAGTATGTTAAATTACTTTTGACATAAATATATCTGGAAAACGTAACTTTTATTCATGATATATATTAATAACTCACTTAGAATTTCCAATTACTTCATAGACAGCAATTTCGACTGTCGAAGAGAGGCTCATTATGCTGACTTCATCTCAGAAGTCAGTAGAGTAGAAGGAGCTGAATATCGGATGACCACGAAATGTTACCTATTAACAGTGCAGGTTGTGATGTAATGCATGGATGGATGGCCAGAGAATGTTACCTAGCAACCCTGCAGGCTGTGATGTAATGCATGGATGGATGGCCAGAGAATGTTACCTAGCAACCCTGCAGGCTGTGATGTAAGGTATGAATGGATGGCCAGACAATGTTACCTAGCAACCATGCAGGCTGTGATGTAAGGTATGGATGGATGGTCAGACAATGTTACCTAGTAACAGTGCAGGCTGTGATGTAAGGTATGGATGGATGGTCAGACAATATTACCTAGTAACTGGGCAGGCTGTGATGTGAAGTATGGATGGATGGTCAGACAATGTTACCTAGCAATCGTGCAGGCTGTGATGTTAGGTATGGATGGATGGTCAGACAATGTTACCTAGCAACCCTGCAGGCTGTGATGTAAGGTATGGACTGATGATCAGACAATGTTACCTAGCATCCCTGCAGGCTGTGATGTAAGGTATGGATGGATGGTCAGACAATGTTACCTAGCAACCCTGCAGGCTGTGATGTAAGGTATGGATGGATGGTCAGACAATGTTACCTAGCAACCCTGCAGGCTGTGATGTAAGGTATGGATGGATGGTCACACAATGTTACCTAGCAACCCTGCAGGCTGTGATGTAAGGTATGAATGGATGGCCAGACAATGTTACCTAGCAACCCTGCAGGCTGTGATGTAAGGTATGGATGGCCAGACAATGTTACCTAGCAACCCTGCAGGCTGTGATGTAAGGTATGGATGGATGGTCAGACAATGTTACCTAGCAACCATGCAGGCTGTGATGTAAGGTATGGATGGATGGTCAGACAATGTTACCTAGTAACAGTGCAGGCTGTGATGTAAGGTATGGATGGATGGTCAGACAATATTACCTAGTAACTGGGCAGGCTGTGATGTGAAGTATGGATGGATGGTCAGACAATGTTACCTAGCAATCGTGCAGGCTGTGATGTTAGGTATGGATGGCCAGACAATGTTACCTAGCAACCCTGCAGACTGTGATGTAAGGTATGGATGGATGGCCAGAGAATGTTACCTAGCAACCCTGCAGGCTGTGATGTAAGGTATGGATGGCCAGACAATGTTACCTAGCAACCCTGCAGGCTGTGATGTAAGGTATGGATGGATGGTCAGACAATGTTACCTAGCAACCCTGCAGGCTGTGATGTAAGGTATGAATGGATGGCCAGACAATGTTACCTAGCAACCCTGCAGGCTGTGATGTAAGGTATGAATGGATGGCCAGACAATGTTACCTAGCAACCCTGCAGGCTGTGATGTAAGGTATGGATGGATGGTCAGACAATGTTACCTAGCAACCATGCAGGCTGTGATGTAAGGTATGGATGGATGGTCAGACAATATTACCTAGTAACTGGGCAGGCTGTGATGTGAAGTATGGATGGATGGTCAGACAATGTTACCTAGCAATCGTGCAGGCTGTGATGTTAGGTATGGATGGCCAGACAATGTTACCTAGCATCCCTGCAGGCTGTGATGTAAGGTATGGATGGCCAGACAATGTTACCTAGCAACCCTGCAGGCTGTGATGTGAGGTATGGATGGCCAGACAATGTTACCTAGCAACCCTGCAGGCTGTGATGTAAGGTATGGATGGATGGTCAGACAATGTTACCTAGCAACCCTGCAGGCTGTGATGTAAGGTATGGATGGATGGTCAGACAATATTACCTAGTAACTGGGCAGGCTGTGATGTAAGGTATGGATGGCCAGACAATGTTACCTAGTAACTGGGCAGGCTGTGATGTAAGGTATGGATGGCCAGACAATATTACCTAGTAACTGGGCAGGCTGTGATGTAAGGTATGGATGGATGGTCAGACAATATTACCTAGTAACTGGGCAGGCTGTGATGTGAAGTATGGATGGATGGTCAGACAATGTTACCTAGCAACCGTGCAGGTTGTGATGTAATGCATGGATGGATGGCCAGAGAATGTTATCTAGCAACCGTGCAGGTTGTGATGTAATGCATGGATGGATGGCCAGACAATGTTACCTAGCAACCCTGCAGGCTGTGATGTAAGGTATGGATGGCCAGACAATGTTACCTAGCAACCCTGCAGGCTGTGATGTAAGGTATGGATGGATGGCCAGACAATGTTACCTAGCAACCCTGCAGGCTGTGATGTAAAGTATGGATGGATGGTCAGACAATGTTACCTAGCAACCATGCAGGCTGTGATGTAAGGTATGGATGGATGGTCAGACAATATTACCTAGTAACTGGGCAGGCTGTGATGTGAAGTATGGATGGATGGTCAGACAATGTTACCTAGCAATCGTGCAGGCTGTGATGTTAGGTATGGAGTTATGGTCAGACAATGTTACCTATTAACAGTGCAGGCTGTGATATAAGGTATGGATGGATGGTCAGACAATGTTACCTAGCAACCATGCAGGCTGTGATGTAAGGTATGGATGGATGGTCAGACAATATTACCTAGTAACTGGGCAGGCTGTGATGTGAAGTATGGATGGATAGCCAGACAATGTTACCTAGTAAGTGTGCAGGCTGTGATGCAAGGTGTTCAGGGATGGCCATGACCCAGACACATATTTATGATCATTTCTTTTTAGTTTAGCGAAGTATGGTGAAAATGTGCCGAACATTCTTATTATTCTTCTTCCTTGCGATACTCTTCTACTTCTGCCTTACCCACACCTGTGGGGTCGCGGGTTCGAACTGTGGAGCACATGGGATTTGTCTGTGTTTTACGTCCGGATGCCCTTCCTGACGCCAACCCCATGTTGATCGATGTAATCACTACTGCGTGTTTCTGTGGTGGTTGATATTGAGGTGAGGTGTGTTGTCTCAATGTGACGAGGAGAGTGTTGGGACAAACACAAACACCCAGACCGAGACAGCAGGAAATGGAACCCGCGACCCTCTGAACCGAAGTCCTCAACGATGACCAATCAATCAATCAATCAATCAATCAATCAATCAATCAATCAATCAATCAATCAATCAATCAATCAATCAATCAATCAATCAATCATTTGCATTCAGGGTAGCCAACCAGGTAGCAGATTCCCTATCAACTGTTTCTCTAGTGTTTTCTTAAATTTATCGAATACTAGCTGTACTGTCCTTCGTTGACGAGACAATAATTGTTATATTTAATTGTTATAATTATTGCATAGCTTGTGAAAAGTTCCCTAACTCCACAGCTACTTACTTGGGACGCAGCAGTAATCCCATCTATCGGAGATGAGGGGTAGCAGAAGAGACACATCACTTCACAATAATGGTCAGTGTAATGTTATTGTTGTTTTGTTTTATCTATGGCTAAATGGTTAGCGTGCTGGCCTTTGGTCACAGGGGTCCCGGGTTCGATTCCAGGCAGGGTCTGGAATTTTAACCATAATTGGTTAATTTCTCTGACATGGGGGCTGGGTGTATGTGACGTCTTCATCATCATTTCATCCTTATCACGGCGCGACCACCTGCTCCCAACGTTGTTCAGTTGAGCATCGTGCGTGTACTGTGTAAGACCTGTTTGACACATTGCGTGTTTAGTGCGTTGGTTCTGAACTCCGAACTGGAACATGAACGACCAAAGGATCAATGTACGGTTTTGTTTTAAGCTTGGCAAGACAGCGAAAGAAACGCACGCGATGCTGGTACGTGTTTATGAAGATCAAGCACTGTCCTTGAAGTGTGTGTACGAGTGGTTCGCCCGTTTTCGAGGAGGCCGGGAAAGTGTTTCTGACAACCCCCGTAGCGGGAGACCGACGACCGCCGTCAATGACGACAACATTGAGAAGGTGAGGACATTAATCACGAACGATCTGCGATTAACTGTCGAAACGGCTGATGCGACACCAAATTTCTTGAACTGTATTGTCACTGAGGATGAAGCCTGGTGTCTCAGGTACGACCCTGAAACGAAACGGCAAAGCATGGAATGGCGGTCTCCGGGATCCCCTCGTCGGAAAAGGGACAGAGCCGAAAAGTCACGCATCAAACTTGCTTTGAAGGGAAAGAGATTTGACGATATTCCTGGCATCCAACGAAACGTGATGAGGCTTTTGAACACCATCCCGAAGGAAGCCTTCTTGCAAAGTTTCCAGGACATGTATCGCCGATCTCAGCACTGCATAGTTATGGTAGGGGACAGTAAGGTCACTGTCGTGCATTGTTCATCTATGTTGATAGTACAGGACTATTCATCGAAATTTACAGTCACCGGTTGTATGAAAGTGACCGAGGTATGAGCGATGCTAGTAATGCCATTCCTTATGCAGCCAGTCCCTGTTACGAATGCTGTGAAAATATCACTCATAGGGTCGATTGGTGCATGCATTTCACTAGGCTTGGCAGACTGATATGCAATAGCAACTTCTGGCTCAGTAAGGAAAGCAACGGGAAACGACCTCGCTCCTCATTTCCCTAGTATGCCTCTTCCCTGACACCTACGCAATGGCGGAACTGTGGACGATCAAACCAGCCTTCGGGGTGAATACCCAAAACACACACACACACACACACACACCTTTTGTTACGTAATACTTTACCATCGGACCAATACATAAATATTTAAAAAAAGTATTGCAGGCACTTTGCCCGTCGTCCTGCGTGAATAAGATTATTTATAGCCTAGAATGTAGTGCCTCATTCCCCGACTTTACATACCGATTTTCATTAAATTCTCTTTAGCCATTTTCTCGTGATGCGAGTCCACACAGACAGAGACGACGGGAAAATAAAAAGTGCATTTCCTTGTTACGGTGGACACGACCGGTACAGAATTACCATGCTTTGTCTTAAATTCTGAGCAATGTACAAACAGACCCGCTCTTCACACAGGATTACATGTTTTGAATAGGAACCTTCCCGGCATTTGTCATGAAGTGAAAATGAGAACCCACAGAAATCCGTTCTCACGACAACTCTGTGGTGTAGTGGTAGCGTGCCTGTCTCTTATTCCAAGGCCCTGGGATCGTTTCCCGGTCAGTTCGAGGATTTTAATTCTGGACTGTGGATTAGAACCGGGCTCGTCTGATACGAGATCTTCTCAAGCTCTTAGTTACAGGAAGAAAGCGCACAGTGAAAAGATGTCGCTACTGACCGAGTGTACATAGACACCACTGGTAGCAGAACGTGGTTCACTTGATACGAGATCTTCTCAAGCTCTTACTTACAGGAAGAAAGCGCACTGTGAAATGATGTCGCTACCGACCGAGTGTACATAGACAACACTGGTAGCAGAACGTGGTTCACTTGATACGAGATCTTCTCAAGCTCTTACTTACAGGAAGAAAGCGCACTGTGAGAAGATGGCGCTACTGACCGAGTGTACATAGACGTACAGTGGTTGCTATGGTTACAACACTGTAGGGAGATGGATGTCGCAGATCTCTACCCCAGCAACATATGTAAATAAGCTAGTCACCCTAGTGCGCACGCACAGATGGCTCAGTGAGCGAGCCCCGTGCTCAACCACACGAGCATAAGGCAGTAGCGATCACTGAGATATTTCAACCGGAAAGTCTACGTCAACATGGGTGGACGTAAGGATGTCGCAGAGTAGCAAAAAGTGGCAATCGTGTTTGGCCGTGCCCATGGCTATACCGTCCGAGAAGTTGCTGGATTTGTTAGTGTTTCGCGGCGAACTGTGTCTACAAGCAGTGGTGGACTACATGACGTCAGAATTCTGGTCGGAAAAAGATCCTAACTGAGAAGAACCGAAGACGTCTTTCACGGCTTGTGAATAAAAATTGCTTCCAAACCGACAGGAATTGCTGCAGTCAGTGATGGAGCTGCATCCCAACCTGTTAGCGAGAGAACATTGCGACGGGAACTGCATGCAATGAACATTTGGAGTAGGTCACCATTGCTGACAGAGGCACTTAAAGCTGCCCGACTTCGTCGAACGTGGACTGACTGTTCTGCCTGTATTCCAATGACACACGTTGTCGAGTGTACCGAAGGCCAATGAAGCACTACATCTTCGATGTCTGCAAGGTCAGGTTCAAGCCGGAGATGTGTCTGTCATGTTTTGGGGGTGTTTTTCGTATCCTGGATTGCGTCCGGTCGCTGACGTGACCATTAACATGAACTAGCATGTTTATTTAAACGTTCTGGATGATCCAACTGGTTTTATGAGCACTTCCACACCCTGTTATATCTCGACTGGCCTGCAAAATCGCCTGACTTGAACCCACTTCAGAATCTGTGGGACAGCGGGTAAAATGCCAATAACATCCTCGCAATTTGGTGGAAATGCGCGATCAAATCCTCGGCGAGAAGCTTAACCTGGATGCGACATACCTGCACAACCTTGTGGACCGAATCCAGGCAGTTATCAAGTCTAGAGGCGGTATTAAATGATGCTAGCAATGATTTCTGCCAGCCCCGTTTTGTAGGGATAGCGGGTTTTCATTTTACCCGAAGGTCCCGGGTTCGATTCCCGGCCAGATCAGGGATTTTTACCTGGACCTGAGGGCTGGTTCGAGGTTCACTCAATCTACGCCATTAGAATTGAGGAGCTATCTGACGGTGGGATAGCGGCCCCGGTCTAGGAAGCAAAGAATAACGGCCGAGAGGATTCGTCGTGCTGACCACATGACACCTCGTAATCTGCAGTCCTTCGGGCTGAGCAGCGGTTGCTTGGGAGGCCAAGGCCCTTCACAGGCTGTAGTGCAATGGGGTCATGTTTGGTTAGTAATAATTTCTCCAGGGAGAACTAATTTTTTCTCTTAACTATCTGCTTTACTTCGCACTAGCACAGATAGGCCTTATGACGACGATGGGACAGGGAAGAGCTAGGAGTGTGAAGAAAGCGGTCGTGGCGTTAATTAAGGTACAGCCCTAGCATTTGCTTTGTGTGAAAATGAGAGAACACGGAAAATCATTTTCAGGGCTGCCGATAGTGGGGGTTGAATCCACTATCTCCCGAATATAAGCTGACAGCTGCGCGCCCATAACCGCACGTCCAGCTCAATGTTAACACAGTTTGTATAAAGAGTCCATCAGTCGCTTTAGTGTACTAATAGAGCCTCCACTCGTGTATCAGTAACGACTTTGTATCTTTGTCGTAATACGTGAAAAGATTCTTAACTGAAAATTAGGGTGTGTGTCTGAATTGCAAAGAGAGCAAGCAAACAGGTTGGTATTGCAAGTGAGATCTTGTGTGCAGTGATCCTGTTTCCTAGCAACGTTATACCGCCTATTGTACTGGGGTGGGCCATGGAATAACCGGCAGCTGGGGTGTGCTCGCTCAACGGCCGTCTGTGTCCGACAGCTGCTAACAACTAATTTCTCTACAGCTGCAAAAATGAAGGGGATTTAATTCCAGTTATGTAAGAACTGCAAGTAGGTGCATGAAATTCACTCCTGCAATCGTTGTGTTCTTCATCAGGTGCCCGGTATGTTTACATTCAGTTACTAAATATTGTACGTTTTTTGTTCTATATATATAGCGGTAACCTTATTGAATGGAGAAAAAGTCACTTTCTTCAGCGCACCATTTAAAAATCATCCAAATATCTAGAAAATAAAAGTGAGAAAATACTATATTACTCAGTAATTATGACCCAAGTAGACTATACACCTTAAACATCACGACTGAAATTTTAATTTTTTCTTTCTTTTGGCCGGCCTCGCGGTGTAAGGGTAGCGTGCCTGCCTCTGAACCGGAGGATCCGGGTTCGATTTTCGGCCAGGTTAGGGACTTTTACCTGGACTTGAGGGCTGGTTGGAGGTCCAATCAGCCTACGTGATTACAATTGAGAAGCTATCTGACGGTGAGATAGCGGTCCCGGTCTAGAAAGCCAAGAATAACGGCTGAGAGGATTCGTCGTGCTGACCACACAACACCTCGTAATCTGCAGGCCTTCGGGCTGAGCAGCGGTCGCTTGGTAGGTCAATGCCCTTCGGAGCTGTTGGAACATGGGGTTTGGTTTTCTTCCTTTCTTTATTAATCCGTTTACGGGTCAGGGTTGGTTTTCCCTCGGACTCAGCGAGGGATCCCTTCTATACCGCCTAAAGGGCAGCGTCCTGGAGCGTGATGCATTGGGTGGGGGATACAACTGGGGAGGAAGACAAGTACCTCACCCAGGCGGCCTCATCTGTTATGTTGAACAGGGAAGAGGGAAGGAAGCGGGCGTGGCCTTAAGTTTGCATTTCCCTAGAGAAGAAGTAGCAACCATGTAAAACCACTTCGAGAATGGCTGAGGTGGGAATCGAACCCCTCCCCCACCCTACTCACTTGACCTCCCGAGGCTGAGTGTACCCACTTTCATCCCTGGTACCACGTTTCAAATTTCGTGACAGAGCCGGGGGTGGCAGCTAATCACACTAACCACTACACCAGAAAGGCGGACGTGATTTTAATTATATTTTCTATTTATCTTTACTTTTATGCTCCAGATTCCTTTTCCTTTATTTGTTGAGCTTTGCTTTCTTTCCTCATTATGTTCTTCAGATCTGTTATTTAGCTTTGTTACCTTTGATTTATAACAGAATAGCACTTCTCTTTTATATGTGTATTATCTTGTAATTTACTTGGTTAAGTATAAGAGAGGGCCACGAGCCCTAACATAGACACTGCTAAGGTCAAATAAATAAATAAATAAATAAATAAATAAATAAATAAATAAATAAATAAATAAATAAATAAATAAATAAATAAATAAATAAATAAATAAATGCCTACACTTTTAAATACCCATTGCGCTTATCCTGTGGTCTAAGGGTAGCGTGCTTACCTCTTACCCCCAAGTTACTGGGTTCGATTTCGGGTCAGGTCAATGATTTTTACCTGGATCTGAGGGTTGTTTCGAGGTTCAGTCACCCTGCGTGATTACAATTGAGGAGGTATCTGACGATGAGATGGCGGACCTGGTCTAGAAAGCCAAGAATAACGTCCGAGAGGATTCGTCGTGCTGACCATATGACACCTCGTAATCTGCAGGCCTTCGGGCTGAGCAGCGGTCGCTTCGTAGGCCAAGGCCCTTCAGGGCTGTTGCGCCATGGAGTTGGTTTGCATTTTTGCGCGAGTTTGCGCTCTTCTTTTCTGTTCGTAAATCCCTTCTTAGAAATATATTACGTTGGTCATTATGTCATGAATAAAATAATTAATTTTTCAGACCGGGACATATAAATAAATGTTAAAACACCCCGCTGAGAGCCGTGGAAGTGCAAGAACGGAAATTCCTGAGAAGAATAATAGGGCCAAGGATGCTACCAAATGGAAGGCGATGGTACAAATCCAACAGTGAGCTCTTCGAGCATCAAGAAAACCTCATAGATGCCATCAGAAGAAAACGTCTGGCTCTCTATGGACACCTACACGGAATTTCTCCTAATAGATTATCCCATAATATCTTCAAGGTTTGCAACAAAAGCAAATCCACTGGAATCCCCTGGACCAAACAAGTGGACAAAGATCTTGCAGAGCTTAATATTAATGAAGCCGCCATTATTGACAGGAATGCATACCGTTTAATGGTCAAAACTAAATCTTTCCTAACATCCCTTACATCAGCTAGCCACAAAGGAGCCGGGAATTGGTCAGAGGAGCGCAGGAAAGAATTCAGCGATAAAATGAAGGAATACTGGGCCAACAGGAAGGCTCAATAGGCCGCTAAGAACACAATCCAGTACGCTAAAAGGGGCAGATGACGACAAAAACAGAAGCACCGTGGTCCACAGTTGGCCAAAGCGTAAAGAAAAAAATGTTAAATGATCCCTTATAGTGGTGGTGGTGGTGGTGGTGGTGATTATTGTTTTAAGAGGAAGTAGAACTAGGCAACCATCCTCTATATAACACTAATCAGAGAGAAAAAAATGGAAGGGGTCCGAACGACACTCGAAGAATGAAGGTATCGGCCAAAGAAAGACAAGGGCCACGAAGGGCGTGAAAATGAAAGGCTCCCTAGGCCTCGCAAACCTAATAGCGTCGGGGTCGCAAGTAATAAGAGTTGAGCAAGGGAGGTCGGATAGGATAGATGAAAGTGAGGAGCCAGGCACAAGTAAGTGGAAGCAATGCCAGGACTCAGCTCAGGGCCCCGTGGCCGCCAACCTAAGCTATCAACTTCAGAGCCCCCGTGGCCTTTTCAAGTCACCTCTTATGACAGATCTGCGTTACCGGGGGTGTTATTCTACCGCCACCACCCACAGGGGTGACGCCTGAAAGCAAATGACTCACCAAGAGGGCATTTCTCTTTTCGTTCTTAGCACTGCAAAATGCACTGCTAGAGCTGCCACCAATCTGCCCAAATGATACTAAAATATTCCTCTTTTACAAAACAAAAGAAAGCTGAAAATAGGGCCTAATGACAAATTAAAACGAAAGGTGCATTTATGTGACAAGGAGAAACGACTTATTCATGCAAATGAAGGCAGGGAACACAATATGAATGTTCATAAAAATCCGAGCCTTAACAAGGAGGACCGAGCTAGTTTGCCATTGCTTTTTCACGGTGCCAGAAAGTGCTGTCGCAACACGGCCGGACTTGTGAGCAGCGCCTTCATAATATCCGACGCACTAGTCGTGGTCTAAGCGTCGGATTGACAAGTCCTGTCTTGTTGGCCATTGACGCTTTCACGGCCCGTACTCATAGACATGAAACTCCTTACGCAGGTCTGCGAAACGTAAAGAATTTCACCTTATTTTCTTGACACGGCATAAGCCCAAAAGCCTGTACAGTATCATATCTATAAGTCCTTTCTTTGTATAAACATGAGTTCGCACAAAGTATTCTATAATCACAGTTTTATTGGTTATGTTTTAAAATATTTTTTCATTAAGTCATATTTGACGAAACAAATTGTATAAAAGCATATTTTTAGTCATACTGCAATAGTTTTAACCGTTCTCCAAGTATTATTTACATGATTGTACCGATGACATGAAATGAAATGGCGTATGGATTTCAGTGCCGGGAGTGTCCGAGGACACGTTCGGTTCGCCAGGTGTAGGTCTTTCGATTTGACTCCCTTAGGCGACCTGCGCGTCGTGATGAGGATGAAATGATGATGAAGACAACACATACACCCAGCCCCTGTGCTAGCGAAACTAACCAATGATGGTTAAAATTCCCGACACTGCCGGGAATCGAACTGGGACCCCTGTGACCAAAGGCCAGCACGTTAATCATTAGCCATGGGGCCGGACTTTGTACCGATGATTTCAAGTGATTGTGTCTGATTAGTTTTGGATTCTGTTCATGTCTGCTTATTTTGGATTTTGTTTATGTCTTGCTCTTTTTGGATTTTGTTTGGTTCTTTTGGATTTTGTTTGTGATTGATTATTCTTCTGGGCACATTTAATTTCTTTTGCAAGATGTTTCTAAGCTGTTTTGTCATATTTTGGTATTTTGATGGCGTAATTTCGCGCTTAATTCCAGAGTCCTTAGGTCATAATAATGATAATAACAACAACAATAATATTCATTAACTGACAGGCTCACTGAAGCCGTACGCAAGAGGCGCCTGAAATTCTGTGGCCATATCTATAGAATGGACAGTGGCAGACAGACTCACCAGAAAATTATTTAAAGTAAACAACTCAAAAAGAAGGTCAATATAAACTGGCTAGAAGAACATAAGACCGACCTCCAAGAAATGAACATCACTGGCGACATCGTGGAGCTTTTAGCACAAAAGTAGCCAAGTACAAATTCGTGGAGAAGTCTAAAAAGAAAACTGGTAACAAGTGGTTCACAGAACGCTAGATGCAGCACAGTGCATTCATGAAGAGATTTTGGGAGGATAAGAAGGTGAAAACTATCAGGCCAACGAACAAGTTCAAACGCGCTATTTGAATAGGTATAATGAAGAAATAATAATAATAATAATAATAATAATAATGATAATAATAATAATAATACTGGGTAGAAAAAGGGAAAGGCCACGAAGGATGTCCAGAGGAAAGTCCTTACCAGAGATAAAGATTTAGAAAGTGTGAAACCTTCTCGAATGAATTGTTTATTGGCCTGCGTGCAATGAATTCTTCATTAAAGTTTCAGTGGGGGTGTGCAACTTACTAAACTATTAGCCCTAAAGTGACCCAGAGGACGAAAATAAATGTTGGTGCTAATACAGGTATACTCCAAATTTTGGAGCACATAGTAATCCCTATTTGTCACATGCGGCAATTTTTAAATGTTCTGAAGATACCTACTTTTAAATCACAGCTGCGCGTCCCTTTAACTGGGTTCGCTTGCTCCACTCAGGAAGCAATTCGTACTTGGCATGCATTGGTTGCGCAGTATGGCCCGAGCAGGTGTAACGTTGCATTCAGGAGGTGGTACGTTCGAACGCCACCATCGGTAGTCCTGGAGATGGCTTTCAGGGCACTCCCATTTTTACTCCAGGCGAATTAAGACCTCGGCCACTTCCTTTCGTATGCCATCATTACCGAAAGTCTCCCTGTGTTAGAGTGACTTTAAGATGCTAAATAATAATAATAATAATAATAATAATAATAATAATAATAATAATAATAATAATAATAATAATAATAATAATAATAATAATAATAATAATAAAGTATATTAAGAACTTGTTAAGAAAAGCTTTGGCAAATCCGCCCGTCTGTTCTACCAGTCCGACGTGCTTCATTTCTGTTTTATTCTCTCTGGAATTACCTGCTGGTGAATCATGAGACACTGATAGGGCTCTAAGTTCAGCCAACTTCGCGTAATCATAAAATTAAATCATTAAATGATCACTCAATAATTGCAGCCGAAGGCTTACCCTACCCGCAATACATTCTGTACTTAGTAGGTTGCTAAGCGACTAACACTTTCATTAATATTCTGATACTGTATATGATTTTCATCCTTAGTAACGTCATTGCATGCAGCCATGTTTGAGAACTACCTGTGAAGCCAGAGTATACACTTCCTCTGATCACGGAATAATACTATTCCCTGCAAAATACTCTTTGATTCTCTAACCTTTTTTCAGCTTCTAAATATATTCAAGAGATGACAGAGCGTTCCTTATGTCTGACTCATTGGCTAAATGGTCAGCGTTGAGGCCTTCAGTTCAGAGGGTCCCGGGTTCGATTCCCGACCAGGTCAGGGATTTTTACCTGGACCTAAGGGCTGGTTTCGTGGTCCACTCAGCCTACGTGATTAGAATTGAGGAGCTATCTGACAGTGAGATAGCGGCCCCGGTCTAGAAAGCCAACAATAACGGCCGAGAGGACCATACGACACCTCGTAATTTGCAGGCCTTCGGCTGAGCAGCGGTCGCTTGGTAGGCCAAGGCCCTTCAAGGGCTGTGGTGCCATGATCTGCTGTCGCCCAGGTCGCAAATTCCCTAACAGTTGTTGATCGAATATCAAAGAATTTTGAAATTTATCGATCATTTCCCTTGATCATTTTTTCCAGTTTCTTGCTCCTCTTCCTATAAACAACTATTTGCCCCATACTTGTCCTTTTGAATTGCAACTTTGTCTTCATTTTATGATCTTTCCTACTCTTAAAACACCACTCAAACTTATTCGTCTTTTTAAGTCATTCAACGCCATCTCTCCACTGACAGCTTGGAACAAACCACTTAGTCGAGCAGCTTGTCTCCTTACTTCTAAATCTTCCCAGCCCAAACTTTGCAACATTTTTGTAACTCTACTCTTTTGTTCGAAATCACAAATCGAGCTGCTTTTCTTTGGATTTCTTCCAGTTCTCAAATCAAGTTGCTCTGGCCAGACACCGCCTGTGGGTGGGGGCCGCAGACGAAGAATACACTCACGGTATTCCCTGCCTGTCGTAAGAGGCGACTAAAAGGGGCGACCAAGAGATGATTTCATTAGAACCATGAAACATCTTGTGATTAGTACCACCACGTGGGGAACACCATGGGTCGCTTTTACTTGCGCGTAGTACTACTATGTTAGGTACGAAATAGGTTTGTGATTAGTACACGTTTGTGATGAACACCATAGGTTTGTTTTGCCTGCAAATGGCGTCGCAATGTGCGAAACACCATAGGTCTGTATTACATGTGCGAATTTCATTACCTGTGAGTAGTACCATTATGAGGGTCCGATGACTTGGATTTTGGCCTCCTTTAGATTACAAGCATCATCGACTCAGTGTAATGCTATAGCAGCAGTCCCTTGGTCACTGATACTATTGTTTTACGTCAGTCTCTGTGAACGTAAGGCATTGCGGGTCGGATCCACTGATTGTTTTAAATTCATATCCATCATTCACTCTTCGTCCTCACGTTTTGAATTCTGGTCAGTGGAGGATTTTGGACTTTTAACTTTTCATTACATTTCGTCTCATTTCGTACCATTAGGGGCCGATGACCTAGATGTTAGGCCCATTTAAACAACAAGCATCACCATCGTCATCGTAATCATTTTGGCGAGGATCCCATATACTGGAACCATACCCTAATTGGGGTCTTACCAGAGACTTTTACGCCCTCTCCTTTACATCCTTACTACAACTTCTGTGAATAGGTCTGTTACCTTTCCTTACAATCTCTTTCATGCTTCTATCAACACCTAGATACCTACAGTGATCCCCATAAGGAACTTTTACTCCATCAACGCAGCAATTAAAACTGAGAGGACTTTTCCTGTTTGTGAAACTCCCAACCTGACTTTTAACCCCGTCCATCTCACAACATTATCGAGATCTTTCTTGCAGTTGCTCATCAAAAAGCCTTATCTCTAATTCTAGTTCTTTACTCGTATGATTTAAATATATACGTCAGCTTCCGTGGCTCAGGCGGAAGCACGCCGGCCTCTCACTTCTAGGTTCCGTAGTTTAAATCCCGGTTACTTCATGTGAGATTTGTGCTTGACAAAGGGCAGGTGCGACAGGTTTTTCTCCAGGTACTCAGGTTTTCCCTGTCATAATTCATTCCAGCAACACTCTCCAATATCATTTCATTTCATCTGCCAGTCATTAATCATTGCCCCAGAGGAGTGCGACAGGCTTCCTCAGCCGGTACAATTCCTATCCTCGCCGCTAGATGGGGGCTTCATTCATTCCATTCCTGACGCGGTTGAATGTCGTATATATATTTGCTATTTGCTTTACGTCTCACCCACAGATAGATCTTATGGTGACGATGGGAGAGGAAAGGCCTAGGAATCGGAAGGAAGCGACCGTGTCCTTAATTAAGGTACAGCGTGGTGTGAAAATGGGAAAACACGGAAAGCCATTTTCAGAGCTGCCGACAGTGGTGTTGGAACCCACTATCTCCCAGATGCGACCTCACAGCTGCGCGCCCCTGACCGCACGGCCAACTCGCCCGGTCATTTCATATATATAAGAAACCATAAAGGTCCAATAATACTACCTTGAGGAATTCCCTTCCTAATGATTACAGGATCAGCAAAGGTTATAAGGAAACATAAAGAATCAATGGCGGCGTTATAACAAGGAGTAATAGGCATCATGAGGATTGGCATAGTTTCGCATTTCTTTCCTTACTGGTTTTTTTTATTTTTTATTAAGCAGTTTATAAAGCTGCCCTTCACAACTATGAAGGCTTTGTTGATATTGATATAAGGTTTCTTTCTTTCCAGGCGTTGAGATCTCCCAGCGTTTGGCGTAGCCATCGATGCAACCATAAACGGTAAGTCACTGGGGTTCTAAATAACAGGTGGGATGAGGAATTCTTTTAGGGTCTGCCTGGCGGAGACGTTAAAGGCGTGATTGTTTCAACCGGAAGGCCGTGGGCTCGATATCCTTGCAGGAAGTCCACTTTCGGAGGTGCACATGGCCCTGAGGCTCACTGAGCCTGCACCAAAAATGAGTACCAGGTTAATTCCTGGGGTCAAAGACGGCCGAGCGTAGGGCAAATCACTCTACCCCCACGAAGTGCCGAGGTTAACTTCATGGTCTGTACCGAGATGACTTTCCTTTGCTTTTTTGAAGGATTCTTTGGACATGCCCAGTCTAGTGCATCTAATAAAACACTGGATTATTTATCCTTTTAATAATAAATTAAAGGCGTAATCAAAAAGTTTCCGTTTGAGGGCGTTGCTGCAGCGGACATGCAAAGTAGCGCGACTCCGATGCGGGTAGATAAGCCAGAACATGTAGGCAAAGAGATTATTGTGGCACTGGTGTCGCGCCGAGGGGCCACGTGAACTATGGTGACGTCCAAACAGGACCAACGTGCTGTTATTCTGCCGAAGGACAAACACCGGTGGGCACCCATCGCAGAAAGATGACTGTTGTGGAATGGTGCACCAAGTTCAGTGTGGGTTGCGTTTCGACACAAGACGCCGGTAGATCTGGGAGGCCAGCCTCATCCCCTCCAAAAGACCTTGAAGGGTCGAAACTTCCTGTCGAGCGAGGATGTGCAGCGGGACACGATGTTTCGCCCCACGGGGATCTTCAGCCTGGTGCGTCGGTGTGATGAATGCCTCAATGCCTGATTGGCATCCGTTCCAGGACTGTACGGCTGTCGAACGGAAACTTTCTGATCGCCCCTTTTACTTGTATAGTTCTCGCAATTTCCTTGTTAACGACTGGGGACTCGTAAGTTGCGCAGTACCTCCCGCCGGCAATAACCAATAGGGATGTATCACGCAAAACTTGTCCGCTAGGCAGCCTAATGGTAATATCCGGTATGCGCTTTCCGCTCCTCGATTGTTTTAAATGAGAGTTATATGGAGTATTCCTACATTTGCGATCATCGAGACGGAACTTTCGCTTAAAATGCATTGAACTGGCGTTACCGTATTCTGCTAATGTTTTCAACAAGACGGGAAATGGCATAGGTGCAATGACGATTGCGGATTTGGAAGCAGAATTAAAGAAAAGGGGCGATAAAGTATCCAGAAAAATGCAAGAGTTGATTGAAAGGTACCAGTAAGGAATAAATGTAGCAACTCCTTCTTTTAGCGTTTTTGTTAAGATTGAATTCTTAAAGTACAAACAGCAGTTTGAAAACATTCCTAATACGGTATTTTTTTCTTTTCTTTGTCGGTTATATTCGTACATAAGGCACGACATTGGTGTGACAGCAGTGCCTGGGGCTACATCCAGTACGACTGAACTTCATTTCCGTGTAGCGCACGAGTTTCAGGATCTTGTTTCGGACCATAAGACAAATACCGGTATAAAAATTTCAAATTTGAAAGAAATGAGTTATTTCCTATTCAGGAAGTCTGAAATTGATGGTGCTCCAGTCTCAAATTACAGGTCACTGTGTGATTCAGTGTACCGTACCGCACACGGTGTTATGGCTGTTTTCCCACTTCTATATCTTCTTGCTCTCGGAGTTATTTCCAAGGTACCGGTGCCACACCATGAAAATATCGAAGGTACAGTGTTCTCCTTAATTCTTCGTCTTTCGCCTAAAATTATTGAAATAGGGCATATTAACTTGTAAGAATGTACTACCTTATTATAAAATTATTTCTTAAATAGTACTAATTAGCTTACTTACCAGTTTCTGTAATGACACAATCTTCAACTGTAAAATGTTTCGAGCAGACTTTGATATTAGGAGTCATATTTTTATTTCGTAGGTCTTGCCTACGAATCGCATACAACCACTTTTTACGGAAAGCATCTTGCTTAGGAAATTGATGGTATGAATACGGTCGACCTTGATTTTGGGACATTGGGACACGCAATAGTCAGGCATCACAATTTTCTTGTCTTTGTTGTCGTAACGATATGTTAAATCTTTAACTTCAGCATTTAACTAGGTAACTTCTATTAAAAACACATACAAACAAATGACGATCGACAAGCGTATACCGGGTACTACACGTGAGACATCTATCGGTAGTGTTTCAGTACATCCCTATAGAGACAGCAGTGTTTACAGATACTCGAAAAAGTATTTCGTACAATAGGAGTAAGAACATTTTCATTTTTACGGACAACCAAGCGGCCATTAAGACACCAGAAGCAGTCCGGGTAATATGCAGAATTGTCTGGTATTGCCATTCATTTCTCCTGAAGCTCTCAAAGTACAACATTGTCAAAATAATATGGGTACCAGGGCATGCAGGAATAGAAGGAAATGAAAAGGCACATAAACTGGCCAGGAAAGGGGCAGAAACACATTTTGTATGCCCAGAACCTGCATGCGGGACTTCCTATGGATAAGCCCAACACTACACAGGAAAATTGTACAAAAGAAACAAATAGCGAACTGGAAAAAATACTCCAGGATGCAGGCTTGCAAAGGAACTGATAAAAGGACAAAACAAGAAGCATACTAAAGAACTGTTGAAACTTAGCAGAGAAAATATATGATGGGTAGTAGGACTGTTGACAGGACACTGTCATCTGAAAAACACCTACATAGAATTGGAGTAATAAGAGACAACATAAGTAGGAAATGCAATGAAGCAGAGGAATCAGCTGAACACACACTTTTCGAATGTGAGGCGCTGGGTAGAATCAGACTGTCCACTCTAGGACTACCAGGTGAAAAGAGAGAAAAATCCAAGAAAACCCAATAAGAACAACCTACAACTTTGTGAAGGGAGCAGGTATATCTAGGTGAGAATGAAGGAAAAACATGGTAGCAAAAGATCTTAGAGGTCGACGCTAATTAGGAACTAATATTTAGAGGCCCCATAAAGAAAAGAACAAGAAGAAGAAGATTCGTACACGTAAAATTTTTAAATATTTATACACTCATGGCGTCTCTGGATAAATATGTTGATATCCACGGGGACTGTACAGATTAATATAGAACGAGATGTAATGTCTGAACGTCCTTAGCCTCATTTCATTTACATCAAGAGATCTATATCGTCGATTGTACTGGTTGAGTCTGACAATACACACCTCGTAAAAGTATTCGTACACCAAGAAACAGTTCCTTGTAGTCATACGCAGGGCCCTTCCCAGGCCCGTGTACATGCAACGGCACGCGAGTACTGCAGTCCATGTACAATCACTGTTGCGCCTGCTGTTGACGCAAGCTCCAAACAAGCGCAACGGTGCGAAAAGGACACGAAACAATACAAAAACAACACAAGAAGAATGGAAAATAATTATCAAGCATCATAATGAAACGAAGTCCATGTCTGAGATTTCACGAATAATCAATCGACCTCGGTTGACGGTACAATCCATCATTGACAGGTATTGTGTGACTAAAAGTGTACGGAACAGGTAGGCCTGTAAGTACTGTCTCGACCTGTAAAAAGGGATCTGAAAACCAGTGCCCCTCAGATTGCTGGCGAGCTGGAGAAGTGGGGCGCTAAGGTGTGTACTGTGCAAAATGCCTTGAAAACAGCAGGGTATAATGGTCCAGTGTCTAGGAGATTTTTTTGTTAGAGCAAGGAAGCGCAAAAATCGCCTAGAGTTCACTTTGAAATATGTGAATAAGACGGACGAATTTTGGAAGCGTGTGATTTTCACCGATGAAAGTAAACACAACCTATTTGGTTCCGTTGGGAGAAGATTAGTGTGACGAAAACCGAACCAGAAATGGACCCCAGAAATCTCACTCCTACTGTCAAACATGGAGGGGGCTCCGTTTTTGTCTGAGGGCCCATGAGTGCTGCCAGTGTAGAAAATTTTTGTTTTATAGATGGAACCATGGATCACAAATGCTGCATAAATATTTTCAAAACACATCTTATACCCAGTGCGAGGAAACTTGGTTTATGTTCGTGCAGGATGACGAACCAAAACAGATCGCCCATAATACAAAGATGTGGATACTTTACAATGTGCCAAAGCATCTTCCTACACCTCCTCAGTCCCCGGACGTCACTCTCATAGAGAAAGTATGAGAGATATTGGACAGAAAATTACGATCCAGGGTTATCTCCAACAGGAATGATCTCCAAAATGCCATACTGGAAGAATGTAACAACATTGCGTCATCAATTACCGAAACGTTACTTGCCCCCATCCCATGACGACTGCAGGCAATAATGAGGGCAAAGGGTAACCCGACGAAGTATTGAAAAGTGGACAATTGTCTCGGACTGGATATGGTGTACGAATACCTTTTTCCGTGTGTAATTCTTTAGAGGGGATGCGGTTTTTTTTTCTTTCAGACGTACACACAAATGGTGTCCCGACGTAAACAATCAACACTGCCCCACTCTCCAGTACAGAAAAGGAGGAGAGAGATGGAACGGGTAGTGCTGAAGGCACAGTGTGTGTATTGCTATACATCCACCACAGTGCCCATTTCAATCACAACAGTCTACCTGCAGCAATGCGTTAAGCGTAGAGGTGGGGGTATACCATGCTTTGTTCATACCGGGACACCATTTCTGTGCTCGCGTGTACCTTCATATTGTAAGCAGTTATTGATGTAATAAATACTGTATTTACGCGAATAATACCCGCATATTTAAAAAAAAATGAGACACGAAATTGGGGTGCGGGTTTTATTCGAGTCAATGTTGGCATTTTTTTCAAAACCAGCCTTCCTAAAGTTAGGGTGCGGGGATTATTCGCGTAAATACGGTAACTAACATTCCACACTATGCAATCCGTATTTTATTTATATTAAATTTACCCTTAAATATAAACACATTCATGCCCCGTTCTCGCATAATGTGACGTGTACGAATACTTTTTCGAGTATCTCTACATTAATGCAGTACCACGACTCAATATTGAGGCGTGAAAATATCTTAATAAATTATTAAACACACTGTGTAGAAGGTATTAATTAATTAAACGAAGTTAGCATCTTTTTCATAGTGTGACGAAGTCAATGTCCTGCCTTTGCATTCAGTGATACGATACGTCCTCCACATATGGTGCACTGACATCTGTCGGTATCCCTTGGCTGAGCATATTCGGTGATGTAGTCCGTGGGCTGTCACTCTCGTATATAAATGGCGCAGTTGGTAGTTGGCCTTTTTCCATTCCTTGCTTGTCATCGCTGGGGTGGTGAAGAGTCCGGAATTGATGTCCCTCGCTTTCTGTCGCCTGTCTTGTAGGAATCTGGTGCTTTGTGATGTTGGTATCAGATTATGAACTTTCATCAGGTCTTCTATAAAGAAGGTTGTGTCTGCCAGGATATACGTTATTCTGTTTTGCGTGTATTTTGAGACACAGAGCATTCTTTTCAGGTAGGCTGTTTTAATTCCCTCTAATCGCTTCAGATTCCAGTATGTGAGGTGGTTCCATACGAGCTGTATGCCATATGAGGCATTGGGAGCAATGTTGATGTCGAAAAGTCTCAGGGCTGTTGTGATGGATAGTAGATCAGTTTCTTTATGTCGAAAGTTGCCTTTATTCCTCTTACAGCTCTGTCTTCAATGTGCTTGGAAAAGTCATGTCCTGTCGCTTGCAGTGCGAGTCCTAGGTACGTGTAGCTTTTGACTATTTCCAGTACTTCTTTCCCACAAGTGAATCTATCAGTGTTAGCCAGATTTCATTATTTTTGTCTTTTCCCTATTTATAACTAGGTCATTTTCTTGGGACCAATCTTCCAATTTGTGAAAATATGCCGTGGTGAATGAGTTCACATGCCTCTTCTGCACGGTTAGAACTCGGTTTGCAATGTGAACTCTCTACACGAGCTTCGATTTAATTATTCATGCAGTACTGTTTTAGCCGCTCCGGAAAGACAGGGTCAAGTTAGATGTTCCTTGCTTCATGACCTATCTGCTTATCAGTGTTTGCGTTAGTGTGAAGCTGAGTTCAACAATCAGGGGACAGTGCGCTGTAATTACAGTACTGTAAAGTGTCACTCTTTGGAGTACATCATCATCATCATCATCATCATCATCATCATCATCATCATCATCATCATCATCTTCTTCTTCTTCTTCTTCTTTTCTTCGAGGGACCACTAAGTATCAGATCCTAATTAGGGTCGACCTCTAAGATCTACTGCTACCATGTTTTTCCTTCATTCTCACCTAGATATACCTGCTCCCTTCACAAAGCTGCAAGTTGTTCTTATTGGGTTTTCTTGGATATTTTCCCTCTCTTTACCTGGTAGTCCTAGAGTGGAGAGTCTGATTCTCCCCAGAGCCTCACATTCGAAAAGTATGTGTTCATCTGATTCCTCTGCTTCACTGCATTTCCTACGTATATTGTCTCTTATTACTCCATTTCTATGTAGGTGTTTTTCAGATAGCAGTGTTCTGTCAACAGTCCTACTACCCACCTTATATTTTCTCTGCTGAGTTTCAACAGCTCTTTAGTATGCTTCTTGTTTGGTCTTTTTATCAGTTCCTTTGCAAGCCTGCATGCTGGAGTATTTTTCCAGTTTTCCATTTGTTTCTTTTGTACCAATTTTCCTATGTAGTGTCGGGCTTGTCCATAGGAAATCCCGCATACAGGTTCTGGGCCTACAAAATATGTCTCTGTCGCTTTCCTGGCCAGTTTATCTGCCTGGAGTAGATCATAGTATGAAATAATAAAGAAATGGTCATTATTTCATGAGATTATTTCCGTTCTGGCAGACTTCCGGACCATGATTATTACTACCCTTCTATCATCAAAGGCGGTAGTAATAATAGTATTCACTACCCGTTCCCGTATGAGAGTGTAACTCGCTTTATTGTAATGTTATTGTTTTAAACAATGAACAATAAAATTTTGTTAATGTTCCCAGCCTTCTTGGAATCCCTTGTACTACTGTGCGGCAAGAACTCGTTTACCCTCTGTACAGCCTCATTGTTAACCTGCATTTCTCCTTGAATTTTTATTACAGGATCTCGTCTTATACTCTGCTGTTACCTAACGGTTCTATATTCCATTTCCGAGCTGACCAAAATGAAGCTAGCGCGGAAAATATTGATAAGGAGCAAAGTCCATCACAGAAAATGCTAGAAACCCTGATTTCTATGCACCAGTCGAGTGCTGTCACATGTCCGCGTCTGCGCGTCTCTCGAGTGGTGGTGGTGGTGGTGAAGTACGACTAGGCAACCATCCTCTATATAACACTAATCAGAGAGAAAAAAATGGAAGGGACTCTACACTTCGAAAAATGAAGGTATCGGTCAAAGGAAGACAAGGGCCACGAAGGGCGTGAAAATGAAAGACTGCTCTAATACCGTCGGGATGAGAAAAGAACAAGAGTTGACCAAGGAAGGTCAGATAGCATAGATGAAAGTGAGGAGCCTGGCACGAGTAAGTGGAAGCAATGCCAGGACTCAGGTTGCCAAGCCATGCTCCAAATTTCAGAGCCCGTGTGGCCAGTTTGAGTCGCCTCTTACGACAGGCAGGGGATACCGTTGGTGTAATTCTACCACCCCCACGCACAGGGGGACATCTCCCAAGTACATCGATGTGTGGTTCAGTATGCGACCAGTTGAATGGTGCTCTCAGCGCGTGTTGGCTGTCCAGTGTTATGGGAAGCACGATTCGTGGAAAACCTGTGCGGAACTGTTCGCGAAAAAGTTTAAAAGTGGAAGTGCTTCGGAAAAACCTCCGGACTCTGTAGCAAATAAAAACAGTAACTATGAGCACCAGAAAACATTGCTCCAGTGAAGGAGCAAGTGGGAATGAAGAGATCGTCGTGACGAGCTCCATTCTCCTCCTTCTACCGCACATCTGTAGGGTCGCGGGTGTGTACTGTGTCGCACGCGTGATGCCCTTCCTGGCGCCAAACCTGTATGGAGGGATGTAATCACTATTGCGTGTTTCAGTGGTGGTTGGTAGTGTAGTGCGTTGTCTGAATATGTATTTACATATATACATATATAATTTCGTGTGGCTATTTCTAACTGGGTGCAGCCCCTCCAAGGCAGACCATCCGATGAGGGTGGGCGGCATCTGCCATGTGTAGGCAACTGCGTGTTATTGTGGTGGAGGACAGTCTTATGTGTGGTGTGTGAGTTCAGGGATATTGGGGACAGCACAAAAACCCAGCCACCGATGCATTGCAATTAACCAATGAGAGTTAAAATCCCCGATCCGGCCGGGAATCGAACCCGGGTCCCTCTGAACCGAAGGCCAATACGCTGACCATTCAACCAACGAGTTGGACAGCCTGGAGGGTAAACAGATTAAGAAGAAGTATTTAATTCTTTTAGTAATTAATTAATTAATTTATGTATTATTTATTTATTTATTTATTTATTTATTTATTTATTTATTTATTTATTTATTTATTTATTTATTTATTTATTTATTTATTTATTTTACTTAGGCAAAGCCTCCTATTACTGTAAAAAGATTATTATCTACGTGTAAGTTAATACCAAGTCATATGCGAACAGTCCGCCTCTGTGGTGTAGTGGTTAGCGTGATTAGCTGCCACCCCCGGAGGCCCGGGTTCGATTTCCGGCTCTGCCACGAAATTTGAAATGTGGTACAAGGGCTGGAACGGGGTCCACTCAGCCTCGCGACGTCAACTGAGTAGAGGTGGGTTCGATTCCCACCTTAGCCTTCCTCGAAGTGGTTTTCCGTAGTTTCCCACTTCTCCTCCAGGCAAATGTCGGGATGGTACCTAACTTAAGGCCACGGCCGCTTCCTTCCCTCTTCCTTGTCTATCCCTTCCAATCTCACCCCCCCCCCACAAGGCCCCTGTTCAGCATAGCAGGTGAGGCCGCCTGGGCGGGGTATTTGTCCTGCCCCTGATGCGGTAGAGGTGGGATCCCTCGCTGAGTCCGAGCGAAAAACCAACCCTGGAGGGTAAACAGATTAAGAAAAAGAAGAACAAGAGGAAGAAGAAAATGTGTTCAATTGTAGTATGATTAGTATCAACTATTCACAAGTGCCTGGAAGCTAGCGAATGAAAATGTTAAATGATAACTAGTCATAGGATTTTTATGCCTGTATGTAGACCTCCAAAACTGACAAGGAAGTGCGTTTGGAGGTCAAATTGGACGAATTATTAGTAAGTTTAATATTACATGTATATGCATATTTGCATATAATTGAGATTGATGCATATATTTCAAAATTCGGATTTACTGCGCATGTTTCCTGCTTTCATTACGTATATTTTAACGTGTTTTACAAGCACTCTTCAACAAAATATAAAGTGTTTAATGCTGTGATCGCTTTCGGCAATCAATCAATCAATCAATCATTCAATCAATGAATGAATGAATCAATCAATCAATCAATCAATCAATCAAAACGCTAGAAACACATGCATTGCGTCTTGGTAATTCGTTGGACAATATGTCCGGTTCCATGTCTAAATGGTTCGCGTGCGGGCCTTTGATTACAAGGGTCCCGGGTTCGCTTCCCGGCAACGTAGGAAATTTTAACGATCATTCGTTAATTTCGCTGGCACGGGGCTGGGTGTGTGTGTTGTCTTCATCATCATTTCATCCTCATCACGACGCGCAGGTCGCCTACGGGTATCAAATAAAGACCTGCACCTGGCGAGCCGATCATGTTCATTTCATTGGCTGCACACTATGGAGTACGTGAAACGTGAGATGAAAGATATCCCGCGAAGCCTCGCACGCCGTCTGCAATTAATAATAATAATAATAATATAATAATAATAATAATAATAATAATAATAATAATAATAATGTGATGTCCGTAAAGGAAATCCTGGCTACGACATCATGATAGGACTAAACAAATATTTGGCTGGTACTGATAATATGGATCTACCGGAATGTTATTTAACAGCTACACTCGCTCCCGAATTCAAGTACTGTCCTGTCACATCCGTAGATGTAGAGAGATCATTCTCCGCGTTAAAGCTAGTTTTAACAGACAAACGGCACACATTTATACCAGAAAACTTGGAGAAGACTGTTGTAGTGTACTGCAAGGCAAATGGAGGACAGGAAAAGTAGAGTATTCAGTGATAAACAAAATAGGAATGTGTATTTAAGTGTGATTTTCACGTTCGTTTTCTTACAACCTTACTAACTGATTTATCACGTGTCTTATTCAAGCGACAAGTACATATTGTTTTAACAGTGAACGTTGATACGTCTCCCAAACTGTTTGTCCTAGTGAAACAGCCGCTGCTGTAACTGGTATGATTATTTTGTTTTCATTCAATTGTTTATTCATGATTATGATTTCATGCATTGGTGTGGGCGATTCGCGTGTGTCTAGTGAAGGAATGTTACGTTTGCAGTTAAAAAAAATCCGTGGCGCAACAGCCCCGAAGGGCCTTGGCCTACCAAGCGACCGCTGATCAGCCCGAAGGCCTGCAGATTACGAGGTGCCATGTGGTCAGCACAACGAATCCTGTCAGCCGTTATTCTTGGCTTTCTAGACCGGGGCTGCCATATCACAGTCAGAGAACTCCTCACTCGTAATCGCGTAGGCTGAGTGGACCTCGAACCAGCACTCAAATTCCTGACCTGAGCGGGAATCGAGCCCGGGGCCTCCGGGTTGAAAATGTCTTTCTTGTCAGCTTACTCTCATTCATTCTCATCATTGGCTGAATGGTCATCGTTCTGGCCTTCGGTTTAGAGGGTCCCGGGTTCGATTTCCGACCGGATCGGGGATTTTAATCGCTTCTGATTAATTCCTTCTGGCTCGGGGACTGGGTGTATGTGTCCGTCCCAACACATCCCTCATCATATTCAGACAACATACCACTCTACCAACCACCACAGAAGCACGCAATAGTGATTACATTCCTCCATATAGGGTTGGCGTCAGGAAGGGCATCCGGCCGTAAAACAGAGCCATATCCACATGTGCGGCGCAGTTCGCACCCGCCACCCCACAGACCCTCATTCAGTCTCATCACGTCTTGTGCGTTCTGTTTGTGATCTTCTCTGCATGCCTGTATAGATCTTAATTAATTTCTCCTCTTTCACCAGGTACTAAACTTTCCCTTAAATGGTCCTAGGATCTTCCTTAACATTTTCCTTTCTTTCATCTCTAGCGCCTCGGTTTCCATTTTCTTATTAATTACCAGCCACGCTACCCCTACACCACGGGGCATTTCAAACAAGTGTTTAATACCATGAAAATAAGTGCATACTTAAAAGCATACTTCACTACATTTTGCAGCGTAGTTGCATGCTTATGTCAGTGATTGTACACCAAATACATCAGATGTCTAATGATAACTAAGGTTATCAGATAAGATACGGTGAATAAGCTCAACTTGCGATCTCGGTCTACTTTGGACCGCGAGAAACAACTGGTTTACTGGTTCGCCTCTCCTTCTCCTCCCAGATTTTAAAAATCCTTTCACCGAGCTTCCTCCTCCTTTCTTCTGACCAGGTGGTCCTGGCCTTTAAATGTTGTTCCTGGAACCGCTTGAATTTATCAACGTTTCTTTGAAACACTGTTCGATTCCAGATCTCATTTGTGTGGATCGCAAATTTTTCCATATCTTTTCTTGTCTCCTGAACACATTTTACTTTGGTGAAATGGTTGAAAATTCCTTTCATGTCAGCTGACTCTCCTTCAGTCTCATCACGTGTCAATCTCGTCTTGTGCGTTCTGTTTGTGATGTTCTCTGCATGCCTGAGTAGATCTTAATTTGTCCTCTTTCACCAGCTAGGCTCTACTGTCTTTTCCCTTAACTGGTCCTAGGATCTTCCTTAGAATTTTTATTTCTTTCAACTCTAGCGCCTCGGTTTCCACGGTCCTATTCATTATCACGCATTCTGAGCTACAAAGAAGGATACAACCTAAAAATGATCGCAGTCATATGTTTACTAACAGGGAGTAGGGGGTTATAATACCTCGAAATTCGTTGAGTTTTGCAAGACTTGCCAAAATATATGGACATTGCAATTTCTGTCTTCAAATCGTAAGCCGTGTTCGGTGATTTTCTTTCAACATAAATAAATGTTAAATTATTTTTCCATTGCACAGTATTAGTTGTTATTAAGAATACTTTGTCTCTTAGGCAACCTCTAAATTCAGGAAGTGTTACTATACTAACATTACAACTCTTGTGTAATGTCTAATCCAGGGCCTCTCAGGGTGCATGCACTGTGCACGGTGCAAAAGACGACTTGGCTTGGTTGACCAGAGTGCAGACCCCCACTCCTCGATTTGGAGCAATAGCGCTTACTCTCTCTTTCCTTACGCCTCTCTCGCTCGCTCCGCCTGTCTCCCTCTTACCCGCTTGCGCCGTAGCGCTCCAAATCCGGGCTGAGTTGAGCCGAGCATAGCCGAGTAGACCAGACACGAAGCGTTGATCCGAGCCATACCGAGCGGCACCGAGCGGCACCGATGCACAGTGCACGGAGCTCTTGCGCCTCGCTCTGCACGCGTGAGATTTTGGGCGTTTGAGAGGCCCTGGTCTAATCTTTGCTTTGTAGAAAATCGCTCCCTTATTGTATCTATTTCCTGTTAGCCTGTTATACAGAATTCCATCTTCCTACCTCTTGTTTTATTCGCTTCCTTATCAAGCCAATTTAGTAGAATCCATTTATCCAAACATTTAATTTTATCAATTCTCTTATTTATTTTTTTCCAACTTTTGTCTTCAGATGCTTTCACTCAGTGTTGCCAACTTAGCGGATTTTCCGCTAAATTTGGCGGAATTAGAAGACTGTCGGCGGAGAAATATATCATTTAGCGGACAGCGGATTTTTTTGGCGGAATTCTAGATTTATTATAGCGGAATTTAGCGTTTTATCTATTTTACGTTTTTCTAAAATTTGTACTGCAGTCTGTCTCCGAGCTATTCCGTATTTCTTGTCAGGAGCTGGCTGTCACATGAGGAAAACATGTTATATGGATTTGATGTTATGAGATCAGGGTGTCATAAATTTCTAATGCGTGGGGGAAAAGGTACTTATCTCTTAGTTGAAGAAAGACAACAGATAATGAAACTGTGAGAGAGTAGCATTTATATTTATGCTATGATGGAAGACCGTTTAATGAACTGGCCTGTTCTGTGTGTGGCCCTTGAGGTAGGGGCTTCACCTAGTTTTCTCCCGGCAGTAAAACGCCTACAAGTTTTATCTCGCCGGCTCGCAGGCAGAGGGTTAATCCCAGTGAAACTCACAGATCAGATGAGTGCAGACATTTACTTTTATTATTATTATTATTATTATTTTTATTATTATTATTATTATTATTATTATTAGAGATCGGATTTCTTGGCGGAATTTTAGCTGATTTTTAGTAGTATTTAGCGGGTCTTGAAAATATAAGTTAGCAACACTGCTTTCACTTATTGCGTCTGTGTTCTATACACGCCCTTTTTTCATATGAAATCTTGGGAGTACCGTTTTGTTTTGTAATCTCATTTCATCATCATTTTCTTAGCTTTTGTCCCGCAGTGGAGCAGGATCCGCTGTTTTGCAAGGCAATCTCCACTTGGTTCTACGAAGGTCTATCAAATATAAACGGGATTTTTGTTCCTGAACATCGACAGTTGCTAGGTCTGGCTCCGTGCTTCTGCTACGCTTAGGCGGGACATTTAGGAGTGGAGAAAGCGTGCGTTCAGATATTTCCCGCCGTTTCGTCAGTAATGCTCACGATGTCGGAGCAACAAGCGCATCCCTCCACTGCGCAACGCATAATAGTAAATTTTCTTGCTCGTGAAGGAGTTACAGCGGCGGAAATTCACTAGAGATTGACTGCACAGTTACATTATCAAGGACACGTGTACGTTTACGGCGAGACCAGGAACACGATCGCCGTCCCTGGACTAACATTACAGACGAAAACATTCGTGAGGGTTGAAGACATTATTGACGAGAATCGACGGGCGAGAGTATCAGAAATTGCAGAAGAAGTCGGAATCAGTTATGGGAGCTGTCAAGCATTCATCACACACGACTTACAGTTCCGTAAAGTGTGTTCCAGATGGGTCCCTCCCCTTTTTACCAAAAATCTTAAGTTGAGACGTTTAGAGGCCTGTCAGAGGCTTACAGCAAGGTTTGCGGAAGAAGGTGATGTATTTTTGAGTCGGATCGTCACCTGCGACGAAATATGGGTCCAACACTACACAAACAAGCCAGTAAGGAGTGGCGGAGGAAAGGGGAGGCAGCACCAGTGAAAGCCAAGGCTCGATTGTCAGCTGGCAAGGTTCTTGCAGCCGTATTTTTTTTCCATCGGCGAGGCATTTTGCTGACTGATTTTTTTTTTCTGCATGAGCGACGCACAATCAATGCTGCTTACTACTGCGAGCTGTTGGACGAGGCGAGGGTTGCATATCGCCGCAAAAGACGAGACCAACCGATTCGACAAATCCTCCTCCACGACAATGCGCGGCCCCATACTGCAGCTATAACTGTCTCAAAGGTGCAGGAAATGCACTGGACTACACTTGATCATCCTCCTTACAGCCCGGACTTCTCACCCTGCGATTTCCATTTGTTCGGAGAAGCTCTAGGAGGGCAATGACTTGAAGAGACGAGAGTGTGCAACTGGCTGGTCACGCGACCCTGTTCCTTTTACGACGAGGGCATCAAAAAGCTGCCCATACGCTGGGACGAAAGCAGGAAACTATGTGGAAAAGTAAATTGTAATTGTCTTGTGTTTTTCAACAAATGAATTTAAATAAAACATAAATACCCGTTTATATTTGATCCCCCTTCCTATTAAGGGCGTCATTTGAAACAAGAGGACCATAACGCATGGCTTCTTGAAGGCGATTAAGCCAGCGTTTCTTGAGACGATCACGTGGCCTATTTCCAAATGGTGTGATGCGAAGTGCGAAGTGGGGTAATCACATAAATATGATTGTAAATAAAGGGTACAGATCTCTGCATATGGTTATCAGGGTATTTAGGAGTTGTAGTAAGGATGTAAAGGAGAGGGCATATAAGTCTCTTTTAAGACCCCAACTGGAGTATGGTTCCAATGTATGGGACTTGATTACTTGATTCAAGAACTGGAAAAAATCCAAAGTAAAGCAGCTCGATTTGTTCTGGGTGATTTCCGACAAAAGAGTAGCGTTACAAAAATGTTGCAAAGTTTTGGCTGGGAAGACTAGGGAGAAAGGAGACGAGCTGTTCGGCTAAGTGGTATGTTCCGAGCTGTCAGTGGAGAGATGGCGTGGGAGGACATCAATAGACGAATAAATTTGAGTGGTGTCTTTAAAAGTAGGAAAGATCACAATATGAAGATAAAGTTGGAATTCAAGCAGACAAATTGGGACAAATATTCGTTTATAGGAAGGGGAGTTAGGGATTGGAATAACTTACCAAGGGAGATGTTCAATAATTTTCCAATTTCTTTGCGATCATTTAAGAAAATGCTAGGGAAACAACGGATAGGGAATGTGCCGCCTGAGCGACTGCCCTAAATGCACATCAGCAGTGATTGACTGATTGATGCAATAGATGAACCTTCTTTACGCATTACGTCGATATACCACCGAAGTCGGATCTCACGCATCTTGTCTAAGATCGGGGTTTTGCAATCTGATGTATTATTACCTTTTATATTCTTATTTGCGAGTTGACCACTTAGGATCACGCCACAATTATATTTTCTTCGTCTGAAGTTTTCTCTTCCTCCTTCATTTGGGCCCTATGCTGTTTCTTCTGTTCATCCGTCCAGGCTCTTCCCGTCTTTGCAGTTCTTTTGACTTGAAACCCTCCCAAATTTTGAATCATGGCCCGAAATATTTTCCTGTCTAAACTCTGAAATTCCGGGATGATGGACTTCTCTACATCATTACGAACTTCCTTAGCCCAGTCCATCTTCTTGTTTCACAGATAGTCGAATAACTTTCTGGTTAATCAGGTTTTGTCCATTCTGTACAAATTCCCGGGAAATGATAACCACCTCGTTTTCATGGTCACTGAAATTTTCTCCACTTTTTTGTAGACCTCATCGTTGTTCCGAAGTTTCCCGCTGGTTTCAGTCTGGATTGGGTTCAAGATTTTCCGTAGTAATCTGCTCTCTAGGATCTCCAGCCTCCCCAATTTGTAATTCATCGAGAGGCATACGCAGGCATTCAGCCATTCTGTTTTTACTACAGTGCTGTAATGCCTTATTTTGGCATTCCATGAGATGCATTTCTTCTTGTAGATGTTTTTAGTTAGTCTATAAGCTCTCTCCATTTTTGAGATGCCATCGCCTAGTCCGTTCTTTTGTGTGATTTCACCGAAGTATTAGAACTTTTTAACCCTCTGAAACCGCCCAACCTCTTAGTTTCAAGGAATTATTATTAATCGCTAATCGGCCAAGTAGGGACCATGATACGTTTCATTATCCATTCTGGCGTTTACTCAATTTTCATTTGATCCAGTAGGTTTTCATTAGCTCACTGTGTCTAGCAGGGCGTTCATCCGTCCACTTCCCATCCCGGGAAGTCCCGAAAGTCACGATGCTTGTTTTGTAAAGGTCTCATTTGTGGGCGTCCTCATCTGCTCGTAGGCCCATTTCTTCGAGCTCTTTCTTGACGTTAAAGTACCAGAGAATTATTCTTTTTGATTTTGAGTCAAAATTGAAATTGACTTTCAACCTATTAGGTCGTGTTACGTAGAGCAACCGACGCGAAATCGGGAGGCTGTGGGTTCGGATCCCACTAATGTACAGTTGGTCATTTTTGTTCTGTACATAACATCTCTTCTACACGTATTAAATGTACGTAACACGACCTAATAGGTTGAAAGTCGATTTCGATTACAATGCGATTCATTGAGTAAAAATTGTTAAAAATGCGTTTTGTCCATCGAGAGTTATCCATCCGTCGTAGGTGATCGTAGAAGCGAGCCATGCGTTTGCGCGTTATGTCTGTGATCTCCTGTACCTTAGAGCAGATTTCTTGTCTGGATTTTCGTTTGTAAGCTAGGAGATTTGGACTTCTAGAAATTCAGGAATATTATAGACTCTCAACTTACAGGCAAGTTACAGTGAAACTGGTCAATATTTGACATAAACACTACAAAAACTAAATTACCAAAAATGTGTTCGCAATTTCGCCCCCCCCCCCAGAAATTTATTAAAAGTACTATTAATTTTAATATAGTTTTCCTTTCTAACCTTACTAAACATTTTCCTATAATTAATTACTTGAAGGCCATTTATGAAAAATGTTTTCTCGATATTCTTTTTAACATAGTCTTTCAGCGTTGAACGCTTTATTTGCACGTTTTAATCCATTATCTTGTCCCTCACTCCTTAATAGTTCTTCCATGGACTCCTTATCCCACTGCTTGCGTTTTCCCATCTGAAAATATTAATAAACTTCATAAATAACAAATAAAATGAAGGGGGACGAAATTACGAACATTCCCTCATTTGTTATATTGGCCGCTACAGGAACTCACGCCAACTATCTCACTGTTGCGATTACAAGCCACGAACTACACCACACGACTGGAATGCAGTCCAGTATTTCCTACAGGCTCTTAATTTGAATGCTGCACTAACTCAGCTTAGTATGAAAAATGAACCCTCCTCGTACACGGGAACTGAACGTGGTGCACACAACCAACAAAACAACGAAAAATTAGGTGCGAGGACGGAATTTGGTCCCCCTACCGTACATACCGGTTTTTGGTTTGGGCCAAGAATTTTGTCGACAACCTTTCTCTCTTTTTTTAGCAGTAACTTAGCAAGCGCACGCTTCTGAGAGAGGATAAGGCATTGTGACGCATAGAGATATACCGGCTTGATGACAGTGTTATAATGGTCAATTTTTTTTTTTTTAGAAAAACATTTTTCGCTATATCTGTTACGAGTGGTTTGGAAAGCTGCTCCCATTTTTTCTTTGCCTGGCCGCTAAGACCTCTGTATCTAGTCCGTTTGACTGGATCCACTCACCAAGGCATTTAAACTTATACACACGGTTTATTGTTCCATATTTGGTGTTCAGGTGGTCGTGTTATTTAGATGTTTGCAATTACTTCCGTCTTTATTATTATTATTATTATTATTATTATTATTATTATTATTATTATTATTATTATTATTATTATTTCTTGATTCATTAGGCCCAACTAAGGAGCGCATTTGAACTTATTAAAACTTTTTTTGGTTTTCTTCTTCTCTTCCCAATACCTCCCCATCCTTTCGCTGTGTTCCTTTTTACGCTGTTCAGTCCATCTTGTATTTAGTCGGGTGGGCTTTACAGGAAATTTGAGTTTGTGAATTAAGGTTCTGAATTTTATCCTATCTTGAATGTTTTTTTCATTAATGCCAATTTAATTTAGGTCTTCACTGGTTTCCCATTTTCACACCAGGCAAATGCTGGGGCTGTACCTTAATTAAGGCCACGGCCGCTTCTTTCCCCGCCCTAGCCTTTTCCTGTACCATCGTCGCCATAAGACCTATCTTTGTCGGTGCGACGTAAAGCAAATAGAAAAGAAAGATTTCCTTTAACCAGTTATTGTGAATTTTCATTGATAAGGCTAAAGTTACAATTTTCTTTGCGAACCTGTTATTATCCATTCTATGTAAGTGACCTTGAAATTGTAATTTCCTGATTATATCTGTGATTTTTTCCATGTGATTTATTTTTCATCCAAATTCCATTTTCGCGTTTTGGTCCTAAGATTTTCTTGAGGATTTTTCTTTCTTGTTTTTCGATTATCTTTATTCGAGATTCGCCACCAACTGTAATAGTCTCAGATGCATAAAGTGCTTCTGTTTTAACTACTGTGTTATAATGTCGTAATTTTCCCTTTTTTTATATAGTTCCTTTGTTGTATCTATTCCAAGTAATTTTGTATGCTCTTTGAAGGCTTGGAATTGTTTCCTTGTTAACTTGCTGATTTAACACTAGATACTTAAATTTGTCTACTTGAGCGATTTTTCCATATTTGGTGATTAACGGTTGACTATCGAAACCTGTTCAAGTCCCTTCCATATACTTTGTTTCTTTCATAAGAAATTTGGAGTCCTGATTTGGCTGCTATTTCACGGAGTTTCTCTACAGATTGGATTTTTCTTTTTTTGCTAGTGACTTTACGTCGCACCGACACAGATAGGTCTTACGGCGACGATGGGGGTAGGAAAGACCTAGGAGTTGGAAGGAAGCGGCCGTGGCCTTAATTAAGGTACAGCCCCAGCATTTGCCTGATGTGAAAATGGGAAACCACGGAAAACCATCTTCAGAGCTGCCGATAGTGGGATTCGAACCCACTATCTCCCGGATGCAAGCTCACAGCCGCGCGCCCCTAACCGCACGGCCAATTCGCCCGGTGGATTCTTCTTCTTCTTCTTACAATTAATGTAGTTTCGTTTCAACCACCTAGGCCTATGGTTTGCGATTACACAACTTCCATAATTTTCTCAATCTCTCTCTCTCTCCTCTTTCACCAGTACTCCTTCATCCGTTCGCTTTTTCGCGCTTGTTCTTCTGCCGAAAATGCTCCGTTTTTTCTCGTTTTCTCGTCGCGTAGGTCTTTCACCTCCGCAAAATTTCTTCTCAAGATTTCTTTGTTTCGTATGTCTTCTGCCCTGATTCCACTCATTTCAAGATTCCGAAGAAAATCCCCCCCCCCCCCATGCGACTTGCGTTTTCCTGTTCTCCTGGAAAGTGAGAATCCTGTTGGCTAGTCTCTCTAGTTCCATCCATTTAAAATGCTAATAGGTAGGCCCAGGATGTTTATGCAGTACCTTAGAATGCAAACTTACTGAAGCAAGTAACAAGTAGAGTCCACCTGCACGACGGCAGTGTTATGAGGTTTGCATAAACATTGGGGGCTCCGCCCATTAAAAGGCCTAATGTTTATGCAAGCCTCATAACACTACCGTCGTGCAGGTAGACTCTACTTGTTACTCGCTTCAGTAAGTTTCCATTCTAACCTATTACTGCATAAACATCCGGGCCCTACCAATAGAAATCCAATTTCCTATTCTTCATTGTGGATGTGATATTTTCAAATTTTTGGTATACAGTTTTTGGGTTGGTCCTAAGCAGAAAGTAAATTCATCTGTTGCTTTCTGGGTCCAAGAATCTTTCTAAGGAATTTTCTTTCTTTTCCAGGTCAGAAACTCCCTTGCTGGCTATTGTCTCAGCTGCATATAAACATTCAGGTTTGACCTCAGCACTGTCATGCCTGAATTTAGCCCGATATTAGAGTGATTTCTATTTGAAAGTGTTCTGATATTATATGAATGCATCTCCATCTTCCTCGCCCGTTCTTCGACTACTGCCTTTTCCTTGATGTTTACAGTCAAAATCTCACCTAGGCACTCGAATGTCTTAGTCCTCTTGGTGTCACCATAGCTGGTCTCCATTGTCCAGGATGGACCTGTAGCATCTATGTATATATACTCCGTCTTTACAAATATATTTACCTATGGGTTGCGATTAGTTAGTTGCAATTTGTAGTTCTCTGCAAAAATAAAAATAAGATATAAAAAGATCTGAGACAGATTGGTATTTCAGACCGAGAAATTTCTGACATGAACGCATTCAGAAAGTTGGTGAACACCTATCAAGGTTTCAAAACAGCATCATTTTCCAGAAGACGGAAAGGACCTTTGTCTGAAGGCACTTGTCGCTGGGCTCAGATGATATTGGCAGGAAGTGAAAGCCGGAACAAGAACAAGACCTGGATATTAAAATGAAGTTGGTTGTTACCACGCAGTCCATAGAGGCTCAACTCGATGTATTAAAAAAACCCTGCATCATTAGCAAATTCGAGGCATTCGTTTGAGACCTAATCTAATTCAATTTGGAAAGTTGAACTGACTCATTTCTTTCCCCATTCCCTGATAACTTTCTCTAAAACACACTTCAACAAGATTACAATCATTGTTATCGTACATACATCTTTATTACAGAATATCATGCCTTTCAGCATTCAGTCTGCAAGCCCTACAAACGGCTGCCATAATATTCTGTTTGTAGCTAGTTCTTAGGCCTCATTTGGTTCTGTATCTCTTATCTTAAAATCGTTAGAAACTGGTCTCCCTCTACTTCTCTTACCCTCCATGACAGAGTCCATTATTCTCCTAGGTAACCGATCCTCATCCATTCGCCTCACATAACCCGACCAACAAAGGCGGTTTATGCGTACCGCGTCATCCATCGAGTTCATTCGTTACGTACCAAATATACGTCCGCATTTCGAGTACTCTCCTGCCATTGTTCCCTCTCATTTGTACCAGCAATGATTCTCGCTACTTTCATGTCTTGTACTTCTAGCTTATGAATAAGATATCCTTAGTCCACCCAGCTTTCGCTCTCGTACAAAAAAATTGGTCTGAAAACAGACCGATGTAAAAAGAGTTTCGTCCGGAAGGTGACTTCCTTTCTACAGAATACTGTTGATCGCAACTGCGAGCTCACTGCATTAGCTTTATTGCACCTTGATTCAATCCCACTTACTATACTACCTTCCTGGGAGAACACAACCTAAATACTTGAAATAATCTACCTCTTCCAGCTTTGTATCCCCAACCTCACATTCATTTCACTTAGGTGTGTTAACTACTGACATCAATTTAGTCATATCATACTCATTGCACCTATCATTAAGTTCCAAGACTACCGAGCTCGGTGGCTGCAGTCGCTGAAGTGCGGCCAGTATCCAGTATTCGGGAGTAGTAGGCTCGAACCCCACTGTCGGCAGCCCTGAAGATGGTTTTCCGTGGTTTCCCATTTTCACACCAGGCAAATGCTGGGGCTGTACCTTAATTAAGGCCACGGCCGCTTCCTTCCCAGTCCTAGCCCTTTCCTGTCCCATCGTCGCCATAAGACATATCTGTGTCGGTGCGACGTAAAGCAAATAGAAAAAAAATGTTCCAAGACTGTAGGCTTTCGGCACAATCTGCCACTGAGACCCAAGTTGTCAGCATAGGCCAAAAGTCTTTCTACATTCCCACCTAACTGAATCCTCGTTGCCACTTTTTACCTCTCCAGTAGATGATCCATGTTAACTACGAACAACAAAGGTAAAGATAACACCTTTGTGTAACCCCTGTAAGTACCCTGAACCAACAACTCATTCTACCATCAATTCTCACTGAAGCCCAATTGTCAACATAAATGCCTTCAATTGCTTTTAATAATCTACCCTTAATCCCATAATCCTCCAGTATAGCGAACATATTTTCCCTCGGAACTCTGTCATATGATTTCTTTAAATCTACTAAACATAAAAACAACTGTCTGTTCCTTTCGTAGCATTTTTCAGTTACCTGGCGCATACTGAAAATCTCATCTTGACAGCCCCTCTGTTGTGTGAAACCGCACTGGTTTTCATCCAACTTCCTCTCAACCACTGATCGCACCCTCCAAGAGGCCAGTGAATGCCTTGCCTGGTATACATACCAATGAAATACCTGCATTATTATTATTATTATTATTATTATTATTATTATTATTATTATTATTATTATTATTATTATTATTATTATTATTATTATTATTATTATTATCATTGTCATGTTCCGCTGGCCCATGCTACATCCCAAACAAGGAGAAGAGGAATGTTTTCTACCGGAACTATCAGATGATCAGGCACTTCCTCGGAGTAATTTGAGCCGTTGTCTAACGGAAGGTTTACACTGAAGAATACAAATATCGAGAAGTGTGTGACGGGAATGACTGAGAGCAGCGGCAGAACGGTACTGGAGAAACAAAGAAAGGAGGCTGTAATTGCTGGAAGGGCTCGGAAGGCTCGGAATGACTTTTAATTTCCCACTCTGTTTACCTTTTTTCAGAATAATGTGAGAGATGGGAGCTGTCGCCATCTTCCACCCTCAGCTTCAGTATGTTAAGTATTCAGGCATAAGGCTATTTGGATCCCCAAGAGGTCGCTATCAGCTGTCGTAGGGGTCACTGATCCCCCTGTGGGGCTATTTGAATCAGTATTTTTCAACGGGATATATGTCTTCCGTATGGAAATAATGGTTTCTTTTACTTTAGTCTTTAATACTAGGAAACACTATCAAGACTATTTTCCGCATAACATGTTCTTAAGTGAGCTTAAATTCAGGCATCTCTAAGTGTTTATCTGGAAAAGTCTTGGGAAAACAGTAATTATGCTTGCTACGCATCACTTATGTTTAGATCATATTTTTTATCACCGCCCGTATGAAGAATACAATATATTAATTAAATTTTTGCACCCATTATTATTTCGCACATGGTGAGAAAATTACGATATCAATGAGCTATCTGAATCAATAGGAAATCCAGGACCGTCAACTACTGATGGAGCCAGTACATCTACAAACAAAAATGCTCCCGATGCACTGCATCCCTCACAACGAGAAAGGTGTTCAGGTAATATTAGGTTCAGGGTGTGGGTTCTGTATGACGCTGTACTTGTAGTCAGGCGACGAAGTGTGAAACTTGTTAGTGTTAGGCTGGTGTTGGAGCTGGTGAACGAAAGCAGTTTACTTGCGGAACATTTGTTTAGTGATCTGGGATGGGCATGAAAACGCTTATATGAAGAAACTTATTATTCAGCGCGCTTATGTTACTACTTGTACGCACCTTAAGTGCTAGAAACTGGGTGATCCAAGTAGCCCCATCTGTGATCATGTTTACCCCCACAATAGTGTAAAAGTGAGCTTTGGCAACAGGTGTAATTTTTATAATTTTGCTTGTAAATAAATCTATCTTTCACGCTAATTACTGCATCATTTGTTGCCCGAAACTACAGAGTACTAGACTGTATTTTTCTATCACAGAAATTTTGATTTTACTTACACTTACGTTCACTTAAGTCTGAAATAATTCAAGTAGCCCCACCCTACCCTGTGTAAATAAAAACTCTGCTCTACGTGCAACAGCATTCGGACTATGCCGCTAGGACTTGGAGACTCTAAAACATTCCGTTAATGACAGTTCCCTTATTACTGCTTCTGTACAGGAGAAATTGAAATTCGTTATAGATTTCCATTAAAAGTTGGTAAATTTGCATGTATATTGTGTGGAACAGTAAATTAAATATTTCGGTCTTCATATAAACACCCAGTCAATTCCACGATTTTAAAATGGTATGGAACTTAACATCTACCTTTGATTATGTGGATTTAAATATGAAGTTTGGATAAAATATTTCCTGTAGTTTTCCAGTTGTAAGAAGTCTGCTCTACGTACACCCGCATCTGAGCTATGTCCTGTAGGACTTGGACCGTGGGGGTCGAACCCACTAACTCCCGAATGCTATCGGACAATTTCCAATGTCATAGAATACACGTCATGGAATACACAGTCTGGATAGTTGTGAACAGTGTGGTAACAATGCGCTTGATGTTTCTAAGGAAATATATATTACTAATGACATTGAAACTGTAGCCACGCCCCCTAGTGCTTCTAAAATAAAGTTTCAGCCTGAAGAATATTTTAAAGACAGTGAATCAAATTCTGTCAAAAGAGATTAACAAGTTTAAGTGCAGTGTTGATTGAATGTGTATATTTTAGTTCTATTTGTTTAGGAAACAGTGTAGGGCAGGTTTCAGCTACTTTTTCATTCTTTGACTTTGGAGATGATTTTTTAACTCAATATTTCTCACTCATGTACTTTTTTCTCTAAAGCCAAACAACATAACGCCATGCAATTTCAACAGTTGTTTAATGCATATATAATACACGCGAGGATCTAGAACCAGACCATTTAAATGAATACCTATTGAGATATGCTTCAGATTTTATTACTTTTTTAATTCAGCCTTCCCAGGGAACAATAAGAGAAGTCAAAAATTAAACTTCTCAGGGGAAGCTCTTTTTTAAACAATACGAAATTACCGATTTACCAAATGTTAACAAACCATTCTGTATTTTATGCGACAGTTTTTTAAATAATAGTTTTGGTTTTCTTTTATTTAATTCAAAATATTAATGAAATATCTGCTTTGCATCTTGAATGAAACTAACTTGTCCTATATTGACAAGGCATTATTTTCTGATGCGGACCAGTCAAAACCAAAGTGGTGTTGTTCACATTTGTGTATTGTATTAACAAAGCTATGTTGTAATGAACGACGGCTCACGACGCGCGTTCCGCGTATTAACGAGAGGGCGAACGGGTTCGAATGGGATTCGAATCCGCGACCTCCAGGGTAGAAATCCTGTGATTTGAAAAGTAGCAGGCATATGAGCGCATGTATACATGAAGGGAAATTACAGAAGAATTTGTGTATGTTCATAGCTCATAATTCATAAATGATTGTAATAATAATAATAATAATAATAAGAGAAAATAACTGAGTATTTCAAAGCCAAGAGCTTTGTGTCTCAATATTGTGAAACATTGTGTAAGATAAATGCGCACTTCGTTTGGGTTGGAAATATACAGAGTCACGTGTAAGAGTCGTAGAAACAGTTTCCAATGTGTGTAATGCAAAGTGACTGGGTGGTTCCATGTGAAAGAACCAATCAGAGAACAGTGCAGTCGTGACGTGAACTAGTGACTTGTGGTGATGGTGTTATGTGAATCAGTAGGATTATTTGAGAAAGAATAGAAAGAAACTATAAGACTTGGTAACTTGTAAACAACAAGGCTTTTTGAGTCATGGCACTCGAAGAAGGCTTTTGGACTAGCAGACCTCGAAGGAGGCTTTTCGGCTGTAAAGGGGAGAACTGTCGGAGTGCTGGTAGACTTTGAGTAGAGCCGCAAGTACGCAGTAAAGTAATAGTAAGATAGAGGGATATTAGGCTCAGAAAGTAAGTGTGATTTCTTGGTGAACAATCACAAGGGTTTACCACGCCGATTGTCAAAGTAGGTGTTGGAATTTAATAGCATAAGCCAGCAATTCATCTTCAGGTGGAAAAGTAACGCCTCGTCACGTAAAACAACGGGTTCCAGGGATCGCTACGCGGAGACAGAAGAGAAGCAAGAAGAACGAAGACTTCAGCTGTACAAGGATCAACTATACCCGTAGTTAAGTATCCAACCAGTGAGTATATGCATTATAGGTATTCTTGTGTATGATTAGAAAGGACTCAAAGACTCCTTACAAGAATTGAAAGAGATTTAAAGGGTAATTGGTGTCAGAGATTTTGTGTTGTATGTATTATTGTATATATGGATGTGTGAATATTCTCGGTGTTAGAATATAATTAGTGTTCAAACTTTGCCCATCTGACTGTACGCTCCCAGAACTCCGAAACCAAGTCCTCAGCCTGTTGTACATCCCTTAGGGTCACGACAGTGTAAATTCAATACAGATATAATTCATTTACAAGAAAATATGAACCACGTCCACAATAACAACAGAAATGATGGCATATCTGCATTCGCAGTTCAAGTAATCTGCCGCCATCAGCATGTTGGCCACTGTGTAAGTTGATCCATTTCCAACAGAAATATGTCGCATATATCACAATATGGCATAAACCTTCATTAATCCAGGACCGGAGAACAATATTTACGACACTGGTTCCAGGAATGTAAAACGTATGTGAGGTAAATCGGTATCCCGGACAGAGAAATTAATGACACACTAAATCTAACATCCTGAACCACCTGGCTGGATATATTTGATCTGAGAAGCCGTTTACAGTTCTCTGACCTTTGTTACTTATATAAAATAATCAATGGCTCTACCCAAAGCAATACTCTTCCAATGTACTCTCTTATACACGTTCCTCGCCGCCCAACACGCAACTGGCATACTCATCATGTGTCCCGTCCGCGTCTATCCTTACAACAAAGCTCGATCTTCCACCTCTTGCTAACTCTATAATCGACCCTTGACAGTCATTGTTGCCATTCTTGTTACTTTGTTATTGTTGCTAACATTACTCTTGATACTTAATATTGTTGTTTATCCTAATTGTTACCTTATTATACTTACTTAAATTTGTCATATTAGTAATCGGAAATGGCCTTCCATCGGCTGTTAAGTTGGGACGGTGAACGTATCCCCAGGCGGCAGCTTCTCATCCCTAAACGTGGCCCGCCCCAGTACACAAGGGACGCGTGTCGTTTAAAAGGCAAGTGAGCGCTGTCAGGGATGTGGCTGTCATATGATGCATCGATTATTTACTCTTGTTACGACAGAATATGATCATGAACCACAACACAAACCAATATCGCAGGACATTTTGTTTCGTGCATAACCCGTGCGGTGGTCGCAGATGTTGGCAGGAAGAAAGAAAGAAAGAAAGAAAGAAAGAAAGAAAGAAGGAACTGGAAAATAAACTTCACGAAGAACTTTCAAATAGCCGTAAGTAATCGCCATGAGCTATATATACATTCAAATAACAGATCCCCCTAAACACTAAAATAAAATTCATTTCAAAGTAGGCCTATGGAATTACTACTTTTACCGGCTAGTTGCTTTACGTCGCACCGACACAGATAGGTCTTATGGCGACGATGGGAAAGGGAAGAGCTAGGAGTGGGAAGGAAGCGGCCGTGGCCTTAATTAAGGTACAGCCCCAGCATTTGCCTGGTGTGAAAATGGGAAACCACGGAAAACCATTTTCAGGGCTGCCGACAGTGGGGTTCGAACCAACTATCTCCCGAATACTGGATACTGGCCGCACTTAAGCGACTGCAGCTATCGAGCTCGGTGAATTACTACTTTTATGCTGTTAATATCAGTATCTCGCTTTCGGTAAAAACGTAAAAGTAAAATTACGGACTAGTTACTGTGATGGTAATAATAATAATAATAATAATAATAATAATAATAATAATAATAATAATAATAATAATAATAATAAGAAGAAGAAGAAGAAGAAGAAGAAGAAGAAGAAGAAGAAATACGTCTACATGACACAATGAAACAGATACCATAAGCATACGGCGTGGAATATTCCAAGGAGACTCAAGTCTATTGTGGTTCTTCCTGGCAATAAATCCATTGTTAAGGATATTGAACTCCACTCGATTTGGCTATTCCATCAAGTCCAAATCACGAAGCCAGTACTGATTGTGTCGTCTTTTGTACATGGATGACATCAAACTGCATGCAGCCAACCTGCAACAGCTTGAAGAACAACTGAGAACTTCTCGAAGGATATTTGTATGGACTTTGGGATTCACAAATGCCAGATGATCAGTGTGGTCAAAGGTAAATTATGTGAAGAAGATTCGGTTAAGCTGAGAGATGGGCGATCAATGAAAACGATGATTTTCAAACGAGCCTTACAAGTACTTGGGTATCAAGCAAAGATCGCGCACAGAACACACAGTGGCTAAGTATGAATTGGTTGAGGAATTTGTTAGACGGGCCCGGTTAATCCTGAAATCAGGCCTGAACTGCAAAAATATTACTAAAGCAATCAACATCTATGCCGTACCAGTTCTTAGCTACTCCTTTATCAAGTGGAGCAAGAGTACATCGAAAATCTTGAAAAGAAACTACGCTGCCTAATGACCAAGTAACGAAAACACCACCCAAAGTCAGCAGTTGAGCGACTGACTCTGCCACGCCGTCTGGATGCTCGCGGTATTGTGGACATTGCAGCTCAGCTGACACGGCGGTAAAACTCAGACCTGCACCGAATGATACTTCTTAACCACCGAGACTTACAGCGAGAAGTACGAACTGATGGCTAGCTATACGACTACATGTAAAGCATCCCTACTCAGTTATGGCCTGATTACACGCGGACAGTAATTTAGTGGTAACTAAATTTTAAGTGACTTGCAGCGTGTGAACTGTGACTTTAGTGGTAAATGGTAAGTAAACGATTAAGTAACAATTTAGTCAAGTGGAATAGAATCCAGTCTATTTTTCCTTTCAAGTAGACTTCTCACCAGCTGCGCGCGCACCCATCGGAGTAGTGGGGGAACACTGTACTTACAACTTACCACGTGCGAACAGGCGCAATTTAGTCAAGTTCTTAAGTTGTGGGTATACCTACGGAGCAGATCATCGTTGTGAGTTAGTTTTTTTCTTTTGATCGTTCATTCTAATTGCCGAGAACAATGGCTAGATGGACAGAAGCTTTTAAGTCACTGCAGAATTAAAACAATACTAATTATCGTGATAGGTTTTTGATGTCTATTCACTGAAATTTAAAAGCAATAAACCTTTGATAATAGTCGTTTTGCTAAACAATTGCTTATATATAATATTGTAACCAATATGTATTTGTATTTTTCCTTACCTGTATGAAAAGTTTCAGAGCAATATACTGTATATGTATAGCTCCATATACTTTCGGAATCATATACTGGCTTTGGAAACTCTGAAGAAATGATGAAGGCTTCGGACATTATTTCCCGTCGCGAGCATGTACAGCGCGATATGCAGTTTCAGCGTTGCTGATAATGCACTACGCATGATGGCATCCGTCTTTTGTATAATTGGTTCAACTTTATGCAGTAACTCATTAAATATTACTTCTGACATTCGCAAGGATAACATATATTCCTGTCGATCCTCCTCGGCTAATTCTTTAAAGAGAATTGTACTTGCCCCGAGATTATTCCTTCTGGTAATCCATTTTCGCTCCCATTCTCTTTTTCTCCTAACTTTGGTCACCTCATCCTCAACTTCCTCTAAAATGTTATCTAACACGTTGTTGATGGCCGTCCATCTTATCTCTGATCTAGTTGACGACACAGGAACGACTGAATCACGTGACTGCCATGTACCACTGTACTAAACGCTGTCTTACGTTTAAACAAGCCTACGTGAGTTAAGTAGTGACTTACCACTTACTACTAAACTAAACATTGTCCACTTGTAAACCAGCAATTAGACAACGAAATGTCGATTTAGAAGCATCAAACTTTTGACTGACTGCAGGGCAAATGGTCCCCGAAACAGAAGGATTTATGTTGGCTCTACAACACGAAGTCATTCCAACCAGAAGGTATCTGAAAAACGTGGTGCGTGAGCCAACAGCCATGAGGGACTTGTGGCGATGTGGCTGCCAAGAAACCATCCATCATGTTACTTATGGATGCTCGCACTTGTCACGAAGGGAGTATAAGGAACGCAACGAATCGGTTGCCAAGATTTTGCACCAAGAACTTGCCATTAAATACAGACTGGTTGTTGAAATACGTCCTTATTTTAAGTATAATCCTCAAACTGTACTCGAAAATGATGAGAGTAAAATATAATGGAACCGACCAATTATCACGGATAAGGCGACTATCCCGGATATAGTGGTGTTAGTGAATGACATAGAACGTGCCGCTCTGATCGACATAGCTGCCCAAACACCGGGAACCTCCATGAAAAGTATACTGAGAAAATCAACTAGTATTGTGGCACTGTGAAGAGGTGATAATTGGACCAATCATCCTTTCGAGTACTTGAAACTCTGGTGGAACGACTGAAGAAGTTGGATGTCAACACCAACATACTGCCACGACTGGAATTGTGCGGAAATTTGTGGGTTCAAATTCTACGTAAAAATTTAGTATAAACTAAGGTTTATTGTGCTTTGATTTCCTAAAATCTGTACTGCTTCAATAGGTATCATTACCATGAAAGTGTGTAAAATTAATAATAATAATAATAATAATAATAATAATAATAATAATAATAATAATAATAATAATAATAATAATAATAATAATAATAATACATGTCGGAGTGTGTAGTTCGGGCATAAAATAGCCAAAAATATTAGCTATTTAAAAAAATAAAATCCAGTATTTACCTTACCACTACCGAGCTCGATAGCTGCAGTCGCTTAATTGCGGCCAGTATCCAGTATTCGGAAGATAGTAGGTTCGAACCCCACTGTCGGCAGCCCTGAAGATGGTTTTCCGTGGTTTCCCATTTTCACACCAGGCAAATGCTGGGGCTGTACGTTAATTAAGGCCACAGCCGCTTCCTTCCCACTCCTAACCCTTTCCTGTCCCATCGTCGCAATAAGACCTATCTGTGTCGGTGCGACGTAAAGCAACTAGCAAAAAAAAAAAAAATTACCTTACCACTATTGGTCGTCGTCGTCGTTGTTGGCTAGGCGAATCACAAATCTATCTTGTTTTCTATCCGTGTCGTGTTTCATGTACTGCACTTGTCTTATATGTAAGAGTTGAATTGGAAAAAAGAGCTGTAAGGATTTCTTTTGGGGAACGAGAACTTGTGTTTTCTAAAGTCCACTACCGTATAAATGAAACCCTGCTGGGAAAGCGAGTGGCCAGGAGATCAACGTACTGTATGTCGATTACTTTGCTGCCGACTGAGAATCGGTTCCCCGTCCCAAATATATCTAATTAATAAATAAAAATAAATAAATAAATAATTAAATATAGTCGATTGGTGAACATTTACCAAGGTTTTAAGACGGCTTAAAACTCTAGAAATTTGAGGGTACTTCGGTGGTAAGAATCAAGAAAGTGCTTGTAAATGGGCTCAGAAAGTCAAAGCCGGAAAAACAAAAAGACCTGGAGACTAAAGTGAAACTGGTTGTTGACACAGAGGATCAACACGATACAGAATAGTATTACAAAATTTCTCACCTGTACATTTTCATCGCTACATGGAAAAGTATCAAGGATATGTTTTTGGTCTTATAATACAAGAGAGCGAATACAGCTTCCTTGGTTGTTCCCCTTTTAGTAGCCTTTTACGATATGCAGGGGAGATAAAGAAACATGAGTGTATTCATGAAAGAATCTCCTGACCGAGCTCCTTGCTTCATCTGGTAGCTAAAGGTCTTCTGACTTCGCTCGCTACATGGTTTCGCGGGGAATGAACTTTGAAATTATTACATCGAGTGTCTAACATTCATTTCTGAGTCTGAATTACGCATCAAAATGGCAGACATCAGTGAAAGAGCTATCTAGACGAGTATGATCAGTATCGTCAGTAGATGCAGAGTGGATCTCGGCCCACAAGTGGCGACGCCTCTGTATTCGGCAGACGGGACAGGGCTGGACCTCACGGCTGGCCCTAACCGTCGGGTGGTCGTCCATTCTCCTGCACTAAGGCGAATGCTGGGACAGTTCCTAGTCTGACACACCCCTCATCCTCTTTGTGCTTTTCCTTCACCGTAACAAATCTCCCGCCCTGAGAGACAGGAGGCCCGCCTCCCCCTTCAGGGGAGGAACGAAAACATTTTAGCAGTAGTAGTAGTGATCAGAATAACACATGATGTGGTATTTGACAGAATATAATCCTATAATTGAATAAGCAATATCATTTGTTAAAATGAGTCATATTTTACACTGTATTGAATTGTTTAAAGTTAAATCAAATCGGCGAACGACAGTTTTATTGATTGATTAATAAGCGATGACAAAAAATACTAAAGGAATTCCAATAAAGGACCAAATGATCAACCACCATTATCTCAGATTACAATATTATAAATTAATAAATCACTAATTTTGATACATTAGCAATACACTTAATATTTTTATCTTAATTTTGGAATATAATACCTTGCACTTCACAGCAAATATCAATTAATAACAAAGGATTGTAGGTTTGTGTAAATATCTCGGAATAGATTTTTTTTCGTATTCTTTTCTATTTTTGGGTCTTGGTCCAATACTCTAACGCATAACGCCATCCAACTGTGAGTAAACGAAGGAAATTCTAGACTTCGTAAATATAATAATGTTACTAATAATAATAATAATAATAATAATAATATTTATTGCGGGGCTCAGTGGCTCAGACGGTTGAGGCTCTGGCGTTCCGACCTCAAAATGGCAGTTTCGATTCCAGCTCAGTCCGTTATTATTATTATTATTATTATTATTATTATTATTATTATTATTATTATTATTATTATTGTTATCCAGTCCGGCTCCATGGCTAAATGGTTAGCGTGCTGGCCTTTGGTCACAGTGGTCCCGAGTTCCATTCCCGGTAGGGTCGGGAATTTTAACCATCATTGCTTAATTTCGCTGGCACGGGGGCTGGGTGTGTATGTCGTCTTCATCATCATTTCATCCTCACCATGACGCGCAGGTCGCCTACGGGTGTCAAGTTAAAAGACCTGCACCAGTCGAGCCGAACATGTCCTCGGACACTCCCGGCACTAAAAGCCATACGCCATTCCATTTCATTATTATTCAGCCCTATGTTGTCTCTTATTCCAAGGCCCTGACTTCGTTTTCCGGCCAGTTCTAGGATTTTAATTCTGGACTGAGGTCACTTGATACGAGATGTTCTCAAGCCTTAGTTACGGGAAAAAAGCGCACAGTGAGAAGATGGCGCTACTGACCTGGTGTACATAGACAACACCGGTAGCAGAACGTGGTTCACTTGGTACGAGATGTTCTCAAGCCTTAGTTACAGGAAGAAAGCGCACAGTGAGAAGATGGCGCTACTGACCTAGTGTACATAGACAACACCGGTAGCAGAACGTGGTTCACTTGATACGAGATGTTCTCAAGTTCTTACTTACAGGAAGAAAGCGCACAGTGAGAAGATGGCGCTACTGACCTAGTGTACATAGACAACACTGGTAGCAGAACGTGGTTCACTTGATACGAGATGTTCTCAAGTTCTTACTTACAGGAAGAAAGTGCACAGTGAAAAGATGTCGCCACTGACCTAGTGTACATAGACAACACCGGTAGCAGAACGTGGTTCACTTGATACGAGATGTTCTCAAGCCTTAGTTACAGGAAAAAAACGCACAGTGAGAAGATGGCGCTACTGACCTAGTGTACATAGACAACACCGGTAGCAGAACGTGGTTCACTTGATACGAGATGTTCTCAAGCCTTAGTTACAGGAAGAGAGCGCACAGTGAGAAGATGGCGCTACTGACCTAGTGTACATAGACAACACTGGTAGCAGAACGTGGTTCACTTGGTACGAGATGTTCTCAAGCCTTAGTTACAGGAAGAAAGCGCACAGTGAGAAGACGTCGCTTCTGACCGAATGTTCATAGACGCACAGTGGTTGCCACGGTTACAATAGTGTAGGGAGATTGATGACTCTACTTCCAGATAGAGCGCCAGCTCAAAAACATATCCGTGTTAAAGGAAATTTTACGTTATATGGGCGAAAGTGTTTGACGTATTATTTCCGAAATTCGAAAAAATGCATCCCAGCACTTTCGGCCTTTGTAATGTTGAAAATATTTTTAAGCAACCAAGGTAGGGGCCCCCATACTACGAAAAACGTAAAATTAAGCAATTTCCTCAATTGTGCCGAAAGTTGAGGCGATAAAGGTTTCAAATTGCAAATCCTGGACAGCTCTATGAAACTAAAAAAAAAATTCGAAAATCACTTCCGGCCTAAACGCAGTTCCGGGAAGAACAAACTAAAACCGATACTCGTCTTCTTTTTTATTCAAATCCTAGGCAAATTAACTTATTTACATAATTCTTTCTATAATGTGTTCCTTGGTTTAGTACCCGCGGGTGATTTTTGATTTTTTTGCAAAATGTCCACACCGACTGTAGTTATAAGGGCTTAAGTGAAACTCTGCATTAGCGCTCGTAGTGGTAGAAAAAGACAAAATGCTAATCTAACTGACCGGATAACGATGATTAAGAAAAGGATTGTAATTTAAAGGAATAAATAACGAATATATTCTCATACTTTATTATACACAGGAACCTCGATTATCCGGCCCTCATTAATCCGCATCTCCGGTTTATCCGGATCGAAAATAATAAAAATGTATTTTTACAGCATTTCTTTTACGGGGTTGACTCTTCTTGACTGTCTTTTCCGCCAAGGATAGTTAAGGACAGGAATTGGAAGTAATTCGGCCATGGTCAAACAAAGGTACCGTCCCAGCATTCGCTTGGAATTGAGCATGGGGAAACCGTGGAAAACCGTTCTTACTACGGCCAAGGTGGGATTCGAACCCTCGCTCTTCTGAATACAACGCACCACTAATTCAATGATGGTGAATTCGAAAGTGAAACCGGTGCTCCATCAGAAGAACAGGCAACAATGCAGCTGGATAAACTGACTGAAACCAAACGTCTTCGTGATCGTGGTGTGCACCAACGATACACAAATGTAAAACAGAAAAGAACTCACACATTATTTTAGTGCATAAAACAGAGTGGCAAATGTAAGACAAGTGTTCTTATATTTTTTTGTACAACTGAAAAAAGGGTATTACTGGACAATTTATGTTAATAGATTATTTAACATGTACTGTATTTGGTTTAGTTTTTCCGGATTATCCGGATTTTCGATAGTCTGGATCATTTCAGGTCTCACTTAATCCGAATGAGGGAGGTTTTTTTTGTATTTTACTCACCTAAAATTCGTAGCTCATAACCCTAGGATATTTTCAAGATTGATTTGCTTACCTGAAGGGTTGTGGATTTTTGTCGTGTTTCTTTTTAAAGTGAAAGAAAATCATCTCTCCGGTCATGGCCTCCTGTGCCCAGGCTGCGTTGTGTATGCGGAAGCTGCATGCTATTGGTTATCGTGTAGGCTCATTGCATTCATGAATTTACGATGACTTGTTTATGGCCCCAGGAAAGTAGGTTACCTTGTGCTCCCGCCCCCTGTCCAGTGCGCAGAGACAATAACACACACAAATAAAAATGTCCTGATTTGTTCTTACACAGGGTGTTCGCCTTTTATGGAGCTCGTCTGTGACGACAATCTTTGCAAAGAGAAAGAAAAATGCCACCGAGCGAGTTGGCCGTGTGGTGATGGTCACGCAGCTGTGAGCTTGCATTCGGAAGATAGTGGGTTCGAACCCCACTTTCGGCAGCCCTGAAGATAGTTTTCAGTGGTATGCCTTTTTCACACCAGGCAAATGTTGGGGATTTAGGTACCTTAATTAAGTCCAAGCGTGTTTATTACTATTATTATTATTATTATTATTTATAAAATTCAATACTTTATTCATTATTTATAAGGTTGTAACAATCCTTTACAAAATCTCTGCCTGGCTGAGTGGCTCAGACGGTTGATCCGCTGGCTTTCTGACCCCAACTTAGCAGGTTCGATCCTGGCTCAGTCCGGTGGTATTTGTAGGTGCTCAAATACGTCAGCCTCGTCTGTAGATTTACCGGCACGTAAAAGAACTCCTCAGGGACTATTTTTTGCTAGTGGGTTTACGTCGCACCAACACAGATAGGTCCTATGGCGATGATGGTATACGAAAGGGCTAGGAGTTGGAAGGAAGCGGCCGTGGCCCTAATTAGGGTACAGCCCCAGCATTTGCCTGGTGTGAAAATGGGAAACTACGGAAAACCATCTTTAGGGCTGACGTCAGTGGGATTCGAAGCCACTATCTCCAGGATGCAAGCTCACAGCTGCGCGCCCCTAACCGCACGGCCAACTCGGCCAGTCCTCCACGACTAAATTCCTGCACCTCGGTGTCTCCGTAAACCGTTAATATACAGTAGTTAGTGAGTCATAAAACCAATAAGATTATTATTATTATTATTATTATTATTATTATTATTATTATTATTATTATTATTATTATTATTATTATTAGTAAATTCTTTGCAAAAAAATAATGACAGTCATTGTAAATGTTCAGACTGGCACTATTTTTAAATAACATTTAAATCTCGTCTCGGCGCTTGAGCTCTGATTGGCCGTGCACCACTGCTCCTGCAGATTGCGAACTATCGCGTGGTCAGCGTAACGAATCTTCTCAGCCATGATCCTTGGTCTTGACGAGGGCGGCTATCTCACTGTCAGATAGCTCCACAGTTGTTCTTCCGTAGGCTGAGTGGACCAGTTCTCATATCCAGGTAAAAATCCCTGACCTGGCTGAGAATCAAACACGAGGCCTTCCCGTAAGGAGGGGATTCATTACTGCTAGACAGCGGGACTGCCTTTATTTTGCCTTCAATACTTCAAATTCCTTCCTCATCTTCATTTTTTTCTCGAATTAGGTGTACAGTAGATTCAGTTCAATTATCTCTCTCTGTTGTTTATTTGTTTGTTTATCTAGCGTCGGTACGACGTAAAGCAAATAGCTGTGTGTTTGTTTATCGCTTATTTATTTATTTATTTATTTATTTATTTATTTATTTATTTATTTATTTATTTATTTATTTATTCGTTTGTTTCTTGTTTATTTATTTGTTCTGCTTATTAGCTCCTTTGTTTGTTTGTTTGTTTGTTTGTTTGTTTGTTTGTTTGTTTGTTTGTTTGTTTGTTTGTTTGTTTGTTTGTTTGTTTGTTTGTTTGTTTGTTTGTTTGTTTGTTGTCTATTTATTTTGACGGGTTGGTACGATTGAGATCTGAAGAGGTATTACGCAGCGAGACATAACCAATAGTACTGCAAATTAAAAGAAAAGAAATACTGTTCTACTCCTGGAAAAATCCAGAATTTCATGAGGTCAAAGGCGACAAAGTTCAAATGGTTTCAAGAATGTGAGACAGGTCTGGGGTCAGAATTCCAGAAAACACAATCAAAACAAAATACAGAGACGCTCGAAAGCTGTCTGAAGTTTGAAATAAAATGAGAACCCAGAACTAATGGGAAGGACGAGGGGTGCTGTGACAGAGGATCGAAAGAGGGCAGTAATCGATGGCGTGTCAAAGACAAACAAGGTGGAGACATTGAAATGAAATTCGTTGTTACCACGCAGTCAACTCACACGTAAGGAAATAAATGAAATGCAACGAAAATTAGCTGTCGGTCGGTCACAAACCTTGGAAGATTAAATGCCAGGTAGAATATTCGAAACAGCAACAGGTGAATTATTTCTACTTAGAATATGTATAATTGTCATTTGTTTTACGTAATTTCTTCACAGGCTGGCAAGACAGGGTTAGGACTGGGAAGGCAGAGACCGCAGCCGCAATTAAGCTGGGGTTAGAACACTCTATCTCCTGATGGTAGAATAGTCAGTGAAATCGCACGAAGGTACAGCAAACCTCAGGCGGTATTCTGTAAGAAATATGTCAGCTCTCGGAGGAATTTATCTTTACATCCAGGTGTGTATGGGAGTGAAAGATGGATGGAATCATAATATCGCATTCATACGTTGTAGGTAACAAGCATGGAGGCAACAAAATGGTACAATCAGATGGGAACAATAATAGGCGGGAAAGGGTAAGTTAGGAATTAACCCGGTTGATGAAGGTGTGCATATGAACCGATTTCGGTGGTGGGTTCATGTGAAGCGTATTTAGGCCTAAGCAGTTGTCCAGAGTAGCAGATATTCAGGGGTGGTTTATTTTTAATTTTAATTTAAAACTTTTCTTCGCAACTCTTGAAAATATAAGACGAACTACACTCTCAATGAAACGGATGTGAATAACTTCGGCAACAATTACCTGGCAATGGAAAGAGGGCAGGTTTCGTTTTGGTAATAACGCCACGTTGATCATTAGCACTTCCTTCAGTGTCATGACACTCTCTCTTAAAGAACTTACTAAAAAGTGCTAGAAAACTTGATGACTTGAAGGAAGAATTTTTGCATGATGAGATTGTTTATTTTAAAGCATTTATCAAGAGAAACGTAATAAAAATATTGCGCTTGAAATCCATATTCACGAACTGTTTCCTAATTTAGATATTTGATTTACAAATATTTTTGTCTACCACTGCAACCATCTGTTTGTTCGATCCCTCTTTCTCACTCCTCAAAACGCTCAAAGTTATGATCTATGTCTCAAGATGGAGTCAGCAGTCTTGCCAACCTCTCAATCATTCTGTTATAGCTAGACCAGGGACTTTTAGGCAGTAATATGTTATAAAGCAAACTAGTTTGGTTATTAGGAAGAACATCACCTAGCTCGCTCTCCTGTAATGTAGCGAGAGTAACATAATCTCGAGGTGTTGTGATAGAGTAACCCCTAGTGTTTATGCAAAGCTTATAGCACAACCGTTAGGCAGGCTAGAAAATGATTATATCTTCTTTATCATAACAAAGCAACATAAACTCATCCTAATCCAATTTGGTACAATACAACACTGAGAATAGTTAGACCTTGAGATTTATGAATGGTCACTGTCCAAGCCAAGGTAAAGTGCAAACGGACCTCTCTACCTTCCTTTCTAGCATTAGTCAAGATTTTTTAAATAAAATTCCCTCCTGAATACGAGCATTCGCCAGAAACTCCCCAGTTTTTTATCTCGTAAACAAAAGCATGTTCGGAAAATTAGCGGACAATTCGACTATTTCTAACGACCACAACTCGAGGAAATAATAAAAAGCACATAGGCCTAATGTATGTTTTTAAATCCAAATCGTGTTAACTTACTTCTCGTTTAGCATCTTCCATTCTTAAGTGGTATGGGAAATTTCGGATAATAATAATAATACCGGGCGAGTTGGCCGTGCGGTTAGGGCGCGCGGCTGTGAGCTTGCTTCCGGGAGATAGTGGGTTCAAATCCCACTATCGGCAGCCCTGAAGATGGTTTTCCGTGGTTTCTCATTTTCACACCAGGCAAATGCTGGGGCTGTACCTTAATTAAGGCCACGTCCGCTTCCTTTCCACTCCTAGGCCTTTCCTATCCCTTCGTTGCTATAAGACCTATCTGTGTCGGTGCGACGTAAAGCTATTAGTAAATATGCCGTACGTCGCACCGACACAGATAGGTCTTATGGCGACGATTGGATAGGAAAGGGCTTGGAGTGGGAAGGAAGTGGTCGTCGCCTTAATTAAGGTGTGAAAATGGGAAACCACGGAAAACGGCTTTCAGGCGCAGCCGACAGTGGGGTTCGAACCCACTATCTCATGCATGCAAGCTGATAACTACGTGACCGAAACCGCACAGACACTTGCTTGATGATAATAATAATAATAATAGTCAAACCGGAATGCCTATATACGAGTGAATGTCTAGCAGTGAATTACAACCTGAATAAATTAGAAATGCTGGAAAGAAGAATTATATGGAGAATACTCGGCCCGCTAAAACTACAGAACTCTGGAAATCAGGATGTAATGATTAAATATATCGGAACACAGAAAACATAACAAAAACAATACGGAAGAGGTGATTGATTTTTTTGGACATTTATACAGAATGGATGACAACAGGTTAACCAAATAGATAATCCAATATCTTTAGAACAAGAAGTCAACAACAACCTGGATTCATGACATTAAAAAAAGGTTTGGAGAGAAACAGTACGGGAGAACAAGAAGAAGCAAGAGAGAGAGAGAAAGAGAGATTTCTAGAAAGAAAATGTTAAAAATGGAAGGATTCCGAGGTCGGAAGAGAATGAAAACAGGCTTAAATTGGCCCGAGGAGAGGAAAATCTGACATAGTGTGAAGATAAAGGAACAGCAAACGTCAATAATTGAAATTGGCACGTAGTCCCTGGAAGACCCTAACGGAGAACTAAATAAATAAATAAATAAATAAATAAATAAATAAATAAATAAATAAATAAATAAATAAATAAATAAAGAATATACAGATTTTGAAAACAGATCGCTTTTTAATACCAACTTGGCGGGGTCAAATACAACTCACTGCGGTGGAATATGAAAATGTTCATATACGCCTGTCATGTGTCGGTAGTTTTGTTGCAACGTAAAAGAACCGCGGAACAAAATTCTGGCATCTCGGTGTCTCGTAAAGACGTCCTGGTCATTGCTTGGAGGCTACGCATCAAGGCTCTGATAGATATTAAAAACTCTTAATATATATTAAAGCCATGTTCATCCAAAACATTGATAAATCCTCAAGTGATAGATAATTAACCACGAGAACCTTACGTTCATTATATAAAAAGCTCTTTTTAACCTAGAATTTAAAGCAACCTTCCGTAAATTCTTCCAGAGTACACATATATGACCTCAATGACGTGTGAACGAATTAAATATTATAATATAAACGTATCTTCTGTTATCGCGTCAACATTGCAATGGTTCCTAAGACCAGGGACTGAGTTCATTACCCAGGTTATGAGGAACTGTGAGCTAGGCCGCTCTTCTCTAATGTAGTGAGAGTAACATAAATTCTTGGGGGTTGGCATGGACGAACCCCTAATGTTTATGCAAATCTCTTAACATGACTGTTGTGCAGGTTTTCACTCGCTTCAGCAAGTACCCATTACTGCTTAAAGAAAACGGTCTCTATTCATTACAAATTAAGTTTCACTTTAAACTAATCACTAGTACCGTATTGTTTTTTAAATTTAATTTCGTGTGGCTTTTTCTAGCCGGGTGCAACCCTTGTAAGGCAGACCCTCCGATGAGGGTGGGCGACATCTGCCATGTATAGGTAACTGCGTGTTATAGTGGTGGAGGATAGTACCGTGCTGTATTATTAACTTAGGTATTCATTTTGATAATTCTTCTTCTATTATTGTTTAATCGCTATTTAACTTATACTTTTTTTTCGTGACTTAAGATAATTACCATGATATTAAAAATAATACTGTAAAAATCTGAAACATTTTTTGTGGTTAAGTGAAAGAGAAGACCAAGAGCTCTAACTTCGCCAATGTATGAATAAGTAAGCAATTTTCCAACTTCCTCGGAATTGCTGAAGTCCTGCTCTGCGAACGCGGGTCCCCGTGACGCGAAAAGGTGATAGATGGCGCCAGGTCGGGGCAGTACGGCGGGTGCGGAAGGATGTCCCATCCAAGCGATTTCAAGGTGTCTTTCACTGGTTTTGCTGGTTCACTAGTTTGTTAAAGTAAAAAAAGTATCACGTTGCAGTTTAAGTATATATTGTAATATTATAAAGTCTATTTCCTGCCTATACACACTTTTTAAAACATATTTTAAGTGCTTATTTTCTCAAAAAAGCCTATTTACTTGTTTTAAAAGCCTATTTTAGGCGCCTAAAACTAATTTTTTAGAGCCTAAAATCCCAGGTCTACTGATGACATAGCAATCCTGTCTAGAAGTACAGAGACTGCCTTAGAACCAATCAAACCTGAAAGAAATAACATAAAAAGTTGAACTTCAAATGTCTTTTTGGAAGACTAATTTCTTGAGAAATATTAGAGATTCACCCACATGACTAAAGACAGAGTACGGAAGAATCATCGAATCATCAAAATACCTGGGTGAAATAATTCAGAATAATGGATTCGATAAAGAAGAAAACAGATCCAGTGCAAGAAAACTGGAACTACCGTAAGATATCAACAATAAGAAGAATATCTGAATGAAAATTAAACACTACAACGTAATAATCAAACCACAGAGTCTGAGTGCTACAGAATGCATGTTCTCTGTAAAAACCGGTGAAACAGAAGAGACAGAGGAAACGCAAAGGAGAATGTTGAGGAAAACACGGAAATCATTGAAAATGGAGGAAGAAGAGTTTAGACATAGGAGTTATAAAGATCTATACATGGACGAAGAAAATGAAAGGATATCAGACACCATGAGAAAGAGGAGAATCAAATATTTTGGTCACATAATGAGGATGGATAACAGCAGATTTACAAGAGCAAGCAAGACAACCAGTGGATCAAAGGAGTAAAAAAAGTATGAAAGAGATAGATTAACAGACGATATAACACAAGAGAGAGCCTCCACCGCCGTATTGCGTGGTTCAAATCCCGGTCACTCTGTGTGAAATTTGTGCTGGACAAAGCGAAGGCGGGACAGTTTTTCCTCCGGGTACTCCGGTTTTCCCTGTCATCTTTCATTCCAGCAACACCATGTGATTTCACCTCCTAGTCATTAATCAATGTCCCAGAGAGGTGCGACAGGCTTCGGCAGCCGGCACAATTCCTATCCTCGCCGCTAGGTGGGTGCTTCATTCGTGACCCGATCGAATGACCGGAAACAGGCTGTGGATTTTCAACACGTTCAGAAGACTGATACAAAATGACACGGGTTTCCAGAACACAGGGAAGGGGACCATTGAAAACGGAGGAAGGAGAGTGGTGGTAGTGGTGATTATTGTTTTAACAGGAAGTATAACAGGGCGACCAATCTATATACAACACTAATAAGATGGAAAAAGGTGGAAAGGATCTGACACTTTGAAAAATTAATGTATTGGCCATAGAACACATTAGAGTAAGAAACGGCGAAGTGAAAGGATAAAAACTATTGGAAGTCAAGAAAAGAACGGTCAAGATAATACAATGGCGTGTGACCACCGAAGAAGCCTGGTACAGTTCTTTCAAGTTGACGCCCTGTAGGCGACCTCCGCACCTGTGAGAATGGGGCCCTACCTACTGTATGATGAGTTCTAATGCTGAAACACCCAGTTCCAGAGCCATTGGAATTAACCAATGAAGGTAAATCCCAGTCCCGGCCGGGAATCGAATCCGGGATCCTATGGACCAAACATGCTAACCACTTAGCCATGGAGCCCGACAAGGTGAAGATGAATCCACAGGGTAACTTTTCGTGGTCCTTAAATGGCCAGAATCGAGAAGATGAAGAAGAAGAAAAGTAGTTAGTGGGGCTCCTTGGGTGAAAGGTCAAAGTAGTCGCCTTCACCTCAGGGGCCTGGGTTGGATTCCTGGCCGGGTTGAGGATTTTACGTGCATATCGTTAATTCGTGTAGCCTGGGAAATGCATCTTAATACATTCATTTTTATCTACACATAACAACACTGCGAAACACCACAGAATCATGCCGAATCGACGTCCAGTGCTAACCCTTTCTTTCTTTCTTTCTTTCTTTCTTTCTTTCTTTCTTTCTTTCTTTCTTCCTCGATTGCTACTTCATCTTCTCACTCTGTCTCTTTTTTCCTTTTCTCGGACCATTTTAACACTTCTTTTGTTTAAAACAAATATTTCTCTCTCTTGCTTCATATTCTTCTTCTATGTTGTTTCTCTCCAAATCTTTCTTGCCTTCATGAATCCAGGTTGTTGTTGACTACTTGTTCCAAAAATATTGATGTTCTATTTGGCTAACGTGTTGTCAACCATTCTGTATAAATGTCCAAAAATATCCTTGCTTCTTTCGTATTTTTTGTTTTATGTTTTCTATGCTCCGGAATATTTCTTCATTATCTCTTGATTTCCAAAGTTCTATAGTTCTTAGAAGACAGAGTATTTTCCGTATACCGTAATTATTTTTAGGCCTACTTCTAATTTATTCAACTTGTAATTCAGTACTAGACATTCACTCGCTTATAGGCATTGTTGTACTGTTTTATTTTGAGGTTTTTAGATAAATACTTTTTTGTAGATAATCTTAACTATTCCGTATGATCATTCCATCCTGTGTATCCTATCTTCTACAGTGGATTTTTCCGCACCGTTTCCTTGAATATTTTCTCCCAAATATCTGAATGTCTTTACCTTCCTTATTCGACCAATTTCTGTTACTAGACATTCTGGAGCATTTTTTACATTTGACACACATTTTTAACCTGTTCTGTTAGCTATCTCTTCCAAGAGATTAACTTGTATTTGTCAGGTTTTCTGAAAGTATGGCGAAATCGTCTGCAAATGCCACACAGTTCATTTCTACATCTCTGTTCTTCCTTCCCAGTCTTATTGGCTGTAGCCTGCGTTCTTTTAGGTTTCATTCCAAATTTTTACTATTTTCTCAAGGACAGTTGAAGAGGACTGGAGATAAACATACAGCTGTTTAGATATTTCACCGATAAATTTTACTTTTGATATGGAGTCTGTCTGGCTTTCACGGATTAAGTTTGCCAATTTGATTTTAACTCCGAACTCTCGGATTATCTGATCTAGATTTTCCCTATCAAAAGACATTTCAACATCTATAAATGTTATTTCTATGTCATCCGGCTCCATGGCTAAATGGTTAGCGTGCTGGCCTTTGGTCACAGGGGCCCCGGGTTCGATTCCCGGCAGAGTCGGGAATTTTAACCATAATTGGTTAATTTCGCTGGCACGGGGGCTGGGTATATGTGTCGTATTCATCAAAATTTCATCCTCATCACGACGCGCACGTCGCCTACGGGAGTCAAATCAAGACCTGCATCTGTCAAGCCGAACTTGACCTCGGACACTCCCGGCACTTAACGTCATACGCCATTTTATTTCTATATCTTTGGAGTTCATTAATCTACGACGGATTATGGACTTCAGGTTGAATATGTGTTCTGAACAAGATCTGTCATTATTATTATTATTATTATTATTATTATTATTATTATTATTATTATTATTATTATTATTATTATTATTATTATTATTGTTATTGAGCCTCCGTGTCTCAGGCGGCAGCGCATCGGCCTCTCACCGCTGGATACCGTGGTTCAAATCCCGGTCACTCCATGTGAGATTTGTGCTGGACAAAGCGGAGGCGGGACAGGTTTTTCTCAGGGTACTCCGGTTTTCCCTGTCATCTTTCATTCCAGCAACACTCTCCATTCTCATTTCATAGCATCTATCAGTCATTAATAAATCACTTTGGGAGTGGCGACCCCATCGTACTAATAGCCTATATCTGCTTCATTCATTCCATCCCTGACCCGGTCAATGACTGAAAAACAGGTTGTAGGTTTTTTCATTATTATTGTTATTTCTTCGTTATGCCCATTCGAATAGCGCGTTTGAACTGGTTCGTTGGTCTGATGGTTTTCGCCTTTTTATCCTCCCAAAAACTCTTCATGAATGCACTGTGTTGGATCTTACGTTCTGTGGACCACTTCCTATCAGTTTCCTTTTTAGGTTTCTCCACAAATTTGTGCTTGGCTACTGTTGTACTAAATGCTCCATGATGTCGTCCACGATATTCATCTCTTGGAGGTCCACTTTGCCAGTTTATTTTGACCTTCTTTCAGTTGATTACTTTAAATCATTTTTAGTTTCTGTCGCTGTCTATTCTAATAGATATGGGCGTATGATTTCAGGGGTCTCTTGGGTATGGCATCACTGAACCTGCCACTTAAACATTAGAGGTCCACTGTTCTCCTCTTAATCCACGTTCCAATTTATCTCGTGGGGTTATAAATTATCAGCAGAATTTTCCTCTGTTGTTTTTCAATTGCTATAATATGATATGCAACCGCCAGCATATTGCAGTCGACATCAGAATTAGTGATATATCACTAAGGGAAGTAAATGTCTTTACCTACTTAGGAAGTAAAATCACTCCAGATGGCAACAGTTCAGTCGACATAAAGAGCAGAATTTCCCAAGCAAAGATTGTTTATTTCAAGAAAAGGATACTACTTACATCAAGGAATTTAAATGTGGAGACCAAGAAGAGATTTATTAAGTGCTATGTCTGGAGTGTGGCCTTGTATGGCTCAGAAACGTGGACTATTAGTGCATGTGATAAGAAACGTCTGGAAGCATTTGAGATGTGGTGCTGGAGGACGATGGAAAAGATCTCATGGACAGCAAAACTCACCAATGAAGAAGATCTTCGACGAATAGGTGAAAAAAAGATCCTTTTTAGCAACAATAAAAAAGAGAAGAGACCAATTAATTGACCATCTCTATAGGCACAATGGTTTCATAGTTATTGTCACGGAAGGAATGATTCAAGGTAAAAGAGGAAGAGGAAGACCTAGACTGCAATATTCAAGACAGATCAGAGATGACGTAGGAACAGGCTCATATGTGGAAATGAGCAGATTAGCGGATTACAGAGAAGAGTGGAGAAGACGAATTGCTGCCAACCAATCTTAGGATTGAGAATTAAGAAGAAGATCATTTTAGAGTGACTTCCAAGGGATATTATTATTATCATTTTGTATTTTTTTTCGCATCGAGAAGCGTGACATCACGAAGGGTTGAGATTACGTGGGCTGAACGAAGACAATTTACGACGTCTTTGGTCTGATCTTTATAAACTTACGCGCACATTTTGTCGAGCCAGTGTTTGAATGACGCTGTGAGGTGTGGAGTACAGAGAGGGAGCCGCCAGGCAGGGTGCTGGCTCTACGTAATCAGCTGATGGCGCACGTGGTGTGTGCGAGGTCAAAGACCTCCCACTGTCAATAACAACTGTCTCGCCAGTGTCTGGTCTGCTGTGTGGTGTACACAGATGTTCCCTGTTACACTGTACATGGCCTCCTACACCTTCATGAACATGTCTCGTGTTTGTGTAGTAAGTTCAATTCATACAAAAATACTACGCACATTTAATGCCTTTCATGAAGCCGTCTTGCTTATGCATGTTGTTGTTTGAGTCGTCAGTCCATAGACCTGTTTGATGCAGCTCTCCATGCCACCATATCCTGTACTAACCTTTTCTTTTCTACGTATCTACTGCATCCTACACTTCGTCATATTCATATTTTGGTCTACCATTACCGCCTCCACTTTCCTCAAAAACAAACTGAACAAGTCTGGGTGTCTTAAGATGTGTCCTATCATTCTCTCTCTTCTTCTGGTCAAATTTAACCAAGTCGTTATTCACTCACCAACTCGATTCGTTATCCCTCCATTCGTGTTTCGATTAACCCAACTCATCCTCTTCTGTAACACCACATTTCAAAAGCTTCTATTCGCATTCTTTATGTGCTGGTTATCGTCCATGTCTCACTCCCATACAATACCTTTTCCTAAAAAAAAATAATAATAATAATATAATGTTATTGACTTTACGTTCCACTAACTACTTGTACGGTTTTCGGAGACGCCGAGGTGCCGAAATTTAGTCCAGTAGGAGTTCTCTAATGTGTCAGTAAATCTACCTAGGCTGTCGTATTTGAGCAGCTCCAAACACCAACGTACTGAGCCAGGATCGAACCTGCCAAGATGGGGTCAGAAGGCCAGCGCCTCAGCCGTCTGAACCACCCAGCCTCCCATTTTAATTCCTATATCAATGTTCCAAGTGAGTACATTTCTTTTCAAGAAAGGCCTTCCCTGTTTGTGCTAGTTTGCATTTTTATGTCCTCCTCACTTCTGCCATCATTAGTTATGTTATTACCCAGGTAACAATATTCATCTAATTGCTTTAAGATTACGTTTCCTAATATGATATTTACAGCATCACATTCTTCGTGCGAATACACTCCATTGCTTTTGTTTTTGATCTATTCATCTTGTTCCCCTTCCGCAAGACTCTATCCATATTATTCAGAATTTTTTCCAGATCTTCTACAGACTTGGATAAAATAACATTATCATCGGAAAATCTCAGAATTTCAAATTCCTATCCTTGGATTCTGATTCACTTTCCTAATACCTCTTTGATTTCCTTTACGGCTGTTCTATATAAATATTAAAAGGGAGAGGGGACAAACTGCACCATTGCCTCACTTCTTTCTGGATTCCTGCTTCATATTCAAAGCCCTCAATTTTTATCACTGCCGACTGATTTTTGTACAGATTGTAGATAATCCTGATCCCGATTACCTTCAAAATCTCCAATAGCTCGGGCCAATCAACATTATCGAATGTCTTTTCTAGTATGTTCGTTAATGAGGAGAAAACATGTATGTGCGTATGTCTTGTACTTGGTTCAAACACTGACTGGGTAGTAGTCTCTGAAGTGTAGGAATAGGGAAATGAGAAGTGACTTAGTTTCCCGTTGCTTTCCCCGCCGAGGTAGCTAGTTATTACGTACCATTCTGCCATACCTACCTGAAATGTACACACCAACTGACCCTTTGAGTCACACTTTCACAGACTTCATAAGAGGGACTGTCTGAGTAATGAATGATGTTACTAGTATCAATCATACCTCTGTCAGTTTCGTATTATGAGGGACATCCGGGTTTGAACAACCCCTCGCTTCCCCCGGTGAACATATGAATTTCTCTTTTTTAAACTGAAGCAGAGGCTGCCTGGCCGAGGTGGTAAAGGCGTGCTCGGTTCGCCCGGAAGGACGTGGTTCGAATCCCGGTCAGGAAGTCCTAAAATTTAAGAAACGAGATTTCCACTTCCGGAGGTGCATATGGCCCTGAGGTTCACTCAGCCTACACCAAAAAATGAGTACCAGGTTAATTCCTGGGGACAAAGGCGGCCGGGCGTAGAACTAACCACTCTACCCCATCACGTGCCGAGGTTAACAACGGTGGAAGCCTTTACCTTCCACTCCTCCAAGGGCCTTCATGGCCTGTACGGAGGTGACTTTGCTTTGATTTTTTAAAAACTGAAGCTCGAAACAATTACTTAACGTCGTCTCCAATGGCCTTAAACGAATTACACATATGTATTTATACATATTTTTCCACCGTTTAATAGAGAAAGCTCTTGCCATTGAAGAGCAGAACAGAGGAAGGCAACATGGAAACAAACTGCTGAGGCTGCAGTGAAGTGCCATTAGATCTGGTGCAAGAACGTCGGACATTCTCTCTCCGAGTCAGACCCTGAGTGAGCTCGGCAGTGCCCGTTTGATGGGTTCACATACGGCTTGTATTCGGGAGGTAGTGGGTTTGAGCCCCATTGTCAGCAGCCCTGAAGATGATTCTCCAAGTGAGAAATTTATTTTATTTTCTTTTTTTTAATTTTCAGGAAGGGTAAAACCAACCAGGTACATCTTTCTAGAACGGTATAATAATGCGTACACAGAACAGCAACAGATCATAACAATTATGCGATAATAATAATAATAATTTCGTGTGGTTATTTCTAGCCGAGTGCAGCCCTTGTAGGCAGACTCTCCGATGAGGGTGGGCGGCATCTGCCAAGTGTAGGTAACTGCGTGTTATTGTGGTGGAGGATAGTGTTATGTGTGGTGTGTGAGTTGCAGGGATGTTGGGGACAGCACAAACACCCAGTCCCCGGGCCATTGGAATTGACCAATGAAGGTTAAAATCCCCGACCCGGCCGGGAATCGAACCCGGGACCCTCTGAACCGAAAGCCAGTACGCTGACCATTCAGCCAACGAGTCGGACAAATTATGCGATACAATAAATATTGACTGAGTGACTTTTAACAATGATCCACTCAGTCTATAATAATAAAAGCAAGTGTTTGTCCCCCTCACTGCACGCGATGCCCAGCCAATTGTACGGCACGTAGAGACCTGAAATTTTCTTTTCAACACCATTTCACCGATCACGCATTGCTGATGAAATGGACGCCACAGGGATATTAGAAAAGAAGCAGAAAAACCACACAACAAATAATAGACTATTTACGAACAAAGATATCTTAGGACAGGATTTTCCCCCGAAAGTAGAAACATGCCAAAATTGTACCGATCACAAAACCAGGAAAAGAAAGTGATGATGACGTATCCTATACATACATTGCAATCGTAGCCCCACTACACTCTCTAAAGTCAAAATTACCATTTTATAAGGCTGCGTTTTTCGTGGAAAGGTCTCCCTGAGAAAGATCTTTCAAGAATATATTCAACCACACGCTCGCACATACTTCCAAATTGATATCCGCGGCAGTGACGACACCATCATAACTTAATCTACAGCAGACAATGTACTTAGAGTTTCATCCGGTGACGCTTCGTGACAGCACAGTCATGGACTAACTATTTGTTTTTTACTTAAAAAGCCTAATCTAAACTAATCTGCAAAATTTAACTGGCACTTCACCGTCGCTGAAGTTTCACTTACATACTGAGTATACGTGCATCAACACAAACTCTGTGTTAATGCTGGGCAACCTAAATATTTTTCTGCGGCTATCGGAACACACACTCTACACCTGCCATCAATGAATTACTCGAAAAATCTGCCTACATGCCGAAACCCAAGACTAGAATATATTCCTCTATTTTACAATTTATTTCATATATAGGTTATATTTTTATTACCAAGACGATGTGCAATCGGTTATTTTTCTTGCAGTCTGTAGTGTGTGGCGCTCAAGACTTCGAGTGTCAAGTATTAAAACTAACACCCCTTACCTAAGCTAGCTGACCTGTCGCCATAAACTGCTGTCGAGGGAAGGCCTACAGCCTACACCTTTTGAAGTAAGCAAGGTAAATTTGACTTTAGAGAGTGTAGTTTCTATATTTAGACTTTTTTTTTTTGCAGCTGGGGTAATGTTCACCGCACGCCACAGCAGTACACAGATGGCCAAAGGGTTGCATACCTTCCGTATTCAGACGCCAAATGGGAACAAACTGTCACAACCGTTCGCAGACTTCGACGCTCTCCAGCGCTCAGACCGTGCATTTTCGGGCAGGGGCTCCTTCTTGAAAACCGATCAGTCCGCCATTCCGCACAGCATACTAAGCCTTTTCGGTGTTTTTTTGGGACATTCTGTATATACCGATGGAAGAAAAGGGGACACAGGAGTTAGAGCTGGAACTGCAATATTTATAGATAGGGCCCGGATGTTTATGCAGTAATAGGTTAGAATGCAAACTTACTGAAGCGAGTAACAAGTAGAGTCTACCTGCACGACGGTAATGTTATGAGGTTTGCATAAACATTAGGGGTTCGGCGGCCGAAATCAAAGAGGAATTTAGAAAGGAAATCAAAGTCCAAAGAGACGAAATAAAAACCCTGATATATGCCGATGATATTGTTATTTTATCTGAGACTGCAGAAGATCTAGAGAAATTATTGAACGGTGTGTAGAAAGTCTGGGAGAAGGAGTACAAGATGTAAGTATTTAAGGGTGTATTCTGCCCGAAGGCAGGTCCGAACCTCCGCAGAGGTGTGCCTGAGCCGGAGTTTACGTGCAGTAGTGTGGCCAGTTCCTTTCCGCTCCTCCATTCCCTTACCCCCCCTCCCAAACAGCGCGTGGCAACCCATCCAAATCTTGACCACGCCCAATGTTGCTTAACTTCGGATATCTCACGGGATCCGGTGTTTCAACACGGCTACGGCCGTTGGCAGTACAAGATGAAAGTACATAAATCCAAAACAAAAGTAATGGAGTGCGGTCGAACAAAGTCAGGTGATGCAGGAAATATTAGATTAAATGAAGTCTTAATGGAAGTAGATGAGTAATGTTACTTGGATAGTAAAATAACTAATGATGGTAGAAGTAATGAAGAAGAAAAAAAGATAACTAGCTGAGAAAGAAAGGGAATAGAAGCTTTTGAAATGTGGTGTTACAAAAGAATGCTGAAGGTAATATGGGTAGATAGAATCACGAATGAAGAGATACTGCATCGAATTGGTGAGAAGAGATCGATTTGGCTGAATTAGACCAGAAGAAGAGATAGGATGATAAGACACATGTTAAGACACCCATGTCTTGCAGAGCTGGTTTTTGAGGGAAGTGTAGGAAGTGAGAACGATAGGGGCAGTCCAAGGTACGAATATGACAAGCAGATTAGGGCAGATGTAGGATGTACTAGTTATGTAGAAATGATAGGGAGTTATGGAGAGCTGCATCTAACCACTCTATGGACTGATGACTCAAACAACAACAACAACAACAATAATAATGGATATATTAGTAACGAAATTGCTGATAATCTAGCGAAAGAAACAGCAGGGAACGGGAACCTTCCAATGAGTTATGACCGTAAACCAGCCAGCGTTGTCTTAAGTGAACTGCAAGTAGTGAATTTAAATACGTGGGAAAACGAATGGAATAACACAATAGACGGTACAGTGACAAAATCATTTCTTCCAAGTGTACAGGACAGACGAAAGTTAAAGTTTCGATTAACCGGGAATATAACGATTTTATCAACAGGCCAGGGGGAAAATAAACTCATATGTCTATCGATTTAAAATTAAAGAGAGTTCTCTATGTACACGTGGAACGGAGGAACAAATGGCTGATCATATATTATTTAGGTGTGGAAAATATGAAAGAGAATGACAATTATTAAAGAGTAACATGATGAATATGTATGGAGAGTGGCCATTCGACAAAGTTAAATGTTTCCTACTTAAATTCGGTTGATTTAAACAGTAATGGATCAGATTATTAAATGTTAGTGTATGGAATTAATAAATTCAGACAGTTTCTAGAGAAATACAACAGAATTTGTAATGGTGATGGTGGTGGTGATTATTGTTTTAAGAGGAAGTACAACTGGGCAACCATCCTCTATAAACACTAATCAGAGAAAAAATGGAAGGGATCCGACACTTCGAAAAATGTAGATATCGGCCAAAGGAAGATAAGGGCCACGAAGGGCTTGAAAATGAAAGACTCCATAGACCTCGCAAACTTAATAGCGTCGGGGTCAGAAAAGAACAAGAGTTGACCAAGAGAGGTCGGATAGGATAGATGAAAGTGAGGAGCATGGCATAAGCAAGTGGAAGCAATGACAGGGCTCAGCTGAGGGCCCCGTGGTCGCTAACGAACGCTCGAAAGTTCGGAGCATCTGAGGGCCCTTTTAGTCGCCTATTACGACAGGCAGGGGATACCGTGTGTGTTATTCTACCGCCCCCACCCACAAGGGGAATTTGTAATGTTAATTAAAATAGATAGAATTAATTATGGAATTAAACATGGTGTTCCTCAAGGATCAGTGCTGGGACCATTACTCTTTCTAATATTTATTAATGTTATAGGTTATCTTGAGATTACTGGTAAGATATTCCTGTTTGCAGATGATATATTTCTATTTTATGACAGCAGTTGCGAACAAAAGATTGTGGATTATATACAAAAAACATCTGGACATACTAACATCATGGTTGAACAAAAGTAATCTAGCAATAAGCACCTCAGAAACAAAATACGTGATATTCCATAAACCAACACAAATTATCAATACCTGTAATGTAGTAAAACCTGGCAATGAACCCATTGAAAGAGTAAAGCAGTTTTCTCATTTAGGCCTGGATTTAGACAATAACTTACGTTGTAATAAGCATATTTCAAATGTAAAGAAAAACTTATTAATGTAATTGGAGTACTAAAAAGATTGAAGGAATATGTAATAAAAAACCGACACTTAAGAAACATATATACCTCCCTCATACATTCACACCTTATGTACAGGAATGTAATATGGAGAAATTGTACACAGGAAGCTGTCAAGGAACTAGAAATACTCCAAAAGAGAGCTTTAAAAATTATGTGTGGATATGATTTACTAAAACCATCTGTGGAAGTTTTTAAGGAAACAAACATATTACCAGTACAATGGCAGATTATATACTCTCAAGCTTTGTTTATGTTCAGCTAAAAAATAATATGACTTCTGTTAATACAGAACTACGATACAGCAAAGATATTCACACCCATAACAGAAGATCAGCAAACCAGTTTTACAAAGATTCCAATAGCACTAGCAAATATGGTGTTAAAAACATTTCTTATTCGACAAGCACAGCCTTTAACAATCTACCTACCGAGCTCGATAGCTGCAGTCGCTTAAGTGCGGCCAGTATCCAGTATTCGGGAGATAGTGGGTTCGAGCCCCACTGTCGGCAGCCCTGAAGATGGTTTTCCGTGGTTTCCCATTTTCACACCAGGCAAATGCCGGGGCTGTACCTTAATTAAGGCCACGGCCGCTTCCTTCCAATTCCTAGGCCTTTCCTATTCCATCGTTGCCATAAGACCTATCGGTGTCGGTGTGACGAAAAGCAAATAGCAAAAAAAAAAAATCAAACAAGTCAATAAGTTCTACATGTAAAATAAAGAAGTACGCACGTACTTCCTTGAAGAGTACGTTGGAAAATAAATCGATAACCACTCTCTACCTATTTTCCCTCCTAAGTTTAATTTATTTTGAATATCTTCCTTTTTCCGTGTAGAATAATGATATTATGATGTAAATCAATATTTGTAAAACATTCATTGGCACTTGTATATCTTATCCGTAAAGTGAAACTAAAAGCTGCCAAGCTGCGATTGTAAAGGGCAGTCATCCCTTGAGCTACTAGCTCACTGGGACATTCTTTAGCAAATAAATAAATAAATAAATAAATAAATAAATAAATAAATAAATAAATAAATAAATAAATAAATAAATAAATAAATAAATAAATAAATAAATAAATAAAATGTCATCACGAATCAACTTTTGAAGGAATCACCCGGTGTTCTAGAAATGGACAAGTCTATCGACACGACATGTAATACACATTAGGCTGTCAACCACACGACAGAGCTTTTGAACAACTGGGAGGCCTTGAGAACCTTGAAGTGGAAGGTTGTGGCACCGATTAACATTTCCAGGAATGTGAATCCTCCTTCCGTCTGCAATAGATCACGACTCTCAGTCAAGAATCTGATGTCCAATATTATTGAAGCTAACATCATGACTCGAAATCCCGCGGGCGAATTACTATTCGTTCCTCGGATTCAAATATACCGTTTCAATTTAGACATGTGCAGTTCCGCGTTTTTTTGTTCAGCTCCGTTATCTTCATCCGCAAGGCACAAGGACAATCGCTTGTAGTTGTAGGACACGATCTTCGGAAATTGTGCTTTTCCCATGGTCAACTCTACGAGGGTTGTTCAAGAGTTGGAAAGGAAAACGCGTATACATCTTAGCTCCAAATGGTAGGACACTCAATGTAGTTTATCCGGAAGCTCTATAAGGAAAAATAGTTTGATTCTTTTAATATAATATGGTCTTTTATATTTTTTTAATATTATTTTTACCATCCATCAACCCGGTATCAGATTTGCATTTAGTTGTAACGCCCATGTGGCAGGTTCCCAATCTTTGTTTACCCAGACTTTACTTCAATAATGGCAAAGAATTAGGAACTTTATTGAACAACCCCCTTGGTAAATTAATCCAATTCCTAACCACCCTTCCTATGAACGAATATTTGACCCAATTTTCTCTCTTGAATTCCAGCTTTTATCTCCATACAGTGAGATTGAAAATAACAATATAATTAAAAATAAAATAATGTAATTCAAGCCATTTATGTGAAAAGATGTGTATTAATAAATATTTATTTATTTTAATTTGCTTGTAAATAAATGTTTTTAAAACATCCAACGGTTGAATTAATAAACGCGGACGTATCTGCTAGTATTATAATAAGAACAAACACATATTGTACTTCCATACCGTTCTCATTTGATCAAATATGCCACAATGATAAAATAAAATGAAAGAAAATCGCTTAAAATGTATTCTGGAGAAACTTGCTGAACAGAGTAGGAACAAGACTTGACAAGCAATTTGATGAATATCAGTGTGGATTTGCTCAGAATAAATATTTAATTTAAAAATCAATAATTCATCATAGGACACTGAACTCCAAGGAAACAGTAGTGACATCTGTGAATTTTAAAAAGGCCTTTGATTTAGTTGATAGAGAAATCTTAGATAAAACAATGAGGGAATTCAGTGTCAAATCTAAATTAACAAACCTAATACAGAATCACTATACAGACAGTTTCAAAAGTAAAATTTATAGACCAGTTTGCAAAACCTATCAGAATAAATACAGGTATATGGCTTAACGCCAATTCTGTTCGAATGTATCCTAGAGAGAACTGTAAGAATTTGGAATGAGAAATTAAAAGAACGTAAAACTCCGCCAATAACTATGAGGAGAAAACTACAAAGGTGTTGAAATGTATTGCCTGGCATTTGCTATACTTTCAGAGAACATGACACATACAACAACACACAAATCAATCTCTTGGAAGAAATAGCAGACAAACCAGGCGTGAGAATCTCTGTAGAAAGAAACAAATTTATTTCAAATATAAAAAGGCTGCAAAATTATTGACAACACATATTGGTCGAATAGAGGAAGTGAAGAAATTCAAATACCTGGGAGAAATTATTCAAGAATATGGTTTAGAACACATCTGCTGTAGAAGAAAGGTTACACAAAATGGAAAGAACATACGGAATCACTAAGAAATTTTACAATAAAATCTTATGTAAAAATCTTAAAATAAGGCATTACAATACAGCGGTGAATATGCAAGTGAATGTCTAGTTTTGAACTATAGATTAGATAAACTGGAGGAAGAATCAAGAGAAAAATCTTAGGGCCTATGAAAACAACAGAACAACCAGAATACAATAAAATATAAGAGAAACAATAAGAAAAAGGAGATTGCTATTTTTTGACATATCTATAAAATGGATGATATCATATTGACAAAAAATATGTTTAAGTACCTTTGGGAGGAAAAGTCAACAACGAACTGGATAAAAGAGGTCAAGAAAATTTAGAGAGAAACAATGTAAAAGGTGGTCGTGGTGGTGATTATCGTTTTAAGAGGAAGTACAACTGGCCTGTCATCCTCTATATAACACTAAACAAAGATAAAATATGGAAGGGTTTCCACACTTCGAAAAATGAACGTTCCTGCCAAAGAAGAACAAGGACCAAAATGGGCGTGAAAATGAAAGACTCCCAAGGCCTTCAGTGCGCTAATACCGTCGGGGTCGGAAAAGAACAAGAGTTAACCAGTGGTGGTCGGATAGGAGGAGCCTGGTACAAGTAAGTGGAAGCAATGCCAGGACTCAGTTTAGGGCCCCGTGGTCGCTAACCCACGCTTCAGAGTTAAGATCCCCGTGGGTGTTATTCCAACGTCTTCATCCACAGGAGGATAAAAGAAGAATATCTTAAGAATGGAATGATTCCAAGTAAGAATGAAAAAGGAAACCCGGTTCAAATTGGGCTGAGGGGAGAAGAATAACGCATAGTGCAATGATGAAGGAATTGAGGAACCAAGGAAGGATGAATTGAAATTTACACATGGTCCCTAGCAGGCCTCATCGTAAAGAAGAAGAAGCAGAATAATAATATGAAGAAAATTAAATACTCATTTATGTAACCAATCGCGTTAACAAATGCTAGAAATGTGTTCTATTCAACTTAAATTTATAAAAAGAGACTAGGATAAAATTATGACACCTCATAGAAATCCGAGCACTGATCCGGCCGGAAAAGCCGACATCGTTAAACACCAATGAGAAGGATGGCACTCCAGGGGGCGTGCTTGGCGTTAGTCGCGGAGAAGTAGCGGGAACAAAAGAGGGACAAAGTGGGAATGTGTTTTTGAATGACCGCTGGCGCCCTGGAGCGGAAGTGGTCGCACAGAGAAAGCACTTGTTGTGAAGGACCTGCGCGGCCCCCTCATTAACCTCTTCCAGGAATAGCACAGTAAAGTGAAGGACTGGCGACCAGCTGTCTTTCTTTGTTCCTGGCCCATATATCTCAGGGAATTGACAGGGACTGCCCTTGCAAAACTGTCTTCAATCACTAGACCTGACTGTCAAAGTCTGCAAGTGACGTCTTGTCTGTGGCAGTCAGTGAAAATCTCAATGAAGGCCAGATACCATAGAAAGGATCTCATAGAAAGGCGTATATAACTGAAACACGGTTAATAATAATTGGAACTAGGATATTGATGACCTACAAATTATCAAAATAAGGCATTTAGAGATTTGTTATAATAATAATAATAATAATAATAATAATAATAATAATAATAATAATAATAATAATAATAATAATGATATTATTAGAGGAGAATCGGGTAATATGGAATAGTCGGGCAATATGGAATACCACAATATCTTGCCTGTAAGGTACTCCTCTCAGGTGGAAACTCGTCGAATTACGGTCAATGTTCTCATGATGCTTTGTATTCAGTTTCGACATGCTCGTGAGTGAGGTTTGTGCGTGGAGCAACAATATTTGTTTTTCATACTTGAAAAGTTTTTGCAGGTAATTCTTTTAAAGCTTGTATTAATTACCAACACTGAGTTTAGTCCTGGGAAATCCAATGTTACATATTGTACAAGAGTTGCTTATATTGCTACACCAGTGTAACTTCCTTGTTGCGCAAAGTTAATGGCATGACGAATCCTTTAATTCAAACATGGTGTGTCGGGATATATGGAATACTGTTTTAGTTTCAAACTAAAATGAGGTTTAAAATTAATTAAAATTAATTGCATTAATCCTGGTTTATTATAACATGTAACTACCTATAGATCTCAGTTTCTGCATCCGTGACTTTTGTCACTGAATGAACAAGTGACTGTAAAAAGAAAACTCTGAATAATTAGTGTATACAGATTATCATTTAAGTTAATTATCAATTTTATTCTTTCGATTTTTTAAAATTTCTGTACGTCCACCTGTAAAAACGTTCCTTAAATATAACTGAAAGAATTTATTGAAGTTGTATTTTAATTTACATATTATTTACCCTACTATACCATATTAGCCGACTATTCCGTATTACCCACCAAATGCAACTTTTTGAAAGAAATAATTTTGACGTGAAGACATTAAAAATTTACAATTTAAAAATATAGAGAATCTTGGCTAATTATTTGAATTTTCAAACCATATTTATTTATATTTCATAACTGATTTCGGTAAGAAGTTATACTGCCAAAAGTAAATGGTATTCCATATTACCCGATTCTCCTCTATTATTATTATTATTATTATTATTATTATTATTATTATTATTATTATTTATCGTATGGTTTACAATCACATCACAATAACAGTATTTTAAAACTAATTACACGTCTGAACACATTACGTCACAATATCACATTGGCATCTCTTATACAATGAACACCATTTTGAGTAGCCATCAGGAACTCGGCTGTATTTTACTTTATTATTACACTACTCTAAGTGACCATTACCTCCGGGATATATCCCAATTGCGATGTATTTCTTAATAATAATAATAATGATAATAATAATAACATGAAAATGAAAACTTATTGGCAAAACAATAAGAACACACACAAGAAATGATTGAATTATTTGCTTAATGTCTTCCAATATTGGGATTATTCGCTGCTACTAATAACAATAACAATAGTAATATATATATATATATATATATATATGTGTGTGTGTGTGTGTGTGTGTGTGTGTGTGTGTGTGTGTGTGTGTGTGTGTGTGAAAAGATCATCAGAACCTGGCGGGTGAGATTACAGGAAACCAACTACAGTCCATTGAGAATAGGAACCAAATCCAAGGGGATCGCAACAGACTGCTTAGCATTTGCCGATGATATTGCTGTTCTCTCAAACGACATAGAAACCGCTAGAGCTCAAGTTGAAAGTTTAAAGGAAATTGCCGAACAAACGGGTTTGCAGATATCGTTTGAGAAAACAGAAGTAATGACTAACATCAAAGAGGCTCCACCAAAACTCTATACAAAATACGGGGACATCACCCGAGTAGACAAATTCAAATAGCTGGGTGAGATAATCATGAAAAATGGACTGGACAAAGAAGCACTTCAGGAGCGAGTACGCAAACTGGAAATAGCCTACCAAACATCCCGCACAATCTACAACAAAAAATGCCTTTCCCAAAACACCATGATACGTCACTATGAAACCGTTCTGAAGCCAGTAGTTCTATATGCAGCCGAAACCTTGTCTCTAAATGCCAACAAAGGACTCCTTGAAGAACTGGAGAAAAGATAACGCAAAATTGTGAGAGGAATCTTGGAATCAAAGTACAGAAATGGAATCCATCAAAAGAGATCCAACAAGGAAGTCTACAGCAAAATAGAGAAAATTACCGACACAATCAGAAAAAGACGGGCACGATTTTACGGTCATCCGAAAAGAATGGACGGAAGAAAGTTAACTAAAGAAATCTTTCACTTTTTTTATTCAAACCCCAAAAACACAATTCCCTGGTTTAGAAATACCAAAGAAGACCTGAAAATGCTACATATCTCAGCTGAAGACGCCCTTAACAGAGATCTCTTCCGCAAGAAAATATTGACGAACGGGCTAAACCGAGACGAGAAACCGAAGAGAAGACACGGTGCCCCTTGGACAGAGGAGCGTAAGCAGGCCCACTCACAAAGAATGAGGGAAATTTGGGCTCTAAAGTAGGCCCCAAGTTCAGTGTCAAATGCAACAAGACTTAACGTGGTCCTTGATGGCCCCAGCGAATTATATATAATAATAATAATATGAAAATGAAAACCTATTGGCAAAAAATTAAGAACACACACAGGAAATGATTGAATTATTTGCTTAATGTCTTCCAATATCGGGAGTATTCGCTACTACTAATAACAATAACAATAGTAATATATAACAAAAATAATTCTTCGCATCACAGCGCATGCGCGGCGTTGGGACCGCGATAGTCCGGCACGCATCAGCGATCGACTTTCCCCGGTATTTTTCCCGTACAAATCACACCTCACGGGCAAACACCTTTGCAAAATTTGCAGAGAGGAGACAACAATGCGACGTTGCTGGAGTTTATGAGTCTCCACAATATACAAATATTTTTTTGTTATGAACGAGCACAAATCAAGAAACCAGTCCGGTATGTTCCACGCGCTGGATATCATCAGACAGAACTGTACCACATTCTTGGGGCTTTTTTGTTCCAAAATAGGCCTACAAAAAGTTATTTATTTTGAGCTGTGCTAAAACTTCGCACCTTAAACGATTTAAAAACAGTGCAGGATATTTTTTAAAGTGTTATTTATACACTTCATCTTTTTCATTTTTATATCTTCTTTTGTGTTAAATACCAATTATTCATTTTTGTACGTTATTTATATCCTGTTGTTTAAACCAGGTTTTAAAAAATCGCCTCGATATTGCGGCATTGGCAGATCGCCGACCATCCCGGATTATCGCATTCCTACTATCAGGCACATTGTTAGGGGCATGATATTTTCGCATTAATTTATGTTCGATTTCGCGAAACGGAAAGAATTTTTTGCACTATTTCGCGACCCTCTCTCTTTAATATCCTAAAATTATTCATAAAAAGTTTAATTCGTGAGATTCGTAATTTTTTTATGTGAAAGATAAATATGAAAAATATTGACAATAATTAATTATTCCTTTTCTAATCTTCATTAGAACTAGAATATAGCTCTAGTCAACATTACATAACAAATTATCCCTTCACCCTACATGGCACTAGCTTTCCCCTTATATGACTATACCATTAAGCGACTTCCTAGAAGAGATACTTATGTCGAAATGAGAAATCCTTATTCTGTTTCCCTTCACACACGTGATAGTGGAATAGTATATCGAGATCGTTATTTTTCTCGAATTTCGCTGCGGTTTCGCACTTATCGCAAAACAAGTAAATTTTGCTTTAAACTGGTTGTGTCTCTCTAATTCGCTGTAATTCGCGAAAACAAAGTGACTGATATCTTAACCAGAATTGTATGATTCTTTACGATATCTGAAAATCGCATTTTTTCTCGCGTATATCGTTAATGCGAAAATGCACATAGAGTACCACACTAACGAGTCCATACGCCGTCTCGTTTCCTGCTGTACCTATCGCGGTGCCGCAACTAAGAAACAGCCACCGTATTTTGTCCATATGAACACACATTGGATCAGAAATCGCACGGTCCTAAGGACCAAGAATACGGGAAAGTTATACCTGCGAACTCTAGCTGCAGGAAACACAAAACACTACTACAGATTGTTGTGGTGTTAATAATTGTTTAGAAAGAATTACAACTGGGCAACCATTCTCTATGAACACTAATCAGCGAGGGAAAAAGTGGAAGGAGTCCGACACTACGAAAATGAAATATTGGCAAAAAAAAAAAAAAGGGCAAGAGCTACGAAGGGCGTGAAAATGAAAGACTCCCTAGGCCTCGGGTGCTCTAATACAGTCCGGGTCGGAAAAGAAGAAGAGTTGACCAAGGTAGGTCGGATAGGATCGATAAAAGTGAGGAGCCTGGCACTAGTAAGTGAAAGCAATGCTGGGGCCCCGTTGTCGCCAATCTACGCTTCCAAGTTAAGAGCTCCTGGGGCCCCTTTTAGTCGCCTTTTACAAGAGCAGGGGGTATCGCACATATTATTCTACCACCCCAACACACAGAGGGAATGTCGTGAAAGAAATGGCGTATGGCTTTTAGTGCCGGGAGTGTCCGAGGACAAGTTCGGCTCGCCAGAGGCAGGTCTTTTGATTTGACACCCGTAGGCGACCTGCCCGTCGTGATGAGGATGAAGACGACACATACACCCAGCCCCCGTGTCAGTGAAATTAACCAATTAAGGTTAAAATTCCCGACCCTGCCGGGAATCGAACCCGGGACCCCTGTGACCAAAGGCCAGCACTCGAACCATTTAGCCATGGAGCCGGACGTCGGGAAAGAACAAGAGTCGTACAGAATAGATGCAAGTGAGGAGTCTGGCGCAAGTAAGTGAAAGCAATGCCGGTGCTCAGCTAAGTGTCCCGTGGTCCCCAACACACGCTCCCGAGTTAAGAGAACCTGCGACCCCTTTGAGTCATGTCTTACGACAGCTAAGGGATATCGTGGGTGTTATTCTACCGCCCCCAAACACAGATGGAACTATTATTATAGGTGGTCCTAAAAGTTCAGGAAGTGATATTGAATTAATCGCCAAATTTGGGCGCTGGGTACGCTTGTGGTATGATTACGATATTAACATTTACCTTTGCTCTTTACATTCCTGGGCTGAAAGGGGCAAGGGAAGTGCAGTGGATGGAGGGAGCTAATGGCTCTGTTTGTTGTGAGAGGTCAATTTGCTCTCACGATACACTGATCATTTTGTTCGCGAGCCCATTGACAAGCTGGTGCCCACACACAGACCTTCTTCCCACACTAGTTCACAACATTCCACCTGTTTACTCGGTTTTGAATAATATTTAGTTCATTCTTCCTTTGTGAACGCACCCGTCCCGCCACACTTGTTGGCATAAAGGAGGCCAAGCTCTCATTCAGAGGGCTGTGTGTGGGGGAGACAGCTCGACTGAATGGCGGGATCATGGCCTCCCCTACCAGCACGACTATAACGGGAGTGACGTTCACAGCGCACACAATACTTCCTTCTATGGCAACGCTGTGCTACCGCGGAAAATACTAAGCTGCTTAAAACACTGTAGTTGTTTGGATCATTGGTCTGAGGAAGATTTGATACCAGCCTATGCTGTGTTAACCTCTTCAATCCTGTGTGACTCTCCTAAATTACTCTAATCTTTCAGTATGGGTATGTTTTAGGGCTGGGGGTCTAAATGGAATTAATGACAGCAATTTTTGCGTGGACAGAAAGCTGACACCCTGGTAAGCAGGCAACCAGTGTTCTTCTTCTTCTTCCTCTCTCTTTGACTGGTGTTTCGTGCAAGTCACTATGCGATGGCGGGTTGACACGTGTGTCAATGCTGACGGAGGGTGCTTTCAACATTCCGTGTAAAAAAGAGTTTCATATAGTATGTTCGCACGTTCTGTGTTTCCTTTTGTACGCCGAGCACCTGAAAATCTTAATTGTGATTGCGAATGTTCTCAGTTCGTGTGCTGACTGGTTTAAGAAATGGAATCTTTCTCCCAATGTTAAGAAGTGTAACACAATATCCTTTTCATTGTGAAAGCAAGGGATGGACACTGCCTATTCCATCCAGGGAAATACACTGTAATCGGCTTCTCTGGTAAGAGATCTGGTTATTATAATCGATTGTAAAGTGACCTTCTCTGCCCATATTGAGTCAACAAAATTCCGCGCTATACGCTCCCCAGGCATTCTTTACTACTAATGCTATTAACGCCTTAATATTATACTTTGTCTCCTATGTTCTCCCCGTTATTGACTTTTGCTCCCCTATTTGGTCCTCATGTGGTATCTTTCTTTCTTTATTCGAATCAGAAGTACAATAAAATAACACTACATTCAAAAGAAACAAACTATATACACAAATATATACAAGTAGAAGGTCTTCAACAATATATGCATACAGTTGTCACACCGATTCTGCGATCTATGTTACCTTGGCTCCACCAAATGTAATACTCTTCCGACGTACTTCTCTATACACGAACCTCACCCAACACCCATCACCCATCACGTGTCCCTCCCGCGCCTAACCTTACAACAACGGTCTATCTTCCACCGTCTCCCAAGTTTTGGTAACCCACTACCCAATATCGACAATCCTTCAAACACAAAATTGAAAGATTACTCTTAATTCTTCTCCAGGTTTACATTTTCTTCCGCCCTTCCATCCCATGACCTTTCTTCTTCCTAACTCTGTAATAGAGATGACTGAAAAATAACATAGCAGTTACTTTGTCACAGTTACATGCCTGCCACGTTTACAAATGTAACGTGGACAAAAATAACAGGTTACCAAGTAACGACAACAGAAAACAGTAACTGGGAAGTGGGAACTGTCACTAGTAGCAGGTTACAGACACAGATTGTGACCTTCAGAGTTCAGATAGTTCCAAGTGAGAGCGCTTGCGTAGAAGATTGCTTTAAGTCAAATATATTATAGTGTATAATATACTCCATAGTGTATTTGTTTAAGTTGGTGCTGTCATTGGTGACTAAAGTGCAAACTGTTATGACATATTCAACTGCTCAGGGGTAACGTTGACTCAGACATTGTGCATCGTGTTTTCTTATCTTCTATCCTTGTTCGGGGCATTGTCAAACATTTCAGAAAATATGCTATGTTATGTTCTCATTTCATCCTTTGTCTGCCTCTCGTTAACTTTATAGCAAATATGAATGCGAGTTTTACTGCACCGACTTTCAACAGTGATACGTGCGCGTATTTGCGAGTGAATGAATAGGACTTCGCAACACAGACAAGCTTGAAGAAGACGTGACCAGTAAAAAGTGAGAAACGTTGGACGTTATTTTTAACTGTTACTTTTCACAGTTACTTTATTGAAGCAGTGACTGATGTAGCAGTTACACAAAAATAACCGTTTGTCGCACCTCTACTCTGTAGCCGACCCTCGCCAGTTATCGTTGCCATTGTTGATACATTGTTGTTGTTAATAATTGATTGGCCAGTATCCAGTATTCGGGAGATAGTAGGTTCGAACCCCACTGTCGGCAGCCCTGAAAATGGTTTTCCGCGGTTTCCCATTTTCACACCAGGCAAATGCTGGGGCTGTACCTTAATTAAGGCCACGGCCTCTTCCTTCCCACTCCTAGCCCTTTCCTGTCCCATCGTCGCCATAAGACCTATCTGTGTCGGTGCGACGTAAAAATAACTAGCAAAAAAATAATTGATTGTTCATCCCTAATATTGATGTTTATATCGGTTGTTATCTTGTATACTTATTTCAACTTCTTGTTATTATTATTATTATTATTATTATTATTATTATTATTATTATTATTATTATTATTATTATTATTATTGAAAAATGGTCCTCCATAGGCTATATGTAATAATTTAAAAAAATAAAAAATTCATATCATATGTAGAGTTGTAGAGACTTCTGACATGGAAATATAACACATTTTTCTCCTTCTACTGTACGTGTGTGACGAATGTGTTATCAAGGTTTGGCCTATCTTATTGTTACATCCTGTATATACTTATTTGTTTATTTCATCGAAGCTCTCGCTAAATCAATCATCTATGAACAAATTGGGGCCAACACTTTTCCCAAACAGTTTCTCACCGCCGACTGCTGATCGTACACGCGGATTCCTGTTTCGAAGCAGAACATTGACAATTTCTCACATGAAGAGGGCTGTACTGTGTGGGCCGTGAACACAATGAGCTCTCTAAAAAGGAAAATGTTATTAACAAGTAGGCCGATAAATTTCGTCTCGGTGATGTGAAACCTGCTTCCGCCCCCGCGTGTACAGCCTTCGACCCAGCGGTATACAACCTTCAGACGTAGCTCAGAGCTGTGTGTCTTCGTGTTTGGTGTTTATGCTGTTCATTACTTCTGTCTTTTAATCCTCTTTTGCATGCATTTTCTTTTCGAAGCGAAAAAAAAATTCTTCTCAATTGTTATTGATTGAAATCCTCCAAAATTAAAATACATGACCATTTCATGCGAGAAATTTAGGAGCCTTATGTGGGGCCGCTATACTTTTTGACGTAATAGAAACTGCGTTGTGGCCTCCGGAGAGTGCTGACACCTGTTAGGCGATCTGCACGTCTGCCAGAATGGGTCTCTACCGGTGGTGAAGATTCTAATGCTTAAAGGCGCCACACACACACACACACACACACACACACACACACACACACACACACACACACAGAGAGAGAGAGAGAGAGAGAGAGATCCCGAACCATAAGAATTAACCATGGGAGGTTAAAATTCGCGAAACGGCTGCGAATCGATCCCGAGACACCTCGGACCAAAGACCAGTATCCTAACCATTTATCCATGGAGCCGGTCTTAGAAATAATGCTAGAAATGCACTGCCGGAAAAGAAATGAGTACACCCTCTTAGAGAGCTGCCTCCGTGGATCCGTAGTAGAGTGTCGGCCTCCGGATCCCAAGATAGCGGGTTCAAACCCGGCAGAGGTAGTCGGATTTTTGAAGGGCGGAAAAAAGTTCACTCGACACTCCAAGTCGTACGATGTCGGCATGTAAAAGATCTCTGGTGACACATTTGGTGTTTACCCGACAAAATTAATTAAATCTCAGCCATAGACGCCCAAGAGAGATCCGGTTTACTCTGTCTGCCATCTAGTGGGCTTAGAGTAAAACGGAACGTCGAAATTGACGAGCAGACAGCCAGATGGCGTCAAATCGAAATGTCTGCACACGGTAGCTGAGGCCATACGATTATTATTATTATTACCCTCTTAGAGTTCTCCAATTCATTCAAGATTTATTGTTGAAACCGTGCATATGGAGTAGGCTACATGAAATGATTACATTTACAGCTCAAGCGGTACTGAAGTCCCAGGCGTCGATCCATGCTGAAACACCCATATTAGTACGTGGTGTGTCCTCCACGGGCGGCAATGCAGGTGCTGATTCTGGCATCCATTCGATCATCCAGGTGGTGAATACTATTTTTGGTTACATAATCCCACGCCTGTTCGACCTGTTCACGAAGTTGTGCAATGGTTGTGGGTTGACAAGTTTGTCGTCCCATCATATACCACACGTGCTCAATGGGAGGCAAATCCGGAGATCGTGCTGGCCAGAGAAGTTGCTGGACGTTTTGCAGAGCACGCTGAGTTTCACGCACAGTGCGTTTGAACAACCCATCACCTTCCTGTTGCAAGAATGGCAAAAGAACGGGTTTTACAACATTCTGCATGTGCCGAGCGCTGGTCAGTGTTTCCTCCACAAAAACCAAAGGAAAATGAGAGTTGTAGTTCATCGAACCCCAGACCATGAGGCCAGTATATCTTGAACGAATGCTCTGTACGAGACAGCGCTCACCAGGTCTACGTCGTACACGCAAACGACCTTCACTTTTGCGCAGGCAGAATCTGCTTTAATCGCTGAAGACCATGGCCCGCCATTCCATCTTCCAAGTGATCTTCTGACTGCACCAGTCGAGCCGTGCACGTCACTGGTGTGGCATGAGTGGAAGACGGGCTAGAGGTGTGCGTGCCTGTAGTTCCACTGCTAGTAACTGGTTGGCAACAGTTCTTGTTGACACTTCTGGGCTCACAAACGCTCTTATCTGTGCTGTGGTAGCTGCTACCGCTGCCCTTACAATACGACGATCTCGGCGGGCGTCTGTGCTGCGTGGACGTCCAGAACCTCGCCTACGGGTGTGACCATTGCATCTAGCATCGTTGCACTACCGACGCAGCACGGCCAAGTTGCGTGGCAGTTCTCCGAAAGGACCACCCCGCCGCTCGCTAAGCCACAATTTGACCCCTGTCAAACTTGCTCAGGTGCGTCTGCGTGGCATGGCACCTGATTGCTTCACACGTTTACATCACACTGAGCCTTATAGGTGTAAACATTCCCTATTAAAGGTTACACGCAGATGGCGCTCTGGCAGCTATGTCACTACGCTATCTGTTGGCGGACAACCTTGAAACCATTATCAGTACATCTAGTATCCCCCAGGTGGCATCTGCCGTCATCGGATCAAAATCGATGTCGTCTTTCCAGGTGTACTCACTTTTTTCCGGTGGTGTATATTGATGTCGTCGAAAAGAACACACATGTATACAATGTAAGACATTTTCACTCACCGATTACCATTCATTTTCTGTGTTTGCCGAACGAGAATGGAACCATTTATCGGATGACTTCAGAGGAATACCCTCCACAGAGCGTTATGAGGTACAACAGGATACGAGTGTACTGTGCATTTCTGGTCTCTCAATGATCGTGTTATTACATTATTAATACCAAAAGCTTGGGAATAACACTTGATAGAGCTTTGACTTTCAAGCAACATCTCTCAGATGTAGCTGTTAAAGTTAAAACTAGAAATAATATTCTTCAGAAACTTGCTGGTAGATCATAGGGAGCCAATACTCATGTTCGAAGATCAACAGAATTAGCATTATTATATTCTGTTTTTGAATACTGCTGCCCCTCCTGGATCAATAGTGTTCGCACTAAGAAGGTTGATGTACAACTCAATCAGGCAGTGCGTATAATCACGGGATGCATTCGGAGCACAAACACGCTATGGCTTGTTGTTCTCAGCAACATTCCACCTCCAGCCCTAAGACGATCAAAAGCTCTCCAAAAGGTATGGAAAAACATTCAGCGGAACCCCGAACTATCCATCAATCGAGATATTACAAACACTGAACATCAACGACTGAAGTCAAGGAAACCACCCTGGCGTACAGCAAGCGATCTGAAAGAACATCTTTTCATGTTTACAGTTTATGGAAAGCCCAGTGGGATCAGTCTTCAGTAGTCAACAAACATCTAGTTGATATTGTACCGGGAGGTACACCTCAAAGTCGCGCATTCAAAACTAGCGCCTCCTCTATTGGCGAAACAGTGAAACTGAAACTACACCAACTTGGAACTTTAATCAGAAGATGTCACCACATAAATATTGAGTAATTTTGTTATTGTGCGGTTTCCTAACTTGAATGAATTCCTATTTGTTTTGTTTGACATTTATCAAGAAGTTTGGACATTCTTCCACAGATGACACCACTAAAAACTATGATCATGCACCCTGGTGCGAAGTGAAAGAAGTTATAATTTAAAGAAGTTTTGTATTTCTAGGTTTTTGTAACTGAATGATGTTAATTTATTTTTGGGTTGGCAATATTTCCTTTTCCTTTCCGCCTGTTTTGAATCTAGCCAATCCCTAATTTCTGTAATTAATTTTCTACCTATCACAGGCTTCTTGTTCGATCCCGAAGTGTAACTTTGAATTTGACCAATTAAACTGAGAGAGTGTGGCTGGTCTGTTCCTGAATGACCTCGAACCTTCCCTGAGGGTTTATTAACTACGGCTTTTCACGTTTCTTGGCCAATTGATCGTCATCTTACTGAGTGTGTGTGTCAAAGCAGGAGGCGGCGGCCTCTTCCATCGGTCAGCAGTACTTCTCCAAGGTAATGGCCACATAACATCTTCCTTTCGTGCTAACTCCGCAGTTTAACCCGAGGGAAAGATCCGAATCGTTAACTATGTAACCTACTTTTCTAAAAATGTAACTTTCTGCCGGCTAATGTAAAAACTTCATAAAATCTTTAACTGTAAATCGGGGATAGAGAGTGATGTACCCTCTCGAGCTCCCCTTCATCTTGGATTGAGTGCCACGTTTTTATTTCTCCAATGTATTAAAGTGATTTCCATGCGTGCTACCTCAGTAGTTTGGGAATAGCCCCTGTTTCGTCGGTCAAGCGCCCTATAGGTTTTAAATTTTTTGGACCTCAGTCTGCGCCTGTATTCAAATTGTACTCGGGCCGTTTATTTAACCTGTTCTTTTTCACTAAGGCCCCGTAGGTTGGGTACTAGTTACCTATGTGTAATAAAAATTCTATTTGTAATTAATGCCTTGTAAGGCCAGAGATTATCCGATTTTAATGCAATGTTGCCTTGAGTAGGCTTGAGAAACTGAGAGCCTGTTAGCTCTTTTCAGGTTTTGGTAATGTACGGTACCTGTGATTAGTAGCACTATATGAGTGAACCAGGGTTGCGGCTTGCCTATCATTAGTACCCACTATATAAGGAACACCACGGGATAGTATGAGTCCCTGTGGTTAGTACACTTATGTGATGGAAGCTATAGGTTTGCGTTGCCTGTAAATGGCGCCGCTATGTGTGAAACACCATAGGTCTGTATTACATGTGCGAATTTCATTACCTGTGAGTAGTACCATAATGTGTGGAATACCGCGAGTCTGTAATTGTAATTGTAAAGAGTGCCTCTGTAATTCTAGGAGCAATTGCTCTTTGAATTAGGGTATTTCCGCCCTTAAATTTCTTCTCATTTTTGAATTGTAAATTTGAGCTGGGAGCTCAGGAATTGTAAGACGAGGGGCTTAAAGCCCAAAGTGTTAAGGTTCTGAATCTTGGGTTTTCCCCAATCTTGTTTAATGATTGCTACTTGTACCTTAATATTGCCATTAAATAATTGTTAAGTTTGAAGTTCTGAAAATATAACCTTCAGTTTAAGTTTTAATTAATTTTGGTATTGTAGTTCCACGAACCTACTACGCTGGCGTAGCAGGGGGAGAGGTGATACTCCCACGTGGCGCGTCCCAGGTGGCGGATAGGAGAGTCTTAACCGACTTGCCGACGGACTTGAGGGAAATAAAATACCTCTCGCGGACCAAACACACAACCCCCTGTGGGTGGGGGACGCAGAGGAAGAATACACCCACGGTATCCCCTGCCTGTCGTAAGAGGCGACTAAAAGGGGCGACCAAGGGATGATTGGATTAAAACCATGAAACTACTTGTGATTAGTACCACCACGCGGGGAACACCATGGGTCGCTATTACTTGCGCGTAGTACCACTATGTTAGGTACCAAATAAATTTGTGATTAGTAGCAATCAGGAGCACCGTGCGGTCAGGCTTTTACGGTACCTGTGATTAGTAGCACTATATGAGCGAACCAGGGTTGCGGCTTGCCTATCATTAGTACCCACTATATAAGGTACACCACGGGATAGTACGAGTCCCTGTGGTTAGTACACTTATGTGATGAACACTATAGGTTTGCGTTGCCTGTAAATGGCGCCGCAATGTGCGAAACACCGTAGGTCTGTATTACATGTGCGAATTTCATTACCTGTGAGTAGTACCATAGTGTGTGGAATACCGCGAGTCTACGATACTTTTGATTAGTACCGCACCATGTCAAATACCATGGTTCTACTTTCTAAGCGATAAGTACCATTATGAGAGGCCGATGACCTATATTTTGGACCCCTTTAGCTTGCAAGGATCATCGATTCAGTATTGAGCTATAGAAGTTTTTTTTTTCTAGTTGCTTTACGTCACACCAACACAGATAGGTCTTATGGCGACGATGGGACAGGGAAGGGCTGGGAGTGGGAAGCTAGCGGCCGTGGCCTTAATAAAGGTACAGCCCCAGCATTTGCCTGGTGTGAAAATGGGAAACCACGGAACCCATCTTCAGGGCTATCGACAGTGGGATTCGAACCCACTATCTCCCAAACACTGGATACTGGCCGCACTTAAGCGACTGCAGCTATCAAGCTCGGTAATAATTGGTTTAGTGCAAGGTAAAGCATAATGGCCTTAACAACGCCATTAAAGACATTTAGCTATCTACCTATAACTTTATGTGGACGCTTTTACTTCAGAAAAACAATACCAGAATGCCCTCTGTAATGTTCCCCACAGCCATTACTTGCATTTAAGTGGAATTAGTAATGGTGGTGATTATTGTTTTAAGAGGAAGCTTAACAACTCTGGAGCCATCCTCTAGTAACACTAATCAGAGGGAAAAAATCAAAGGAGTCGAAGACCTCGAAACATGAAGATGCCGGCCAAAGGAAGACAGGGGCCATGAAGGGCGTGAAAATGAGACTTCCTAGCCCTCGCAACGTAATACCATTGGGGTCGGAAAAGAACAAGAGTTGTCCAAGGGAGGTCGGATAGGATAGATGAAAATGAGGAGCCTGGCACAAGAGGAATGCCAGACACAGCCAAGCGAATCGTGGTGCCCGCACCAAGCTCCCAAATTCAGAGCCTTTGCCCCCTTTTAGTAGCCTCATACGACAAGGAAGGAAAACAGTGAATATATTCTACGGCCTCCATCCAAGGGGGATACGTGGATTCATTATCTTGCATACATTCTTACATGGAAGTACTTACGAGCGCATAACATGGGGTTGATACCAACAAGAGAGTTAAAATAAGTTATTTGCATATACCAGCGTTAAAATAAAATTTTGATTTGGCTCGATTGCCAAATAAGACAGAAGCGCAATGCAGAATTATGACGAATTTACCTACAGCAAACAAACATTATAGACCCTCCGTGCCCAGGCGTAAGCTTGCCGGCCTCTCACCACGGGGTTTCTTGGTTCAAATCCCGGTCACTCCATGTGAGATTTGTGCTGGAGTTGGGACAGGTTTTTCTCCGGGTACTCCAGTTTTCTCTGTCATCTTTAATTCCAGCGACACTCTCCAATATAATTTAATTTAATCTGTCAGTCATTAATAATTGCCCCAGAGGAGCGCGACAGGCTTCCGCAGCCGGCACAATTCCGTTCTTCGCCGCTGGATGGGGGCTTCATTCCTTCCATTTCCGACCCGGTCGAATGAGTGGAAAGAGGCGGTGGATTTTTATTTTCAAACAAACATGATATCCATAAAATCAAACGCCCAACAGCAATGATAAGACTATTAGACCTTAATAATAATAACAATAACTAGCAGTTTCCCGCTGGCTCCGCCCGCAAAGTACAAAGTATGGTGTTGTTCGTTACTATCCTCACGGATGTATTTGCAAAGTTTCGAGTTAATAAAACAAAGCACATGGTCTGCTGTGGTAATAGAATGTAATAACAAAACACTTGAAAATATATCACACAAAGAAACTGAATTAAACGTTTCTTGGAACAACACTACGCGCCGAACTGCTAAAAAGTCCTGCAAAGATCTTCGTCATGGAGACAAATAATGTACTCATAACTTTTCTCAGAATCTACCAATTTAAGTAGTTATTACCTTAAAAGAAAGCTCTTGATCCCCTGAGTGTTCTTAGGCCAAAAGGAACTCCGTACCTCAATTAGAACCAAAGATATGATTGCTCAAAGAGACAAAAAATTGAAAATCAAACAATTTGAGGAAGGCGGAAGTTAAGTGATTTATATTACCTGATGACAAATCTGTGCATGAATACCCTTCAGTTAAAAAAATGAAGGAAATCGACCGGATAGAATGGCCGGACTGACTGACTTTAGTTTTCATAATTTTTTTAATATATTGATAATAATAATAATAATAATAATAATAATAATAATAATAATAATAATAATAATAATAATAATAATAATAATAATAATAATAATAATAATAATAATAATAATAGTAATAGCAGCGATGCAGCGACCCAGTTCCCATGCCCATACCAGGTGGAGCAGGGTGTCGAAACTAGGCCGTAGCGCAGTTCCCAGCAGAAGAAAGGGTTGCGAATTGTATTGCGCAGAGTCGGGTTACGGCGGGATGAAAGAGGTAGATCCTGTACGCTCCACTTGCTGACCCACATCTGTCGCGTGTCATCACCTCGTTGTCTGCCCGCGCACAGTGGTCTAAACGAGCAAAAAGTCGGAAAAATAACTGAATCGCTTATGTTCACCTCACCTATTTTTGAGAAAATAACGCCTGTTTTATTAGCCTGACGTAATGATTGGTGCTTTGCTTACGGCAAGGGTTCAAAAGATACTGTTGTGACCTGATAGTCTGCAAAATGTAAGGCAATTAAAATGCTTGGGCGTTTCTGCAATAATTCAGTATTTCCTTTCTTAATACATTTACCCTCCAAGCTTGGGTCTTTCCCTCGGACTCGGCGAGAGATCCCACCTCTACCACCTCAAGAGCAGTGTCCTGCTACGTAAGACATTTGGTTGGGGATACAATTGTGAAGGAGAGAAAGTACATCGCCCAGACGGCTTCACCTGCTGTGCTTAACAGGGGTCTTTTTTTTTTTTTTGCTAGGGGCTTTACGTCGCACCGACACAGATAGGTCTTATGGCGACGATGGGATAGGAAAGGCCTAGGAGTTGGAAGGAAGCGGCCGTGGCCTTAATTAAGGTACAGCCCCAGCATTTGCCTGGTGTGAAAATGGGAAACCACGGAAAACCATTTTCAGGGCTGCCGATAGTGGGATTCGAACCTCCTATCTCCCGGATGCAACAGGGGGTCTTGTGGGGGGATAAATGGAAGGGATTCTGCACTTCGAAAAATGAAGGTATCGGTCAAAGTAAGGTTAGGGCCACGAAGGGCGTGAAAATGAAAGACTCCCTAGGCCTTGAGTGCTCTAATATCGACGGGGTCGGACAAGAACAAGAGTTGACCAAGGGAGGTTGGATAGGATAGATGAAAGTGAGGAGCATGGCACTAGTAAGTGGAAGCAATGCCAGGACTCAGACCAGGTCCCCGTGGTCGCCAACCCACGCTCCAAAGTTCAGAGGCCCTGGGACCCCTTTTATTCACCTCCTACAACAGGCAGGGGTTACTATGCGTATTATTCTACCGCCCCCACCCACAGGGGGTTTTGTAGGGGGATAGTAAGATTTGAAGGTATAGACAAGGAGGAGGAAGGAAGAGGCTGTGGCCTTAAGTTAGGTACCATCCCGGCATTTGCCCGGAGGAGAAGTGGGAAACCACGGAAAATCACTTAGAGGATGACTGATGTGGGAATCGAACACCCTCTACTCACTTGATCCCCCGAGGCTGAGTGGACCCCGTTCAAGACCCCTACCAGTTTTCAAGTTTCATGGCAGAGACGGAAATCGAAAGCGGTCTTCGGGGGTGGCAGCTAATCACACTGTCCAGTTCAGTATTTACTGCTCAGAAGTTTTCCTTATTTGCTTTACAACGGACTTCAATATATTTGAAGATATTTATTACACGACAATCCTATCAGCTCCTTACTGGATTTATGAGGGTTGAGCAAGATTGGCAGCCACTTTGAAAATTATTGGTGACCGTTCCAGCCCTAATACGAGGGGCTCAAACAAAACCCTAAAAACCGAAAACAACACCAGTACAGTGGAAGGGTACCAAATAATCAATCTAAATGAGAACGCACAGTTAAGCAAAATTGGTCGTGGTCACTCAATGGTTGGGTGACCATCCTATCACACACACTAGGGAGCACGGTGAGAGCGTCTCCAAGACACCTTAAATAACATAACCATCCTTGTCATAAGTCCAATAAATCAAAATTCACACCAAAAAACATTAGTAAAAAAAATACGCTGCAATTAGAAAGCGCACAGTCACCATGACCCACTATCTCCTTCTGTAGCACAGACTGGACCATGACTGGTCTCCGAAATACCCAAATGCCGGGCGGAGTATCTCAGACGGTTGAGGCGCTGGCCTTCTGACCCCAACTTGGCAGGTTCGATCCTGGCTCAGTCCGGTGGTATTTGAAGGTGCTTAAATAATTCAGCCCCGTGTCGGTAGGTTTACTGCAGGACTAAATTCCGGCACCTCGGCGTCTCCGAAAATCGTAAGAGTAGTTAGTGGGACGTAAAGCAAAGGGGAGCGCAGAGAATCGCCGGTGACGACACCAGCTCCTCCTCAGGGGAAGTCATATGGAGTCTTCTTCTTCTTCTTCTTCCGTGAATCTGTCTTGAAACAGGTATCAACCGGGCATCCTTCATGATTCTCTGTCCTAAGCACCTTGTTTCAGTTGTTTTTAGCTTCAAGTAACCAATCTCCACTGATCTGCATTTAGGATTCCCTATCTTTTGTTAACCTAGTATTTTCTTAAATAACTGTGAACAATTTTGAAAAATTTTGAACATCTCACTTGGTAAATTATTCCAATCCCTAATTCCTCTTGAATTCCAACTTTTATTTTCATATTATCATCTTTCCTACTTTTAGAAACACCATTCAAACTAATGCCACTCCACGCCATTTTTCCACTGATATATCGGAACATTCCACGTAGTCGAGTAGCTCGCCTCCTTTTTCCCAAGTCTTCCCAGCATTTACGTAACGCTACACCTTTACCTTGCTTGACATCTGTTAACATTCTGAATCATCCACTTCCTCTTCTTCCATCTAATTTTCCCTCGAACATCCTCTGATGAAGATAATCAGGACATTTTACTCTTCCTCATCAGCTGTCCATTTCACAATTTCCGTTTTTCTGCACGACTATATTTCAAAACTTTCCAAATACTTTGTATCTTTCTTTCTTAACGCCCATGTTTCAGCTCTGTATGATAACACATTCAACTATCCTTCACGATTTCTCCGATCGCTCCTTCTATGGTCCAAGGATGCTCTTGTTCGGTGCTATTAATTCTGGGAATTGTCAAAACGAATTGACACATTTTTTTCAACTTGAGAATGCTTATGTCTTGTTTCAGTTCCTCTAGAACAGTTTTAGCTCATCCCACTCGGCTAGGCAGGTCTCCGTGAGCGACTACTATTCCTTCATGCATAAAGAAAGGTGATTAAACTATTCAGGATGAAATTCTGCACTTTAATTATTTTATTATATGCCCAATGAATCACTTGTTGAAATCCTTCCTGAGAATTATACATGCCTGAGAGAAGCTACCCAGTTTGGATTTCGAATTGCTTATGGAACTCGTGAGGCTCTCCTCCAAAAATGCTGGGACCAACAGAAAGATGAATTTGCCTTGCATTTGATACACCTCATCAGAATACTCCAACAAACTGGAATTGACAGCGAAGATATAAGAATGATCGAAACCCTCTACTGGCATCAGAAAGTTGTGGTCCGAGATTGATGATGCTACATCAGACTCTATGGAAATGAGGCGCGAGGTTCCACAAGGCTCTGTTTTCTCTCCATTATTATTCACCATCTACTCAGAAGCTGTATTTAAGGCAATAGCAGATACAGAAGTGGGAATCAAGAACTAACACGCACGCTCAGACATGCAGATGACACAGTATACGTATACTTCTTCCCAGTAGTACTGAAAGTACTATACTTAGACAATCTTAATACTGTTGGGGAAGGAATTGGTCTCACAATGAAGACAAAGAAAACAAAACTAATGGTTTTTCAGTCGAGGAAAGATAATGCTATTCTGAAAGTGAAAGGTAAAAAAATTCAACAATTTGACAAGTTTAAATACCTTGATTGTTGGATATCAGATGATTTAAACACAGATCTCGAAATTAAGAAACGGCAAGATTAACGTATAAGAAAATGAAGGCGATGACGCCTTAAATTTAAAACTGAGATAGTGCACGGTTAAATGTTATGTTTGATCAATTTTGCTTTGTGGAGTTGAAGTTTGGACTTTGAAATCGACCAGCATAACAAAGCCTGGAAGCTCTGGAAGTGTTGTTCCAAAGGAGAATGCTAAAAGTCTCCTGGATAGAGCATGCCTCTATTGCAGAGAGCACACTCTAAGAGAGGAGGAGGGTGTCCTAAGGTAACATGGAAATAAACTGTTGAAGGTGCCTTAACGAAAAATGAAGTGCCATTAGATCTGGTGCAAGAACGCCGGACATAATATGTCCGAGTCAGACCCTGATGGAGCTCGAGAGTGCTAGTGTTACGGTCAGGAAAGAAGAAGGGACTCGAACCAGCTAACGACGGTGTCAGACGCCTTGACGACCTTGAGCACCAGGCGAGCTCATATGGAAGAAATAAGCTCTCTAATGGAGAAATTGTATAGTCACAATAATGGCGTGTGGCCTCCGGAAAGCCCTGTTCTACGAACGAACTTTGCAACTTTTCATTTTGCACTTTTCAGTTCAGATTTTCTTCCACTATCACCTCTCAGATTTGTCTTGCAAAGTTAAAAGTTAGGAATCTTTTCACTTTTCAAGCCTGTTTTGTTCCTCCATCGGTACATAAATGCAAAGTGCAAAGAAAGAAGTGAAAAGTTTTCAGTAAGTTTCCTAACGTATAACTTGATTTAGAGATATAAACATGTTGCGACGTGAGCTTTTGTTATCATCAAGTGAGGATAGTGATGAAGAATCCAACAAGAGAACGTACAAAGACAGGATTAATTTTCATAACCTCACTTCGACGGAATTTCGCGAGTGATTTCGTGTTACCGCAATACACCCTGACTATATTCTTAAACTGATTGGTCATTTTTATTGAAACCTGTAGCAAAAAGAACTCAATCATTTTCAGAAAAAGAAAAAATTCTTACATGCTTACATTGGTGGGGAAATGGTGCCAAGCTCCACGGTGTAGCAGCAATGCATGGGACATCAAAATCAACTATTCACAGAACTGTTACTAAAGTCGTAAATGCTATGTATTATTTCCTAACATAGTACGTTGGCCTGATAATTTACATAAAATAAGGAAGGAATTTCTAATTTTCGTCTGTGTATGGATGTGTTGACGGTATTCTCGTTAACTTTTATGCTCCTACTGGGCATGGTCATCATTCTCTCAATATTTTTTTTAAAGTTGCCAAATAAAAGGATGTTACGTTCCTCCTTGACAACTTCTAGCACAGCCAGCTTCTTGTAATTAACCCTCTTTTCCATAATCAAAAATCAAAACTTTAAAACTACCGGTGCCACAATTATATCGTCTTCAACGTAAAAAAATAAAACATTAACATCATGGAGTATTATAACGTTTGTTCATGGAATAAACTAATAGAAAAGTAGAAAGTGCAAAGTTGAAAAATTGCAAAGTTCTTTCGTGGAACAGCCCCTGGTCTACGTCATATAGGCCACCTGGGTGTCTTTGAGGATGGGGCCTTACCTCGGATGAAATCTAATAACGAAAACGGCACAAACACTCAGCCCCCGAGCCAGACGAATTAACTAATGAAATTTAAAATCCCCGACCCAATCAAGAATCGAACCCGGAATCCCTTAGACCGAAGGCCAGCTTGCTAACCATTCAGCTATGCAGATGGTGGTGATTGTTGTTTTAAAAGGAAATACAACTAAGCAACCAACCTCTATACTACGCATACACACATACATATACCAGTGGCGTGAGGTGAACACATTTATTACGCCGGCTGCAAAGTGTTAAAAATATATACAAACGTAGCCCCACTACACTCTCTAAAGCTAGCATTTCCATTTTATAAGGCTGAATTTTTCGTGGAAAGATCTACCTGAGAAAGATCTTTCAAGAATATTTTCAACCACACGCTCGCACATAATTCCAAATTGATATTCACGGCAGTGACGACACCATGATAACTTAATCTACAGCAGACAATGTACTTAGAGTTTCATCCGGTGACGCTTCGTGATAGTACAGTGATGGTTTTCACAAAAATACACTGGACTAACTATTTCTTTTTTACTTAAAAAGCCTAATCTAAACTAATCAGCAAAATTTCACTGGTATTTTACTGTCGTTGAAGTTGTATAGTTTCACTCGCTTACTGAGTGAACGTGCATCAACACAAACTCTGTGTTCATGCCGGGCAACCTAAATATTTTTCTGCGGCTATCGGAACACATACTCTATACGAGCCAACAATGAATTGCTCAAAAAACTGTATTCATGCCGAAACCCAAGATTAAAATACATTCTTCTATATTACAATTGATTGCATATACTGGCTCTATTTTTATTATCAAGACGATGTAGAAGTGGCCAAACTGTTAGGATGTTGTTATTATTTTTTCTTGCAGTCTGTAGTGTGTGGCGCTGAAGACTTCAAGTGTCAAGTATTAAAACTAACTTCCCTTATCTAAGCTAGCTGGCCTGTCGCGGTAAAATGCTGTCGGGGGAGGGACCACAGCTCCGCCTCGAGGAAGCTTCAGGTCCATGCATCACCTAAGCGACCTTAAATTTCGCTGGGGGTAGCTCTCTATCGCGCCGACAAGGAAACCCAGCTCGCTGGAGAAGCTGAACTGCGGATTGTCGTGACAGCTGTACTTGGTTTGGCTTAGATGTTCGCAGTGTTTTAAACATTATAAAACGCGTTCTAAGGAATAATTAGAAAATGTTAATACAAAGTTCTTTACCTCAGCAGCGCTGGGGTAGATGAGGTTCAGTGAACGCCACTGATACACACATACATTATCATTATAGACCGATAAGCCTTTCAACGTTCAGTCTGCGAGCCTCTGTGAATTTACTAAATGTCCCCATAATCCTCTATTTGCAACTAGTGCTGTGGCCTCATTTAGTTCTATACCTCTTATTTTTAAATCGTCAGAAACTGAGTCTAACCGTCGTCATCTTGTTCTCCCTCTACTTCTCTTACCCTCCATAGCAGAGTCTACTAATCTCCTATCCTCCTCCATTCGCCTCACATGACCTATCACTGAAGCCGGTTATGCGTACAGATTCATCCATGATCTTCATATTTATCTCCTCATTCCAAGTATCCACCTGCCATTGTTCCCACATGTTCGTACCAGCAATCATTTTCGCTACTGTCCAGCTCCATGGGTAAATTGTTAGCGTGCTGGCCTTTGGTCACGGTGGTCCCGAGTTCGATTCCGGGTAGGGTCGGGAATTTTAACCATAATTCGTTAATTTCGCTGGCACGGGGGCTGGGTGTATGTGTCGTCTTCACCCTCATTTCATCCTCATCACGACGCGCAGGTCGCCTACGGCAGTCAAATGAAAAGACCTGCATCTGGCGAGCCGAACATGTCCTCGGACACTCCCGGCACTAAAAGCCATACGCCATTTAAATTTTTTCTCGCTACGTTCATGTTTGTTACTTCTAGCTTATGAATGAAGTATCCTGAGTCCACCCAGCTTTCGCTCCCATCAAGCTTAGTTGGTCTGAAAACAGACCGATGTAAAGATCCTGGGAGAACACACATCCTAAATACTTTAAATTGTCTACCTGTTCCGGCTTTGTACCACCAATCTGACATTCAGTTCTGTTGAATTTCCTACCTACCGACATCAATTCATTTTTTGAAAGGCTATTTTTCATACCATACTCATTGCACCTATTTTCGAGTTCCAAGATGTTACACTGCAGGCTTTCGGCACAGTCTGCCATTAAGACCAAGTCGTCTGCATAGGCCAGACTGCTTGTTATATATACTATGTAACACTAGAGATAAAAAAATGGCCAAAGAAAGACAAGGGCCAGGAAGGGCGTGAAAATGAAAGACTTCCTAGGATTCGCAAACCTAACACCGTCAGGGTCGGAGAAGAACAAGAGTTGATTGATGGAGGTCGGATAGGATAAATGAAAGTCAGGAGTCTGGCGCAAGTAAGTGGAAACAATGCCAGGGCTCAGCTAAGTGCCCCGTGGTCGCCAATCCACGCTCCCCAAGTTTAGATCCGCTGGGGTCCCTTTTAGTCGCCTTCTACGACAGGCACGGGATACCGTGGGTGTTATTCTACCACCCCCACCCACAGGGGGTTTTAGTCTTGGAGTTGGAACAGAGAATTACTGAAATCGGTTAAGTAATTCTAGGGAGATTAGCCTCTTTTTTAAGTAAACTGATATAATAACAGAAGACTGTGTAGCCTAATACTTGCTTACATAGAAGGCTTTGGTTGAGAAAGAGCTCCGTTATTTTTCGTAATCTCTTTGTAAAGAGTAGCGGAATACTCGCAATATCTGGGCTTTCATTTGTCCCTGGCATGGAGGTCAGTGAAACAGGCGCAACCTGCTCCACTCCAGTCAGAGAGGGCCATGAGCCTGTGTGCCATATGAAGGCCGGCGGGCCTCTTCTACTTTTTGTAAAGCACGCCCCTCTGTGGGTCCCAACGCACAAGTCGGCTGTATTACATCTCTCTCTCTCATCCTTCACGGAAAAGGAATGAGCTCCATTCCATCCTCATGAACAAAAAGCTGCAGTAATTTGCCACACTCCCATCTAATTTCTGCAAGTTCAACTTTCTTTGTTGCTTTGCGTTTTATCAGGAATGTGTTCTTGGTCTATCTGGAATTAGCGTCACTGTAACCATGGCAACAAATGTTCGTCTATGTGCACTCATCTTACTGTGGTGGTGGTGATTATTGTTTTAAGAGGAAGTACAACTAGGCAACCATTCTCTATATATCACTAATTACAGAGAAAAAATGGAAGCGATCCTAAACTTTGAAAAATAAAGATATCGGCCAAAGAAAGACAATGGCCACGAAGGATGCCGAAATTGAAAGACTCCCTAGGCTCGATACATAATACCCATAATACCGTCAGGGTCGGAAAAGAATGAGAGTTGACCAAGGGAGGTTGAATAGGATAGATGAAAGTGAGGAGCCTGGCACAAGTAAAAGGAAGCAATGTCAGGACTCATCTAAGTGCTCCGTGGCGCCAACCCATGCCCCCAAGTTGAGCCACTGGGGCCCCTTTTAGTTGCCTATTACCGTGGCAGGGGATACCGTGGGTGTTATTCTACCACCCCCAACCTATAGAGAGATCTTCTTACAGTGTGCTTTCTTCCTGTAACTAAGAGCTTGAGAAGATCTTGTATCACTTGAAGCGCGTTCCACTCCCCGTTCAAGAATTAAAATTTGTGATTCCGCCTGAATACGAACCCAGGGCCTTGGAAAAGGAGACAGGCATGCTACGTCTACACCACGGGGCTGTCTGATATTATTTACCGGGCAAGCTGGCCATGCGGTTAGGGGCGCGCAGCTCTAAGCTTGCATCCGGGAGGTAGTGGGTTCGAACATCGTTGTCGGCAATCCTGAAGATGGTTTTCTTTCGTTTCCTATTTTCACAACAGGCAAGTGCTGGGGATATACCTTAATTAAGGCCACGGCCGCTTCCTTCCCACTCCTATACTTTTCCTCCCCCGTCGTCGCCATAAGACCTATCTGTGTCGGTGCAACATAAGGCAAAATTGTAAAAAATATTTAAAAATATTAATGATAATAATAAAATGTTTTGTAAAACAACTCTGAGAAAGTAGCATTCATATCTAGGATCAACAAGATAGAAGTGACGTACCAGCTAACTAAATATATCTGTAACAAAAGATGAGAGTTCCTGTATGCTGCAGAATGTCTTGCATTCAACAGGAACAGTCTAACTGAAAAGTTAGAAGACAAAGAAGGGAAAATCCTGAGATAGATCCTAGGACTAATCAGAGAAAATGGTGAGTACAGGAGATGGCATAACAATGAAATCTACCTGCATGTGGAAAGGATAACGGACACAAATAGGAAACGGAGGATTAATTTTTATGGCCACATAATACGAGATTGACCAACGGGATATTTTCTTACTTTGTAAACAACAAAACCAAGGGACCCTGGTTCATCGAAGTTGAAAAAAAGCTTCAAGAAATGATGAAGACATCCAGGAACGTGTACCAGCGATTCCAAGAAAAGTCGAAGTTGAAAACAGACGAGAAGTGGGCTGATGAACTAAGGGAAGCTTACAGTTTGAGAATGCGAGAATAATGCGGGATAATTAAAGCTAACGGATAAAAACGGTTGAAATAACGTGGTCCACAACCGGCCGAAAAAAACCAGAACGAAAAATAATATTTCTAAAACACTGGTATATACTTTGAAGAAACTCACTCATTTAGTATGTACCACTGTTTTATCAGTTTAAATCTTACATTGGACATTTCTTAAATTTAATTTTAAGTAACGTCATCAATAATAATATCTATTTATGAACAACTTTATACATTTAAAAAAAATCTTTCCAACGTTTCGGTTCTATCTTCCGAAATATAATTTTTGGATCTGGAAACGCTGCCTTAAGTTATAACATGCCATAGGGAATGCAAGGATAGGCTGAAAACTGAGATTCATTCATTCATTCATTCATTCATATTTTAAAGGCTGCTTGTCTATACAATCACTTGCCTCTGTCTTCTGATCAAGTAGCGAATATTTATGAACAACTTAAATATTGTATGTAAGCGGCCCACCTATTCAGTACATATATAATTTATTAAATCTAGTACATGTTTCTTCCCCTAAGGGACGTCATAAGCTACAATTAATCACACAATATATATGACATACAAAAATTACATTACTAGATTTGCAAAATTAATTTCAAAGAAAGACGTTTATACACAAGGACCTTTAAAATAAAATATTAGCAAACTTTGTTAACGTTTCAAGTTATAAAATTGATGTGAATTGTTCATTAAAATTCTTGATGACAAAGTTCGTGGAAACTAACACTTGTATTTGTAAAATCGTAAGAAGAACATTGATTGTTTTTTTTTTCCTATTTGCTTTACGTCGCAACGACACAGATATGTCTTATGGCGATGATGGGATAGGAAAGGTCTAGGAATGGGAAGGAAGCGGCCGTGGCCCTAATTAAAGTACAGCCCCAGCATTTGCCTGGTGTGAAAATGGGAAACCACGGAAAACCATCTTCAGGGCTGCCGACAATGGGGTTCGAACCCACTATCTCCCGGATGCGAGCTCACAGCTGCGCGCTCCTAACCGTATGGCCAACTCACCCGGTGATGAACATTGATGTGAATTAAAAAACCTTTGATTTAAAATATTTATTGATAAAGGATCCTTGTCTGTTTGTCTGTTAGGTCATCAGCCCAGAGGCTGGTTGGATCCTCAAATTGCACCACCAAAGGTTATGCGGTTATAAGGAAACCCCAAAAACCAATGGCAGCAACAAAATGAGGCGTACTAGGCAAGATGAGGCGTGAGGTAGTTTGCCGTTGCTTTCCTCACTGGGTCAGAAAGTACTATTGCAGCACGATTGACCCTATGAGCATCACCTTTCGTAACACTCAGATCCACTAGCCATGCTCTGAATGTCATTACCCCAGCAACTTCCATATTGTCACAGCCATGGATGTTGACTGAGACTTCTGTGGAAGCTACACTTTACTCTGGCCTGTGCCAAGAGATGGATGCAAAAGTACTGTATCCATCAAGAAATGACAGCAGGCAGAAAAAAGGATCCTTAAGATCTTTGAAATACATTCCTTTAAATTGCATCTAAGAATGAACGCTGCATGGTTCCAAGTCAACACCGGGCCGAAGCAGTAAAGTTATTTGTAGAATTCAATAATGTTCAGTTTCCTTGCCTTCTGATGCTCGTTCTCCTTCCGGTGTCCTCTAGAGTGGTGGTGGTGGTGGTGGTGGTGGTGGTGGTTTTAAGAGGAAATACAACTGCGCAACCATCCTCTATGTAACACTTATCAGAGGGGAAAAAATTGAAGGGATCCGACACTTCGAAAAATGAAGGTATCGGACAAAGAAAGACAAGGGCCACGAAGGGCGTGAAAATGAAAGACTCTCTACGCCTCCAGTGCAAAATAATTTGATTATTAGGAAGTACCAACTATCCAGTTCTTTCACAGTGTGGCGAGAGTAACACATTCTAGGGGTTCTGATGGGCCGTACCCCTAATGTTTATGCAAAGCTCATAGCATAACCGCTGTGCAGGCAAAAATATACTTGCTAACTTGCTTCACTAAAATTGCATTCTAACCTATATTCAGCCCGAAGGCTGGTTAGATCCTCAACAGGTCCACCATTAGCTGTCACCGATGGCCTAGGCGTACTAGGGCAATGAAGAGCAAGATAGTTTCCCGTTTCTTTCCTCATCGAGCCAGAAGTTGCTATTACACATCAGTCTGCCAAGCCCACTGAAATGCACGCACTAACTGACCCTATAAGCGACATTTTTACTATATTCAAAGCGGGGACTGGCTGCATAAGGAATGGCATTACTAGCATCCCTCATACCACAGTCACTTTCATATTGTCAAAGCCAAGGATGAGACTGAGACAGATCAATGCAAAGAACAAAGTTGCTCTAGCCCATACCAGAAGACATGGTGCACCGTAAACACTAGGTATATTTATAACTGCTTAAAAATTCGGACTATAGTAATAAGTAGGGGAATTTGCAGTGGATTACATGATACCTTCAGGAATGTATGCGTCATGTTAAAACTGTATTTTCGTACGAAAGCGCGTGGCAGTGACGTGAAATATGATGAAGCTGAACGAAGTTGAGAGAGAATGATGAGGATTTCCAAATTAATGGCACGGTACAGTCCTGGTCCGAAGTTGTGCAACATTCTCCATGGTTCATAATGTCTAACTGACCACTGACGTGGAGCTCTCTCATTGATGATACTTCCCTTAATATCTGCCCTATCCAAAAGTGTAAAATGGCTCTCTTTCCCTCTGCCCTTCTTGAAGCGACATGCACGACATATCCCACGGGACTTAGACTAAAAATTCAATTCTTCGTAACCTGCGTTATTATCTGTCACATCGTAAATGGCATAAAGGAACGGATATAATATACGTTTGTTGTATACAGTCTTTTGATAGACATAATGTTAACGAAAATATTCTACTGTAGAATAATCTTCCTATAAATACCAACTCCGTGTGATTACTATGACATAATATGCACCTGATAACACAATCCTGAGTGAGTGGATTCCAAATACGTAGTTTGGTTGAAATAAGTCCAGCAGTTTTCCACTTTTAGGAATGTACAAACAGATAGATGTCCAGACAGACATCTCTACCTCATGAGTGAGCGTTTCACATATAATTTACAGATTTTGCATATAATCAATAGTGCAAGAGAAAAAGAAAACCCCTCTGGTCCTTCTATAAACACCTGGTCTATTTAGTTATTTTTAAATGATATATACATATCGAAACCTGTGCTTGAAGTTTTCAATAGTGTAGGAGAAAATTGAAAACGAAACCCTCTTCTAGTCTTCCTATAAACCCCCAAACTATGAAGTGATTTTTAAATGATTCGCATATTTAAACCTTCTCCTGGATGAGTAGACTCTAAATGAGAAGTTTGGTCGAGAACTATTCCGCCGTTCAGCCGTGATGGCGGAACAAACAAACAAACAAACAAACAAACAAACTGGAAAGCTAAAAACTATTGATAGATCTTGAATTGATCTGAAACGAATAAATATATCGAAATTTGGCGAAATAAATGACATTACAGACAACGGACCCCCTAGAATTTTATTTATAAAATAATAATAATAATAATAATAATAATAATAATAATAATAATAATAATAATAATAATAATACATTTCAGCGTTCAGTCTGCAAGCCTCTCTGAATGTACTAAACGTCGCCACAATTCTCGATTTGCAACTAGTGTTGTGGCCTCATTTAGTTCTATACCTCTTATCTTTAAATCGTTAGAAACTGAGTCTAACCATCGTCGTCTTGCTCTACCTCTACTTCTCTTACCCTCCATAACAGAGTCCATAATTCTCCTAGGTAGCCTATCCTCCTTCATTCACTGCACATGACTTCACCACCGAAGCCGGTTTATGCGTACAGCTTCATCCTAATAATTATAATATCTTATTTTTTGAGAAGGCCTACGTTCTTGAAAATATAATCGCAGCACAACAATAAATAACTAGGAAGAAAACATTCATGTTGAAACTTATGAAACATGCCTATACATTGATTAGAGAATACCTCAGTGGAGCAGTCTCTTCCCCAGTCCCACGGCAGTGTGGAGCCTTGCTTGATTATTATTATTATTATTATTATTATTATTATTTTTTTTTGATTCGTTGTGCCCAGCTGTGGAGCGCGTTTGAACTTATTTTGCACAATGTTTCTTCTTCTTTTCTTCCCAATATTTCTTCATTTTTTCACTGTGTTCCTTTCTGCGTGTTTCTGTCCAGCCTGTATTTTTTCTTGTTGGTTTCTCTGCAAATTTATGTTTGTTTACTAAGCTTCTAAATTTCATTCTATCTTGAATGGTTTCGTCCTCAATACCCATTTCTTGTAGATCTTCATGAATTTCTGCTAACCAATTGTTGCGGATTTTCAGGGTTAGAGCTAGATTTAGAATTTTCTTTGTCAGCCTGTTGTTATCCATTCTGTGTAGGTGTCCGTAGAATTTTAGTCGTCTCTTTCTGATGGTATCTGTGATTTTTTCTGTGAATTGAAAAATTTCGTGTGGTTTCTTTTTCATCCAAATTCCATTTTCGAACTTTGGTCCTAGGATTTTTCTGAGAATTTTCCTCTCTTGTTTCTCAATGCTTTTCATTTGTGACCTGCCGCCAATGATCAGTGTTTCAGATGCATAAAGTGCCTCTGGTTTGATGACTGTATTGTAGTGTCGTAATTTTGCATTTTTTGATATACATCTTTTGTTGTATCTGTTCCATGTGATTTTGTAAGCCCTTTGCAGTTTAGCAGTTCTTTCTTTGTTAGCTTCCTGATTTAACCCTGCTGGCTGAATAATTTCACCTAGATATTTGAATTTGTCTACTTGGGAAATTATTCCACAGTTGGTGATTAATGGTTGATTGTCGAATCTTGATTTAGTTCCTTCCATAAACTGCGTCTTTTCAAATGAAATTTGAAGTCCGGTTTTTGCGGCTATTTCATTCAACTTTTCTATGGATTGGATTGCTTCTTGTCTGTTGTTTGAAAGGATCGCAAGGTCATCTGCGAAAGCTAAGCAGTCAAGGTGAATTTTGTCTTTAAGAAGTCTGCCAATGTTTATACCTTTAGTTTCTTTTCTCCATTCACGAATCACTTTTTCCAAAACTAAATTGAATAGTAGTGGGGATAGTCCATCTCCCTGTCGGACGCCAGTTCTGATTTCGAACGGTTCAGAAATTTCTCCCAAGAACTTAACTTTTGATGTTGTGTTGGTCAGAGTTTGTTTAATCAATTCCCTCGTTTTCCTGTCGACTTGAAATTCCTCTAGTATGTTGAACAGGGTCTGCCGATCTATGGAATCATACGCTTTTTTGAAGTCAACAAAGGTGATTACTGTTTGTTTGGTTTTGCGAATCTGTAGTATGGTTTTTAGGTTTAGGATTTGTTCTGCGCAGGATCTCCCTTTTCGGAATCCAGCCTGATAATCTCCAATCAGGTGGTCTGTTTGTTTCTCTAATCTATTAAGTAGAGCTTTAGAGAAGATTTTATATACGAGTGAGAGGAGAGAAATTCCTCTGTAGTTGTTAATATCTGATTTGTCTCCTTTCTTGTGAAGTGGGTGAATCAATGCGCATTTCCAATCCTCCGGAATTTCTTCAGAAAACCAAATGTCCTGTAAGATTTTTTGAATACTCTGGGCCAGTTTGTCACCACCAATTTTCAACATTTCAGCGATTATTCCATCTTCTCCTGGTGCTTTGTTGTCTTTTAAATCTCTGATTATTTGTTTGACTTCTTGTAATGTGGGGGGTTCTGAATCTGGATTAGGTGTTGGTTTTTCATAGGTGAATTGTTCCTTTGGAGATTCACAGTTTAAAAGGTCCATGAAATGGTTTGCTAGGAGTTCACAATTTCCCTTATTACTTGTTTCCAAAGTCCCATCTGTACGTTTGAAACAGAGACTAGGTGCCTGGTAATTGGATAATTCTTCTCTGAATGTTCTGTAGAAGTTCCGTGTATTGTTTTTCTTGAAATCATCTTCTATTTCTATCAGTCTGTTTTGATCATATTTTCGTTTTTCAGATCTGATGATTTTTGAGGTTTGTTTCTGTGTTTTGAAGAATTCATCACGATTTTGATCAGTTTTATGGGAACTCCAGTTTAGCCAGGACCTAATTCTGGCTTCTATGGCCTTGTCACAGGTGTCATTCCACCACCTGTGTTTGCGTTTCCTTGGGGGATTGCTGATGTTTTGTGAAGCTTTCAAGAGTGTGTCCTTGAGTTCTAGCCAGTTTGAAGGAGCATCGTTGGAGATATTCGCAAGGAAATTGTCTGAGTTCTGTCTCAGAAATTCAGGGTCGATTCTTGGGTTCCTGATTGTTTTGGTTTTCTTCCTGTTGGGTTGAAACTTTACTTTAACAAGAGATAGGTGGTGGTCGGAGTCAATAATTCCCTTTTTGACTTTAACGTTCATAATTTCTTTTTGGTTTTTCTTGGAAATAGCCACATGGTCTAGTTGAAATTCTCCTAAATGCATGTTCGGGGATCTCCATGTCATTTTCTTTTGTGGAAGTGCCAGGAAATGGGTTGACATCAATTTTAGATCAAAATTCTCGCAGAAGCCAATTAAACGTTCTCCATTTTTATTGGTTCTTTTGTGAGCAGGGTAAAGTCCTACAGTGGTCCTAAATTTCTTCTCTTTGCCAATTTGTGCATTGAAGTCCCCCAGCAGAATTTTGACATGATGTTTTGGAACTTTGGCTGTAGTTTCTTCTAGTAATTCCCAGAAGTCATCTACCTTCTGTGGGTCTTTTTGATTGTAATTGTTTGTAGGTGCATGTGCATTGATTAGTGTATAAGCTTTGTTTCCTGATTTGATTGTCATTAGCGAAATTCTTTCAGAAGGAGATGTAAAGTATAATACCGAATTTGTGATATTTTTTCTCACTGCAAAACCAGTGCCAAATTGTAATATTTTGTTAGGGAGGAGGGTAGCTGGTTTACCTTTATACATTCTATAGTTTCCTGATTCAAAATGATTTTTGTCACTGTACCTAGTTTCTTGGAGTGCCAGAATTTGGATGTTGAGTTGGTCTAATGTGTCTGTTAAGTGCTTCAACTTTCCAATTTTGCGAAGCGTGTTGATGTTTAAAGTGCCAATAAAATGTTTTTCCTTTGGGCGAAGAGATTTGGGAAGCTCCGATACATTCCCGCATGATGTTCTCGGTCCCCCAGAATCCGATGACCGAGAAAACCTAGTATGAATACTAGGGCCTGGGGTAGTAGTATCATTAACTGACGTTGCCATCATGCTAGTAAGTTGAAGATAATGGGGAGATTGATCTTTGTCAATCTCATAGTTACAACTAAGGTATTGAGCCTCAGAGGTTGCCTCAAGATGTTTTCTGACTGTGCCTGTTTTTGGTCCGCGAGAGGTATTTTATTTCCCTCAAGCCCTCCGGACAAGTCCGGCGAGCCCCCCGATCCGCCACCTGGGACGCGCCCGATAGGGGAACAGGCAAACCCCCCACGGGATTATTATTATTATTATTATTATTATTATTATTATTATTATTATTATTATTATTATTATTATTATTATTATTATTATTCGTTTCGACCGGTTGTGGACCACGTTATTTCAACCGTTTGCATCCTTGAGCTTTAATTATTTGCCAGTTTTCCCGCATTCGCTTTCTGTGAGCCTCCTTTCTTTCATCAGTCCACTTCTTGTCTGTCTTCAACTTCGGCGAACCAGGGTCCCTTGTTTTTCTTGTTTACAAAGTAGGATAAGATCCGGTTGGTGAACCTCTGCGAGCTCATACGTGTTATGTGGCCATTCAAATTAATCTTCCGTTTCCGAATGGTGTCCGTTATCCTTTCCACATGCAGTTAGAGTTCGTTGTTATGCCGTCTCCCCTACTCTATTATTATTATTATTATTATTATTATTATTATTATTATTATTATTTATTCAGCATTCCACGACTTCGAATTTCACTGGTGCTTGCTGCGAGTATACTAATGCGAAGGAACTCTTCGCAATCCTTACAGCTGTCGATGTTGTGAAAGCTCAGTACCACTAGCGCTCGCCGCGGTGCGTATACAACTTAATTTTGGCGGAGAGCGGACCCGGATGAAATTGCGCGAACAAAGGAAGGTCAGCTCTCGATCTATGTGGCCGTGACCCATATCGCTCACGGCTCGAGTTGGGATGTACTGTACAAGGCCTTCACTGAGTCAGAGAGACGATCCAAGTCTCAGGCGACACCGCCTATGTCTTACATCAGCTCCCAGCAAATCGGAGTTCATTTCATTCTGGGGGTCATCTCTCAGATACGAGTCTTCATCCTCTCCCTCCCTCTGGTGGTGGTGATTATTGATTTAGGAGGATGTACAACTAAGCAACCATCCCTCTATATAACACTTATCGGAGAGAAAAAATGGAAGGATCCGGCACTTCGAAAAATGAAGGTATCGGCCATAGAAAGACATGAAAAATGTAAGGCTTCCTTAGGCCTCTATACGTAAAACCATCGGGTTCGGAAAAGAACAAGAGCTGACCAAGCGAGGTCAGATAGGATAGATGAAAGTGAGGAGCCTGGCACAAGTAAGTGGAAGTAATGTCAGTACTCAGCTAAGGGCCCCATGTTTGCCAACCCACGCTTTCAAATTGAGAGCCCCTGGAACCCCTAATAGTCGCCTCTTACGACAGGCAGGGGATACTGTGGGTATTATTCAATCGCCCCCACCCACAGGAGGAGAGGAGTTAGGGATTTAAATAATTTACCGAGGGAGATGTTCAGAGTTCCAAATTCTTTGCAATGATTTAAGAAAAGTCTAGGAAAATAACACATAAATGCAGTTCAGTGGTGATTGATTGATTGATTGATTGATTGATTGATTGATTGATTGATTGATTGATTGATTGATTGATTGATTGATTGATTGATTTCTTTCTTTCTTTCTTTCTTTCTTTCTTTCTTTGGAAACAAAGGCACTTAAATGACCCGCGCGAATGCAGAATCTAAAAAGTCTCGGAAGGTTCTGTGCGCTGGTCGCTGCACGTACTGTATATGTGCAACAGTGGGCTTTGGAAACACTGTATATTTATTTATTTAGGTGATCTCAGATGGCCATGTCTTTGATATCCATTGTGTACTTGGGAAGGCCGCCTGCCTGAGAGTTGTGTGCTCTGTAGATCTGTTGATATCCTTCACAGCTTCAGAGTAACAACATCGCGTGCGTCTTTGTTTTAACATTGTTGGCAGTCTGATGAAGGAAGTCCTCGCCTCTTGATTGGTGAGGTGCTTTTAAAGGTCCCGTTCTTGAAGTAGGTGAGGGACAAACGGAGATAGAACCAGGCAGGCAGGCATGTGGCGTGGTGAGGCGAGCTTTTTGCTCCTAGACGCCCTCCGCACAGCGTTAGTTCGAGTTTCACCTCCCCCACCGCCTTCCTGTTTACTGCGTGGGCGTTCCGATCATCAGGAGGCACCAGGCCTTTTTAAATCCAACAGCTAAGACAGTTGATACTGCCTGCTTGTTGATGCTGCTTTCTTTTTGTTTTGTGCACTAGTTGCTTCTGCACAGTACAATGCGGGGTATTAGCAGTGACAGTGCTTTGTCCTATTTGACACACGCTTTTGGTAGTGATGATGGGCTGAAGGTCCACATTATTTCAGGAGGGGCGGGGAGGTGCGTTCAGCGCAGTGGTTTATCTGCTGGCCATCCGCCCGAACGCCCGAGGTTCGAGTACCACTCGATATCCGACACTTCGAAGAATGAAGTAAAGCGCCACAAAAGGTGTGAAAATGAAAGACTCTCTGCGCCTTGAAAACCTTGTCACTAGCTGGACCTAACCAGTACAGACCAATGGTCTTGACACTAGCTGGAACCTAATCAATACAGACCAATGGTCTTGACGCTAGCTGGAACCTAATCAATACAGACCAATGGTCTTGACACTAGCTGGAACCTAATCAATACAGACCAATGGTCTTGAGACTAGCTGGAACCTAATCAATACAGACCAATGGTCTTGACGCTAGCTGGAACCTAATCAATACAGACCAATGGTCTTGACACTAGCTGGAACCTAACCAATACAGATCAATGGTCTTGGACTAGCTGGAACCTAACCAATACAGACCAAAGGTCTTGACACTAGCTGGAACCTAATCAATACAGACCAAAGGTCTTGACACTAGCTGGAACCTAATCAATACAGACCAATGGTCTTGACACTAGCTGGAACCTAACCAATACAGACCAATGGTCTTGACACTAGCTGGAACCTAACCAGTACAGATCAATGGTCATGTCACTAACCCGACTTAACCTATACAGGCCAACGCAAACCGGACCTAACAAATAGTGACCAATGGTATTGTCACTAACCGGACTTAACGAATACAAACCAATGGCCTTGTCACTAGCCGGACCTAACCAATACAGACCAATAGTCTCGTCTCTAGTCGAACCGAGTTTCCTAAGTTGGCAGCCTCGCATAGCGCGCTGTCACAACTTGTGAGCCGGTCCATGTTGGAATTCTAAGTTGTCGAGTCCGTGCAAGCTCGAAGATAAAGAGAAAAGGTTACAGCCATCCGGAACCTTCACATCAGATAGGATAGAGTGATTAGATTATCTCTGCGTAGTCGAGCACGAAAGTACTCCAAGAAGGGGTCGTCAGATGGTGGTTATTATTGTTTTGACAGGAAGTAGAACTGGACAACCACCCTCTATTAACACTCATCCGAGGAAGCATGGAAGGGTTCCGAAAAATGGGGTTATCGGCAAAAGAAAGGGAGGAGTCACGAAGGGTGTGAAAATGAAAGACACGTTAGGTCGGAAAAGAACAAGTGTTGACTAAGGGAGGTCGGACGGTAGCCTGATAAGTAAGTGGAAACAACGCCAGAATTTCCTAGCGAATGAGCTTGAAAACGCTCTAAGGTTTTCTCCACAACGGAGCATTAGGCCTGCAAATTGAGGTTCAGTCATCAATAAATGATCTGCACTCAGTGCTGTCGCTTTTTCTGAAATGTTTTAAATAACTTGGAAATTTATTAAACATTAATCCAATCCTTTACTCCTCGTCATATAAATGAATATTTTGCCAAATTTTTCTCTTGAATTCCAACTTTATCCTCATATTGTGATCTTTCATACTTTAAAAAGCTTCACACAAATTTGTTCGTATACTAATATCAATCATAGCTATCTCTCCACTGACGGCTCGAAACATACCGCTTAGTCGACCAGCTCGTCTCATTACTCTCGAGTCTTCCCAGCCCAAAGTTTACAATATTTTCATAACATTACTCTTTCTTTTCGGAATTCATTGAATTTTTTCCAGTTCTCGTCCTGGTATGGGTCCCATACACTAGAACCGTACTGTAACTGGTGTATTACTAGAGACTTATGTCCTCACTTTTCCATCCTTACTACAACCCCTAAATGTCCTCATAACCATGTGAAGAGATGTAGGCCTATAACCTTTCTTTACAAGCTCCTTAAAATAATTACTCCAATGAAAACTTTCCTTACAATAACACCTAGGTACTTAGTAATAATAATAATAATAATAATAATAATAATAATAATAATAATAATAATAATAATAATAATAATAATCGTATGGCCTCAGCTATCGTGTGCAGACATTTCAATTTGACGCCATCTGGCTGACTGCTCGTCAATTTCGACGTTCCGTTTTACTCTAGGCCCCCACTAGGTGGCAGACCGAGTAAACCGAAACTCTCTTGGGCGTCTATGGCTGAGATTTAATGAATTTTGTCGGGTAAACACCAAATGTATCACCAGAGATCTTTTACGTGCCGACATCGTACGACATGGAGTGTCGAATGGACTTTTTTCCGCCCTTCAAAAATCCGACTACCTCTGCCGGGTTTGAACCCGCTATCTTGGGATCCGGAGGCCGACACTCTACTCTCCCCATCGAGTTGGCCGTGCGGTTAGGGCCTCAACTTCATTTCACCTTCAATTTCAACACACTCTTCATTTGACTTACTTTCTAACTTACATGTTTGCTCTGTTACCTCTATTATCTTAGAATCTATATTACTTTTTTTTTTGCTAGTTGTTTTACGTTGCACCGACACAGATAGGTCTTACGGCGACGATGGGACAGGAAAGGGCTAGGAGTGGGAAGGAAGCGGCCGTGGCCTTAATTAAGGTACAGCCCCAGCATTTGCCTGGTGTGAAAAATGGGAAACCACGGAAAACCATTTTCAGGGCTGCCGACAGTGGGGTTCGAACCTACTATCTCCCGAATACTGGATACTGGCCTCACTTAAGCGACTGCACCTATCGAGCTCGGTAATCTATATTACTAATGATCGCACTGTTACTATCAATTAATTCTTCGATTTTACTACTTATAGCATTAATCTGTTTATTTTAATTTTCATTATTAGTACTAATTAATTCTTTCATCTCTTCCTTACTATTTTCGTTACTACTAATTTTTTGTTCCATTCGTTTATTACTATTTTCGCTATTAATATCAATCTTTTCCTCCATTCGTTTCTGACTTTTTTCACTACTACTACTACTAATCACTTCTTCCATCTGTTTCTTATTAACCATTTGTTTCCTGAGCTCGGTCATTTCGGCCTTGAACAAATTAAAAAAATCTTGGTTCATTCCCCCCCGCGATTTCCTTTTGAGTTTCAGTGTGCTTCTCAATTTCCGCACTTTCCTGAATTACCTCAGAAGCTTCCACCGTATTCACCTGCTCCCTATTCTGAATTTCACCTTGGATGTCCGCAGAAACAATGACCTCGTCGTCACATGACTTGTTATTGTCTTCCTTGTCCATCTTTGGTTCGCTTGTGATAGTACGCGATCTCAAATTAATTTCCCTCTTCAAATCCCTTGATATATCCCCAAAATACAAATGTATATCAGAATCTTACACTCCTGACATTTACCGGTAATAATTCCGTTGGCTTAAATGTGCATACTCCTCCCAAAATGAACCTATGATATGCTGTCATTCAGAACAAATTCTGAATTTATTCGAGTCCCACGACACTTTGTAAGAGGTTCCTAACTCACTTACTTACTTGAAAGACATACAAATCTGATTTTAACTTGAAAATTATGAAATATCTGCATTTATATTGAAAATTATGAAAATTATTATTCATTAAATAAAATACACGATCGTCGAACCCTGGACTCACACTTAATTCTTACCTGCTTACTCACACATACGTTATTTGAAGGGCCCCAGCTACCACTCAGTGCAGCAATAATAGAATGAGAATCTTGACTATCTCTAGGGTGTGGGGTAATAAGCTTACTTTTGACAACATACCATATAAGTTCTGGGAAAAGGAGGTTGGCGTTCGGTTTCCCCATTAATTTTGAGGTTAAGATATTTTACTGTCATTGAAATAATGCTACGAATTCATTTGATAGAAGAAAATATATTCTTTAAATAATTTCAATAAAATAGTGAGAACTGCTGCGATCAAAACAGATGAGAATATGACATTGTGACATTGCAACTGAAAGAAACTAGGCATGAATTTGAATTCTTCTTGACCGGACATTTAACAATTTATACAAACTATATCCCGCACTGTTTCACTTGACTGTACCTTCAACACTTTGAGTGTAATTACGACGTATTCCTTAAATCTGGTGTTTACTGTAGATGTATCACGCCTAATTTGGTGATGTATCCATGTGACTGCTTCTTCTCCATATCATACGATTTCTTGGTAAATCTGTATGGTATTCAACTAAGTGACCGACCAACTTTGGCCTCACTCTCTCAATGACCAAAAACTGATGGCTCACTGAGTCCTCTCCTTCCCGTAGACTCCCGTTGACTTAATGACCGACTGAGGCCTACTCCCACTATGCGACAAGTATTACATGTAACGGTGAAATCCCCTGGGGCGGCCTGAGTATCTGAGCTCATCGCCAAATGCTCACGATGACGTAGCCATGACGTGGCGATGACTTGACAGAAATGTCAGCAGTATTGCACAATGTAACGTTGTCACATCCAACATCTGATATATAATAATTCTCACTGTACACGTCTTGAGTGTTATTCTACATATATGTATATATGCATACAGTTAACTACAATCATGCAAGCGACAAGCATTGCATAATCGAATTGAATAAGAATGATAATATAATAATAGTAATCATATCACAGATAAAATAATAATAATACTGACATAATAATAATAATAATAATAATAATAATAATAATAATAATAATAATAATAATAATAATAATAATACAGCTATCATCTTGTAACGGGATTTGAACCGTTACAGGACCTTTACACCTGGAAGTGACTATTGTTATATGCTGCAAAGCTAACTGATGTAAGGTTTCAGAATTCCAATTTCTGTAACGCTATTAAAAGCCAAATATAATTCGAGTTATTCTAATTTTAATTTCTTTCTCCAGGATGTCCACTACGAGTTCGCTGAATTCATTCTAGGTGTAAAAAAGAATATTAAATTCTTAATTCTGGAAGTACGTTTTCAACAAAGACGGATTTACTTTTTAAATTACGTTAATGTAATGTATGTTGTCTGAAAGAAGAAGTATTTCGGTCATATATATTTGTTGCACTGTACGCTGCATTATAAAACATTATATTCGTCCGCGTCTGTGGTGTAGTGTTTAGTGTGATTACTTGCCATCTCCGGAGGCCCGGCTTGGATTCCCACCTCAGCCATCTTCGAAGTTATTTTCCGTGCTTTCCGACTTCTCCTCCAAGCAAATGCCGGGATGGTACCTAACTTAAGGCCACGGTGGTTCCTTCCCTCTTCCTTGCCTGTCCCTTCCAATCTTCTCATCCTTCCACAAAGCCCCTGTTCTGCATAGCAGGTGAGGCCGCCTGGGCGAGGTACTGGTCATTCTCCCCCAGTTGTATCCCCAACGAAGAGTCTGAAGCTCCAGGACACTGCCCTTGAAGCGATAGCGGTGGGATCCCTCGCTGAGTCCGAGAGAAAAACCGACCCTGGAGGGTAAGCAGATGAAGAAGTATATACTCAGTTATTAAATATGTAATTGAAACTAAAATTATGAATGAATTTGGATCACATTTTATGTCCTTTTTGTCAGTTTATATGTCCTGTTTTTTATATTTTAAGAGGACACGTGCACGAAATTCTTCAAAACTATGTTGTTGTTTTTTTTGTTGGTAAAATTGCTAGCTTGCTATGTAGGGAATCTAGTCCCAAAAGAATTTAGTTGAATTCAGGACCTAGGTGCATTAAATTTCTATCAGATGAGCGTCATGTTCCACGCCTTCTTCCTCAAGCATTGCTTTTTTCTTCTCCGCTAAAATCTTTCCGCCTGTTTTGTCAGTCACTTAGGAGTATTGAAGAAGGCTGTAAAGTGTCATTTCCGGTTGGTGAAGCATGGCGATCACCGCGGAAAGATTGTTTTGATTTGAGAGATAGTGTGAGATTTCATGTTGTGAAATTCAATCGTCATTTCCTAGACTTCCTTTTTCCACGACAAATGTACATTTTTCATTAAAACTTGTTGAAGTATCAATCTGAAATTTGATATACAGGAAGGATAAACTCTCTTACGCGTTTTATTGCAAGGAAATTACAAAATGTGTCCTTTTATGGAGTTCAGAATTTAATATATTCGTATTTTTGTGAGGATTTTTGATCGGCTAGTTCATTTATTTTTACAAATCGAAATTTATTTATTTATTTATTTATTTATTTATTTATTTATTTATTTATTTATTTATTTATTTATTTATTTATTGTTCAACAGGCATTTCTGCCCACTTACAGAACATTTACATTTCTTATTTCGTATTTCATAAATAATTTACAATAAGAATTAAAATATGAAACCTAATACTATACTAATATAAATTAATCTAAGGACTAAATTATTCATGGTACACACGTATGTTACTCTATTTAACTTATGGCTTCTCTCTGTGTGAGTTCCCTTCTGACTGGCCTCACTCTTCTCGTGAAATATGTCCACGTTTGGCATTTTATTAATTGACTGACATATTCTGTTTAATGGTGAATTCATATGGTGATTTGTGCTTGACCTTTTAACAAAGAAAGTTAATTTATTTCTATTACTTCCAAACGGAGCATACAGGTTTATTTGGTGGAGTAACTCTCGCTTATCTCCTTTACCTTTGAGAATTCTATGTAGGTATTTTACACTCGTTCTCCTAGTATGCAACTTATCTATCCCAAAATTTGTTATTAAGTCACTATATGCATCATATTTTGCAGTAATTTTAGAGATACAGAAATACAGATATATTAGAATTTTAGCTTGAATTTTTTCTGTTTCTTTTATACGTTTAATACATGATGGATTCCAGACTATAGGTGCATATTCTATTACTGTTCTAACTAGTGAATTGTATACCTGTATTATGGCTTTGATCTTTTTGAATTTGTTTGTGTTTCTCCTATAGGCCCTATTTACTGCACTGTTTATTTGTATATTGAACTGAAGTTTACTATCAAATATCACTCCTAAATCCTTCTTCTCTTCAACTCGTTTTAGGCTGATACCGTTCATTTCATAAGAAGGGATTTTTGGTTGTCTTTTTCTAGTAAAGATCATTGATTCACATTTCTTAACATTGAATTGGAAGGAGATGTGTTTTCCCCATTCAGCCAGTGCTGTGAGGTCTTGTTGTAATTTTTCGTTATCTTTGTTTGAACTAATCTGCCTGTAAATTTTCATGTCATTGGCATATAACTCAAATTTCGAATTCTCCAGTACATAGTCAATATCATTAACAAACAGAATGAGCATTCCATCAAATTAAAAACGCCTGCAGGCGTCCACGTTGCTGAGAAAAAGGTAATCAATATGACCAAATTCAAATTTGAATTTTTTCAACTTTTAAAAATCTAAATTAAGTTATTAATGTTTACAGCTAAGAACAACGTATTTTAAATCAATGTGCGAAGTTTTATGATTCTGCTCAATAATGTCCAAGTTACAGGTAATTTAGGAAATCAATGAATTTTCGTGCATGTCTCATCTTAAAGTCGTTTTATGGATTTTTTAGGCAATTTGTAGGTTTTCAACTTCCAAGCTATAATAATAACAACCAAGTTACTGTTACTGACTAAAAATATGGAGTCCAATAATTAGGAAATGACCAGGAATTAAAGAAAGAAATATGCTAATAATTTCTACTCTACTATGAAGTCGGCTGACTTGACATCCTGCACTATTTATTCTCTTCATATTTCATGGCCTGTAATTACTGCTAATAACAATGAAAATACCAGTCATTAATTAAAACAAATAAAGCTGACTGGGCCTCGTATATTTCCCCGGTCGGGACGTGTCACACTGGAAGCTGCACGAGCTTAATATCGTGTAAATGGCCATCAAGCAAGGTGTGGCGTGACCATCGAATACATTCATTAATATGCTAATAGCAGCGATGGAATGTGCGTCATGGGCACACACGGTGACAGCAGTGATATTGTTTTAAGGAGGTTTATGTACAAGAAAATCTTCACTTTCTTTAACATGAATATGTTTTTGGCTGGGGGCCTCTTACATAAGTCAATTCCGGTTTCACTAAGAGATGGCGCCAGCGAACAGTACGCAGCGTATGAATTTGACACATACGTCAGTTTGTTCGTCTGCATTAACCTACAAACACACACACCTTGAGTCCGCCAAACACTAGCGTCTGTGTTGTATCCTTCAGTGATCATGTCGACGTTTGTGCCTGAAAATATCATTTGCGGCACGCATTGCTTTTCTTAACATTATATCATGTAGTCATGTATTTTCAACAAGTTTTCAAGAATGATAATCAAAATTAAACAGGTTTTATTGGCCATGTAAATCCATATTTAGACTTTTTAGCTTTGTGGTTTATTTTGAACAAAATGAGAGAGGCGGTGGGCTCTCAGGAGCACATGAGAACGTGAACACCCAGTTCTAACGCATATTCATGCATTCATGGATACCGGTAATTCAAAATTGTTTCCTTTTACCGACCTGATTTCGTCAATTGATCGAAAGCATCGAAGCTCCGTTGCACTGACAGCTGTTCGTTTCGAATGACAATGCCAGGGAGCACACCGGAGATTTTGCTACGAGCCTTAAGCCTATACGCATGCGCATGGAGATGACGTCATGGTTTATGCACAGATATATCCACAAGCGAGGAGCACGGTAAGGAATGTGCCTTTCCGTCTACAACCACACTCAAACCAGAGATAGTATTACTGTTGACAACAAGGTCCGCCACCTCCCCTGTTACTGTTGACCACTATTACATTACATCGCCGGAAGATTACGCTAGTAGTCGTAATTTTAGTTTTCTTGAACACGCACAGATTAGTCTCGGGAAAATGCATGCTCGGTTATAAGGGTTCTACCATATTATGAGTAGAGAAGCAACCGTACAAGGAACTTTTAGTGATCTAGTGATTTTGTACTTATTTGCATTCCACTTTGCTATATTTGAGACGTGAACACAAATTTTGTTGTGAGGCCCCTGAAAATTTGGTCACGAGCCGCCGCTGCAAAATGACATTATAACGACATATTTTGGTAATTTCCATTTGAACTTATCTTTTTTTTTTGAATTGGATTAAGATCTAGAATTTATTTTTCAAGGATAGATTGGATTATACTTCTACTGAAGAAACATTGAAAAGTGGTGTATGGAATGTTTCAAGCAAGTAAGAGTTATTGTTTGCTCGTTGGGTCAATTCCTGAAAACCGGGCTATTGTTTTCACGGAAACTGAGGCAATTCTTCAGTTATTTGCAGATTTCCAGGAATTTTCTCCAAATGATTTAACTCTATTCATGTATACTCCCGCTACATCACGTGCTGTTAAATTTTCTTGCTCCAAGACGATACTCAGCCACAACAGGAGAGTAAATTCAACAGATTTAAGATGCATGTGGCCATAAATTGCAACAATCCAGATAATGGAGATTAGATCAGATATCAAACCAAACCAAACCCCATGGCACTACAGCCCTTGAAGGGCCTTGGCCTACCAAGCAACCGCTGCTCAGCCCGGAGGCCTGCAGATTACGAGGTGTCGTGTGGTCAGCACGACGAATCCTCTCGGCCATTATTCTTGGCTTTCTAGACCGGGGCCGCTATCTCACCGTTAGATAGCTCCTCAATTCTAATCACGTAGGCTGAGTGGACCTCGAACCAGCCCTCAGGTCCAGGTAAAAATTCCTGACCTGGCCGGGAATCGAACCCGGGGCCTGCGGGTGAGAGGCAGGCACGCTACCTCTATACCACGAGGCCGGCTCAGATATGAAAGCTTCATTCAAATAACACATATTTTGTGTATAACGTAAAACTCGTTGAATATTGAATAATAAATGTAACTGTAGTGCTTATGTGTTCCACAGAGCACATTCTTGCCTATAGATATGCAGTGTGACGTTAATTAAGGATTTCGAAGAATTAACCCTATTTCAAATCTTCATTAATTACAGCCTGAATCAATCGTAATACAAGTTGTTCTGTATGTAATGTAGATTATATTCATTTTTTGAATTTTATAGACCATATTTTTATGCTTTTAAGGTCATAAATGACTGCATACTTCCTACTTTTTAAGTCATAAAAATCCGCCTCTTATGTAAAACAGATAATCGAATGTTGGACAAGAGTAGCTTCTTGTAGCAGATTAATTCTAATAATTTTCACACCAGGCAAATGCCGGGGCTGTACCTTAATTAAGGCCACGGCCGCTTCCTTCCACTTCCTAGTCTTTTCCTATCCCATCGTCGCCATAAGACGTCGGTGCGACGTAAAGCAAATAAAAAAATACATTTTAATAACGGAGCAGGAAACTTACGATATAGAGATCTGTTAGTGTGTAAAATACCCAAAACAGTAACCTATATTATAAAAAAAATCAGCATTACTAAGAATGTCTCTGATGTAAAATAAACTTGCCAAAATCAAAAATAGTTTAGAATTCAGCTCTGAATTATGGACGTATATTAAGGTTCTAAGAGCTACCATTCTAAAATTGTAAATAAAGTTTCATCTCCGATTAAAAGATTATGTTACTGACTACAGAATGCAATCTGTAATCGCCAGTAGCCAGTATCCAGTAATCGGGAGATAGTGGGTTCGAGTCCCTCTGTCGGCAGCCTTGAAGATGGTTTTCCGTGGTTTCCCATTTTCACACCAGGCAAATGCCGGGGCTGTACCATAATTAAGGCCACGGCCACTTCCTTCCAACTCCTATGCCTTTCCTATCCCATCGTCGCCATAAGACCTATCTGTGTCAGTGCGACGTAAAGCAAATAGCAAAAAAAATTCTGTAATCTTCTCTATATATGTGTAGTACTTATGTTGTATATGAGCTATAGTATGTACAATTAAGGCATTCAGTGTATACGGAAGTAACCCCCCCCCCCCACGCGGCACTTAACGCCCTTGAAAAGGCCTTGGCCTGCCAAGCGACCGCTGCTCAGCCCGAAAGCCTGCAGATTACGAGGGGTCGTGTGGTCAGCATGACGCATCCTCTCGGCCGTTATTCTTGGCTTTCGAGACCGGGACCGCCATCTCACCGTCGGTTAGCTCCTCGATTCTGAACACGTAGGCTGAGTGGACCTCGAACCAGCCCTCAGTTCCAGAGAAAAATCCATGACCTGGTAGCGAATCGAATCCGGGCCCTTTGGGAGAGAGGCAGGCACGCTACCCCTACACCACGGGGCCGGCGTATATAATATCACTGATTGTTTTCATTATGTAGTTTATTTTCCTCAGATACTTTCTAAAACTTCTTAACGTTTTTGTTTGTGTTATAAATAAATAAATAAATAAATAAATAAATAAATAAATAAATAAATAAATAAATAAATAAATAAATAAATAAATAAATAAATAAATAAATAATTTGCTCGCTTCGCATCAAAGAGTTTTCAGTTAACGTTGAGAGCTTCTCTATACACGATGAACAGCCTGTTCTCTTCAGCTACTGTTACAAAATCGCTCTAAGGTTACTCTGAGAAAATAAGCTATAAATAGTCCGTAGAAATCAGTTACATTTAAACAAATTTGTATTTTATTATTGAAAGGTGATCAGGTATTATTCTAAGTCAGTAATTATATAATTAGTTGCACCTACCAGAGGTTCACAATGTGAATTCAAAATTTCCGTGGGAAGAGTAACAGAACTGATGGTGGTGGTGATTATTGTTTTTTTTTGCTATTTGTTTTACGTCGCACCGACACAGATACGTCTTATGGCGACGATGGGACAGGAAAGGCCTAGGAATGGGAAGGAAGCGTCCGTGGCCTTAGTCAAGGTACAGCCCCAGCATTTGCCTGGTGTGAAAATGGGAAACCACGGAAAACCATCTTCAGGGCTGCCGACAGTGGGGTTCGAACCCACTATCTCCGGAATACTGGATACTGGCCGCACTTAAGCGACTGCAGCTATCGAGCTCGGTGGTGATTATTGTTTTAAGAGCAACTACAACGAGGCAACCATCCTCTATATACTGTAACACCAATCCGAGAGAAAAATGGAAGGGATCTGATACTTCGAAAAATGAAGATATCATTCCAAGAAAGACAAGGGCCGCGTCGGGATCGGAAAAGAACAAGAGTTTACCAAGGGAGGTCGAATAGGATAGATGAAAGTAAGGAGCCTTGCACAAGTAAGTGGAAGCAATGCCAGGACTCAGGTTGCCAACCCACACTCCCAACTTATGAGCCCCTGGGGCCACTTTCAGTCGCCTTTGAGGACAGGCAGGACATACCGCGACTGTTATTCTACCGCGTCCACCGACATGGGGGTATCAGAACTGGACCTTCCGGTGATTTCACCGTCAAATTGTCTTTGGTGAATACTTTCCTCATTGGATATGTCTAAGACTTATTTATCGTGCCATATTTCCAAGTTTATTTCTCCTCACCTGTTGATTAGATTTCATTAACAAAATCACAGAAATCCGGTCCATTTCCTATCTAACTCATGTTAAACATCATCTCGGTTAGCTGCCATTTAGCGGCCACATTGTGAACTCGATGAGCCCTGCGTTGGTTACCGAAACTGCGGCTCTTTCCCCGGTCTTGTATCTCATAGGGAACGTCCGTACGCATTGCTAGAGCCCGGAAATGTAGGCAGCAACACGTTTACTGTAGCCTGCACAACGGTTACGCAATGAGACTTGCATAAACATTAGGAGTATGGCCTGTTAGAGCCCCTAAAATTTTTATATCAGTGGCTAAGAATCCGTGGTCTACATATTACAAAATAAAGTCTCCGGTAGGTTTCGTGTCACCTATGGATTTGGATGAAGTTTTCGCCGTTTTGACATAAGTATGCCTTATAACTGGAAGTCATCCGCAAATTTGTGTAATGTAACGCGACAAAATGTGTGATGGAAGAGCCACCATAACAACCATGCAGGCTGTGGTGTAAGGTATGGATGGATGGTCAGACAATGTTACCTAGCAACCATGCAGGCAGTGATGTAAGGTATGGATGGATGGTCAGACAATGTTACCTAGCAACCATGCAGGCAGTGATGTAAGGTATGGATGGATGGTCAGACAATGTTACCTAGCAAACGTGCAGGCTGTGATGTAAGGTATGGATGGATGGTCAGACAATGTTACCTAGCAAACGTGCAGGCTGTGATGTAAGGTATGGATGGATGGTCAGACAATGTTACCTAGCAACCATGCAGGCAGTGATGTAAGGTATGGATGGATGGTCAGACAATGTTACCTAGCAAACGTGCAGGCTGTGATGTAAGGTATGGATGGATGGTCAGACAATGTTACCTAGCAACCATGCAGGCAGTGATGTAAGGTATGGATGGATGGTCAGACAATGTTACCTAGCAACCGTGCAGGCTGTGATGTAAGGTATGGATGGATGGTCAGACAATGTTACCTAGCAACCATGCAGGCAGTGATGTAAGGTATGGATGGTCAGACAATGTTACCTAGCAACCATGCAGGCAGTGATGTAAGGTATGGATGGTCAGACAATGTTACCTAGCAACTATGCAGGCAGTGATGTAAGGTATGGATGGTCAGACAATGTTACCTAGCAAACGTGCAGGCAGTGATGTAAAGTATGGATGGTCAGACAATGTTACCTAGCAAACGTGCAGGCTGTGATGTAAAGTATGGATGGTCAGACAATGTTACCTAGCAAACGTGCAGGCAGTGATGTAAAGTATGGATGGTCAGACAATGTTACCTAGCAAACGTGCAGGCTGTGATGTAAAGTATGGATGGTCAGACAATGTTACCTAGCAAACGTGCAGGCAGTGATGTAAGGTATGGATGGATAGTCAGACAATGTTACCTAGCAACCGTGTTGACTGTGATGTAAGATGTGGGTGGATGGTCAAACAATGTTCTTCAACATAGAATTACCTACTTGCGTCTTCTTTACTCTTCATTCTTTTCGCACTGTTCGTACTTTGCTGAAACAACCGCCTCGCGGGATCTTCAGTTTGGATCTATGCAGTAGTAATAATAATAATAATAATAATAATAATAATAATAATAATAATAATAATAATAATAATAATAATAATAATAATAATACGATAGTATTTTGGGTCAAAATCGAGGTGGATTTCTAAAAGGCAGATAGGTATTGCTCAGAACAAATATTGAATTTGAAGTCCATAATCTGCTACAGACTAATTAACTCCAAGGACAAAGTTGTAACATTCATAGATTAAAAAACGCCCTTGACTCTGTTGACAGGGAAACGTTAGATAAAACGATTCGGGAACTTCGAATCAAATGGAAATTGACAAACTTAATACGCGAAAGCCTTTCACACACAATATCACAGCTAATTTTTTTCGGAGAAATGTCCGAAGCTGTCAAGATAAATTCAGGTGTACGCCATGGCGATGGTTTATCGTACATCCTCTTTATTGATTGATTGATTGATTGATTGATTGATTGATTGATTGATTGATTGATTGATTCATTCATTCATTCATTCATTCATTCATTCATTCATTCAATCGGTTGGTTGGTTGGTTGGTTGGTTGGTTGGTTGGTTGGTTGGTTGGTTGGTTGGTTGGTTGGTTGGTTGGTTGGTTGGTTGGTTGGTTGGTTGGTTGGTTGGTTGGTTGGTTGGTTGGTTGGTTGGTTGGTTGGTTGGTTGGTTGGTTGGTTGGTTGGTTGGTTGGTTGGTTGGTTGGTTGGTTGGTTGGTTGGTTGGTTGGTTGGTTGGTTGGTTGGTTGGTTGGTTGGTTGGTTGGTTGGTTGGTTGGTTGGTTGGTTGGTTGGTTGGTTGGTTGGTTGGTTGGTTGGTTGGTTGGTTGGTTGGTTGGTTGGTTGGTTGGTTGGTTGGTTGGTTGGTTGGTTGGTTGGTTGGTTGGTTGGTTGGTTGGTTGGTTGGTTGGTTGGTTGGTTGGTTGGTTGGTTGGTTGGTTGGTTGGTTGGTTGGTTGGTTGGTTGGTTGGTTGGTTGGTTGGTTGGTTGGTTGGTTGGTTGGTTGGTTGGTTGGTTGGTTGGTTGGTTGGTTGGTTGGTTGGTTGGTTGGTTGGTTGGTTGGTTGGTTGGTTGGTTGGTTGGTTGGTTGGTTGGTTGGTTGGTTGGTTGGTTGGTTGGTTGGTTGGTTGGTTGGTTGGTTGGTTGGTTGGTTGGTTGGTTGGTTGGTTGGTTGGTTGGTTGGTTGGTTGGTTGGTTGGTTGGTTGGTTGGTTGGTTGGTTGGTTGGTTGGTTGGTTGGTTGGTTGGTTGGTTGGTTGGTTGGTTGGTTGGTTGGTTGGTTGGTTGGTTGGTTGGTTGGTTGGTTGGTTGGTTGGTTGGTTGGTTGGTTGGTTGGTTGGTTGGTTGGTTGGTTGGTTGGTTGGTTGGTTGGTTGGTTGGTTGGTTGGTTGGTTGGTTGGTTGGTTGGTTGGTTGGTTGGTTGGTTGGTTGGTTGGTTGGTTGGTTGGTTGGTTGGTTGGTTGGTTGGTTGGTTGGTTGGTTGGTTGGTTGGTTGGTTGGTTGGTTGGTTGGTTGGTTGGTTGGTTGGTTGGTTGGTTGGTTGGTTGGTTGGTTGGTTGGTTGGTTGGTTGGTTGGTTGGTTGGTTGGTTGGTTGGTTGGTTGGTTGGTTGGTTGGTTGGTTGGTTGGTTGGTTGGTTGGTTGGTTGGTTGGTTGGTTGGTTGGTTGGTTGGTTGGTTGGTTGGTAATAAATAGCGGTCTATATAAATTTACACGATAACAATAACAACCTGGTATTAATTAGAAGAAACAACAGGATTGCAAAGAAATTTGTAAGAATTTGGAAATAAAAAATTAAATGAACACGGCATTTCGCCAATAATTCGTGGGAGAAAAGGTAAAGGTCTTGTAATATATTGGCTGACCTTCGCAGGGGATTTCGCTATACTCTCAGGAAACGTAACAAATGCTATGATACAAATTAATGTCATCGAAGAAATAAACACGTAAACTCTGTCGAATAATCGACTGCTGTTGATGATTTATTTCCAGATTTTTAATCATGTTAAGAGCTACATTTCATCTTATCAGATGGATTCTATCCTGGTAGGTCGACTATCACAAACCTATCAAATCTAGTTCAAGATTTGGCTCATGCTTTAAACAGTCATAAATCCGTTGATGTGATATATACGGACTTCGAGAAAGCGTTTGACAAGATTGATCACAGTGTCGTTCTTAGAAAACTATCGGGAATTTGATTCAACAATCCTATGATAAAACTCATCTCCTCCCATTTACATAACAGATGTCAGTTTGTCACCTATCATCAGACCAAATCTTTTGTGTTCGATATTAATTCAGGTGTACCGCAAGGTTCAAATTTAGGACCACTCATGTTAATGTTATTTATAAATGATTTCTTCGATGTTGTTGTAAATTCCAAATGCCTCATGTTTGATGACGATCTTAAGTTGTACAAGGAGGTATCACATGTTAGTGACTGCATTTATCTAAGCAGGGACATTGAGAATATCTACATGTGTCGCGTCAAGAATAAAATTACATTTAATATCAGCAAATGCTTTGTGATGATTTATGGTACGGTGAATGATGCTTTTCAGTGTGAATACTTCATGAACGGACAAAATCCAAAACGAGTCGAGTCCTTAAATGACTTAGGAGTTACAATGAGTAGTAACTTCAGTGCACATATTTAAATATTAGTAAATACAGCACTGAAACAACTAGGTTTTATCATACGAAACGGGAAGGACATAAAGAACATTAAGACTTTATGTGTTCTCTATAACTCATTCGTGAGGTCAAAATTAGAATATGCATCCGTTATATGGATGCCAAATTACAAATCATATATAAATATAATTGAAAAGTTTCAAAAGAGGTGCTTACGGTTTATTTATTACAAGAAGCATAATAAGTCAGCATATAGGTTCAGAATATCACACAATCACTCATTAGAAGAATTTAGCTACAATTCATTAAGCGCTCGCCGAGAATTATACCAACAACTGTTTCTACACATAATTATAAATGGCGATATAGATAGTGGTGATCTACTAGCCGGAATTAATTTTAACGTAAGCAAACCTAACTTGCGTAACCGGACGTACTTCTACAATCCCTTATCCAACATATTAGTTCATAAAAATTCGCGTTAGTACGTTTAATGACTTATTCATAAACCACGGCATAGATCTCTCCATGTTCCTAGCAGACTTCAAAAATGTCTAGTGATTTTCTTGAGTGAATATACTTAAACAATCTTAACAAATAGCATATCATAAAATGAAAATAGAATTCATTACACTTTCTCTTTGTCAATAATCCAAATGGAATTCAATTTTGTATGAACTTCCAGATATTATTTTTACACTGTTAATCATGCTATAAATTGTGAAGTTCAATGCATAAAAGAAAGAAATAAAGTTTAGTGCATGTATACATAGTGACCCGCAAGCAGCTCTGAAATCTGTAAGTAACAAATATAACTTAAATTCTTTGGCATGTAGCATTAGAACAGATCTCTCACAGTATGGAAGACATACCTGTTTTAAGTGGATTAAAGAGCATGAAGGTCTATTGGGTAATGAAAGAGCAGATGAGCAGCATTTAGTGACAATGACACTGTATACAAAAGAACCCCTATATGAAAAGTGAAATGTGAATTATATAAATTCACAATCTGTGAATGGTCAAAGGTGTGGAACTCAAGTAATAAGGGTGAAGTTACAAGAACAATCTTTTTTTCCACGGTACAAGAGCATTTGGACTGCAGTTTATTGAAACGAAACTTCACCAGCACTCAATATTTTTCGGGTCACGGAAAATTTAAATTTTATTTATATAAATTCAAAATTTGCTAGTTGCTTTACGTCGCACCGACACAGATAGATCTTATGGCGACTATGGGGCAGGGAAGGGCTAGGAGTGGGAAGGAAGCGGCCGTGGCCTTAATTAAGGTACAGCCTGGTGTGAAAATGGGAAACCACGGAAAACCATTTTCAGGGCTGCCGACAGTAGGGTTCGAACCTACTATCTCCCGAATACTGGATACAGGCCGCACTTAAGCGACTGCAGCTATAGAGCTCGGTAAAAATTCAAAATTAGTAGTAATAGCAGTTGTGTTTGTGGAGATGAAGAAAGTGCAACTCACCTTATTTTGATTGTCCATTCTTCAGCAAAGCTAGATTTATTTTTAAACAACACTTAAATTGTTGTACAGTAATGTTAGTCAAACCTATTTTTAAGATATTTCACAAGATATGTTGTTTGAATGAATTTTTTAAGTTTCTGCAGTTTATTTTAGAAAAACTTTAAGAATATTTTTTTCCTTTTCTCCCAGTTTAGTGTAATCACTCACTTCAAAAATTTTGTATTATATGTTTGTACTATTTAAGGTAACTAGTTATGAGCTACAGCCCTAATATGCTAGACAAAGTAGGGATTTTTCATGGATAATAAATAAATAAATAAATAAATAAATAAATAAATAAATAAATAAATGAACCAACTGTCCGTGTCCGCTTCATAGCAGCCTCTAAGACACCAGATATTTTTGATGGAGCTCAGCAGGCGATGTGAAGATTGTTTTCAGACGGGAGGATGTTACTTTGAACATTTCTTTTGATACGTGGACAGAATTTTCCAGCTGGCGTTACAGACATATTCAATATGACTCTGTACTGGTTGTGGGGGGGGGGTTGTCTACCCGAGGCGGCAAAGGCGTGCTCGGTTCGCCCGGAAGGACGTGGGTTCGAATCCCCGTCAGGAAGTCGTAAAACATAAGAAACGAGATTTCCACTTCCGGAGGCGCATATGGCCCTGAGGTTCACTCAGCCTACACCAAAAATGAGTACCAGGTTAATTCCTGGGCGCAAAGGAGGCCGGGCGTAAAGCTAACCACTCTACCCCATGACGTCCCGAGGTCAACAATGTTGGAAACCTTTACCTTGCACTCCTCTAAGGGCCTTCATGGCCTGTACGGAAGTGACTTTGCTTTGCTTTGCTTTTAGTGGCGGTGATGGTGATGGTGATTATTGTGTTAGGAGGAAGTACAACTAGGCAACCATCCTCTATATAACACTAATCGGGAGAAAAATGAAAGGGATCCGACACTTCGAAAAATGAAGGTATCGGCCAAAGAAGGACAAGGCCCACGAAGGGCGTGAAAATGAAAGGCTCCCTAGGCTTCGAGTGCTCTAATACCGTCGGGGTCAGAAAAGAGCAAGAGTTGACCAAGGGGGGTCGGATAGGATAGATGAAAAAGAAGAGCCTGGCACAAGTAAATGGAACCAATGCCAGGACTCAGCTAAGGGCCCCATGGTCGCGAATGCACGCTCCCAAGTTGAGAGCCCCTGGTGCCCTTTTTAGTCTCCTCTTATGACAGGCAGGGGATACCGTGGGTGTTATTCTACTTGCCCACACACAGTGGGATGTAACTGTGTAGGGAGTAACGTTAGTAGAGATCAGATAAGTCTGTAAATATGCTTTTCCGTGCCCACGTGTTATACACTATATTTTTAATCTGCATGTGAGAAATGCTTTCCTGAAGTTCTGCAGTTGAGTTTTGAGACAGCCTGTACCAGTATATTGAACCCTTGAACTTACCATTCCATCGTTGGTCGGCCACGGCTGCTATAGTAGAACAATTTAGAACTCTTAAATCTTGGGTCGTTGCGGGAATAAATTCGGTCACGATCTTAACCAAACGATGGGGTTCAGAAGAAAGCCTAACTACTTGAAATGAGGAGCAAAAATGTGCTTACTAACTTTTATTTAAACTGAAAGAGCACGATAACATCGTTAATTTAATATGCATTCTTGCCACAAAACATAAAAACATTTAATTATTGATTTTTGAAAAGTTCCTAACACAGTCACATTACATAACGTCACTTCGTTTCTTCCAATGTCGAAGAGTTGCTTCGGAGAAGCTAATATGTTAGTGGACAGCGAAACTGAAAAACTGAAAAAGGGAAGACCTGAAAACCGGGCGCCTATTTTCCAAACGAGAACTGAGAGTTAATCCACACGATCCGTGGAAAATCTGACTTTCAACAATTAGAACGCCTGATTTTCTCTTAATTAAGGTTATCCACCAGTCAAATACCCTTCATGGATACGGAACATCCGCCGAATGGACCCTTAATCGAACCAAACTGACTATCAGTTGCTTTGGATAGGTTGCGCAATATTATGGGAAAGCATGGTGTTCACTACACGTTAATGGCATCATTCACAATTGAAATAAAATTCCACCATGTATTTGTCATTCATGACACCCTTAAGTGATAAGGTAGTCCCGATGCTAAACGTGCATCACCCCAAACAACTGTTCGGAAGGAACCAACAACAACATGATCCGGGAGGATCTTACGTTAAGTCGTTCTAAAGGAACAAAACTGCGAAATGCAGGAAACACTTACTAATCATGCATTTAGAAGAAATGCCAAACACTGAAGTTAATCAAAAAGTGAAGAGTCACTTGAAAATATTATTATTGAACCGATTTTCAGGTTAGAAATGGGTTTATTATGCTTAATAAATTTACCAGTCCACGCTAAAATTTACTACAAATTTAAGGAATTCTTTCCCTTGACAACAATGCTACCAGTACAGATCTCTCTATTTACTGTCTGTCCCAACACACTACTGGTAAAGTGATTACTTACTTATTCTAACTATGAATACGAATGAAAATACGACAAGATTAAAATATAAATTAAAATTACTGGCTGACGAATCGAAACCGCATTCGCAACTCAAGTCTCATTCTAAAACACTGAGTGTCCATAATGCACACTATCAATGAAAACGGACGTCAAGACGAGGAAACAATAAAGTCCGTAAAAAAATAAATTAACATCTCGAAGTCATACAGCTTAACACGCACGAAGAAACACAGTAAAAATATAATCTAGATCGGGTCGATGTCCCACACTTGGACAGCCCTCGTTTGTCAACAGCAGTCCCGTTATCTCAATGAGAGCTTCACATAGACCCTCTACAATAAATCATATCGCACTGTAATGGCTACCTTCAACCAGGCCAATTCACAAAGAAACAAACAAAAGGAACATCTTAACCGAGACTTGAGTGTGTACAGCTACCATCCCAGACCTATCGTCGGGCTCACTTGAAATCTGTACAACCTAAACCTAATCATTATATACATGATGCCTTCCAAGTCCTATCGTCGGGCGTGACCTAGGACGTCTCATCATCAATGACTCCAAGAATAAACACGTGACGTCCTAAATCTATCGTCGGGCGTCAAAGTGGGTCGTACTGCGTCTCCCTTAACATATCAGGCGAAATGCAATTCTCAAACAACTCTGATATTTAACACTAGATTTCGTCAAACAAATACGCACGACGGAACCCACGTCTCTATTATCAACTGAATGCAAGTCGAAATACAGCAAGTGTCTACCTCTCGAAAAGTACAGTAAGTGTCTACATCATTATAATATGTGAACTCAAAAATAACTAGACGTGACGAACGGATCTCCACCTCGAACACAATCTCAGCCTGTGCACTGAAGTATTAGGGAAGCAAATGAAAATTCCCAACACACGGGTACCCTTTTAGTGGACGCCTTCAAAATAATAATCATCACCATCGCATTCGAAATTCTCAGATCGCCTATCATCAACTCCAACCATCTTATCCATGACCTCTCCAATGAACAAATTAAATATAACCCAAACCGTGTGTCCAAAGTGCTCTTTAATCCTGGAGATCGTTCATTATCTTAACAAAAATCACTGGATGTTTACTACCCAGACCTTTACATTTTACTAGAGTCGTTTTCACTTGGAATCGTTCTATAAATTTCACAATGCTTCACCTCATAGTCATCTCAAATTCGGATTGATTGCGGAAAACAATACAGCCTGTTTCACACAGCCTGTTTCTAAATACTTCCTCTACAAAAATACAACTTGTCTCAACGCACTTTCTCCTCGCTTTATTTCAGCGGTACTACTTCTCTCTCATCTCCACGTACATATCAATCCATCGCTCTCAATCCCCTTTCCTTCACGACCCTTTTTCATACTTCGATCCCCTGGTGAAAACGACGACCATCATTAAACACATCTCTTACCTTACTATTATTAAGACTTTCAGACCTCAAGAATCCAAGAGCACACCTCGACCTTTCGCAATTCAAGTATACACGATGTCTCAAAAATTTCCTTCCCATTAATGACTGTGACTCTAACAAATTTTATTGACATTATCTAAATATGCCTACGATCCTTGTAGAAATAACTGGTTAAATGTAATTTAACAGAGAGGAATTTCCTTATCCCGTGGTAAACATTATCATTATTATTATTATTATTATTATTATTATTATTATTATTAACCAGCGTTTCTAAATGCAACTGACACCTGAAATTACAATATTCGCCACGACAAATTTACACTTATAACATTCACAAATCCGCACTTTGAATGATATCTCATCTCCACACAAAATTTTAAGCGTCGCGTTTTACCGTTCTTGACATGAACTTTACACACTGAAATTTTCACACGCTGACCAAAATTTACAACGCCTTTCGCCTGATAATTACGCATATCACCCGACAATCATCTGGAAATTTGGTTAGGACAGACAGTAACTAACTAACTAACTACATAATATAAAATATACAGACCTGCACAATGGTGACATTCTCAGCATTCTGATTACATCATCTCCAGCAACCTCGTACTTAACCACTCATTTTCACAGACAACATTTTCATTTTCAACATTTCACTCATCCAAACACTACCCTTCACACACACACGAGATTAAAATTACCATAAATAATGCACTTTCTTTGTAACTTGCACCACGAACTTCCCTCGTTCTGCAGTCGACTCTAACTGTCTGATGCGCCTCCCAGAGTGGTTTCTCTCCCCGTTGTTTCAACAAGAACAGGTGTTCGGCCGATAAGGGAGTAGAACTATTTTGAATCGCTTCCCCCAGACCTTCTTCACTTACAAGAATACAGGAAATGATAAAAATAAAATCTGCTGTGTAATTTTCAACCAGCCTACACCTTCCCAGTTCGTCTGCAAACGTTCACAGTTTCTCCAATCACTTTTCTTCTTAACTAATATATGGACTTTAGCCACGAACATGTATTGAATTATTGTCGGTCAATCTGGCGCGAAATTCTAATGACGGCGGGCACAAGCTCCCGCGGCTTCAAGTTCCAGATCGACACTGAAAAATCTACGGTGGGGGGTTTCTTTTATAATTTCCAGAAGGACGCTATCCCCTCTATAAGGCTTGGTTGTGAAATCTGCCAAATTTGCTTCTAATAGACCAATTTTGATAAGATTTGTCCCAGAACTCCGGACAGACTTGCACTTATGTTAGGTGTTAATTTTATAATTTTCCTACACCCACAACAGGAGAAATAAATTGTTTCTGCCCGTGCGTTTCGCGCGTTTTCTTCTGCCCACGACCTTGGCACGTGTAGCTAGTTCGCTGGTCTCACGCTACCATGCACTTAGGCTTAACTGCATCTAAAATTGTCCCTGGTGTCACTACCTTCACAGAGGGTGTATGAATAATTTTGCTTATTTATTTCTTCCTTTACTATCTTGTCAAAATCCCTCGTTGTGCAGAATTCATTAATTTAGAAAATTGTCGGGCACTCGAGTTCCACCGAGGTGTCCCGGCAATCCACGAGCTCGCCTTGCGGGAACCTTCCCACGCAACATCGGGCTCTTGGGAGCGCAAAATGGCTGCCCTCAAACATACAGTAGTTTCTGAATACCAAATAAATATTTGGGAAAAATAAAAATTTTTCTCACGGTAGAATTATGGGTTCATAATCCACCTACAACCACGAAATGTTTACCCAGAAAGGGGAAATATTTAAACAGATATATTCCTTCAAAATTCTAAATTGTACATGGGAATTTTGATACAAATGAACCATGATTCTACGTAAAATTTCCCAGCCGATCTCACTCTTGACGTAGGGCTCTGTTACTTTCACGTATTTCCCTGTTTTCTTCTTCCAACAATAGGATTGCGTTACAGATGTCATCAATAAAGTCTTCTCTTAAGAATGAACATTGTAAACATTCAGCGTCTTCCTCTTCTTTACTCCCACTGCTTGCCTGTCCTTGGAGTAGTGCCTCGACCTGTCTTCCTCTCGACGTGACGATCATATTTACTGGTTGTACCTCTTCTTCTTCTTCCTCTTCGGTGACCATTTCCCCAGCTGGTAAGGCTGCGTCATCCTGTAGTGGAATTCTTTCTTCGGCTCTATGATAAACCTTTAAGTTGGCGGCATTGAATATAGCTTCGCTGCTGCCATCCAGACTCTGAATTCTGTAGGAATTATTCCTGAAACTTTTGACCACCTTGAAAGGCCCAACATATAAGGGAGCAAACTTAGCATAGATGTTTTCCTGCGGTTTTGACATCATGGGTCTCCTAACAAGCACCAATTCGCCTTCCTCTAAGGGACGGTGGAATCTCCGGTTCCTCACCCTGCGCAACCTGCGGTCTGCCTGCCGACGTAGATGTTCTGCCGTACTTTGAATGCATAATTCCTGTGACGGGCGGGGATCGATGGGACACTGGATGACACCATGCCAAGATCTCACAGGATACCTATTGAAGTGCACGATAGATGGAATCCTCCCAATAGATTCGTGTATGGTGTTGTTTACACAAGTTACTATTAGGGGTAGCACATCAACCCACTTGAAATGTTCTTGGGCGCAATAAATTCTACAGAATTTTGCAATTACTTGCATTACCCTTTCGCTAGGATTTCCCTCAGGATGTCTCACGCTGCTCAGGATGTGGTGAATTTCCATATTCTGAAGGGCAGTTTTGAACTGTGCAGAGGTGAACTGGGGACCATGATCTGTTAGAAGGAATTTCGGTGTGCCCATTTCCGGAATGATATTTCGGGAAATACACCTCAAAACTAGCTTGGTGTTAGCTTTTTGCATGGGAAACAGAGTCGTATATTTGGAGAAAACATCGATGGTTACCAGCACGAACTTGTTCCCACGCTCTGCAGTCGACTCTAACTGTCTGATGCGCCTCCCAGAGTGGTTTCTCTCCCCGTTGTTTCAACAAGAACAGGTGTTCGGCCGATAAGGGAGTAGAACTATTTTGAATCGCTTCCCCCAGACCTTCTTCACTTACAAGAATACAGGAAATGATAAAAATAAAATCTGCTGTGTAATTTTCAACCAGCCTACACCTTCCCAGTTCGTCTGCAAACGTTCACAGTTTCTCCAATCACTTTTCTTCTTAACTAATATATGGACTTTAGCCACGAACATGTATTGAATTATTGTCGGTCAATCTGGCGCGAAATTCTAATGACGGCGGGCACAAGCTCCCGCGGCTTCAAGTTCCAGATCGACACTGAAAAATCTACGGTGGGGGGTTTCTTTTATAATTTCCAGAAGGACGCTATCCCCTCTATAAGGCTTGGTTGTGAAATCTGCCAAATTTGCTTCTAATAGACCAATTTTGATAAGATTTGTCCCAGAACTCCGGACAGACTTGCACTTATGTTAGGTGTTAATTTTATAATTTTCCTACACCCACAACAGGAGAAATAAATTGTTTCTGCCCGTGCGTTTCGCGCGTTTTCTTCTGCCCACGACCTTGGCACGTGTAGCTAGTTCGCTGGTCTCACGCTACCATGCACTTAGGCTTAACTGCATCTAAAATTGTCCCTGGTGTCACTACCTTCACAGAGGGTGTATGAATAATTTTGCTTATTTATTTCTTCCTTTACTATCTTGTCAAAATCCCTCGTTGTGCAGAATTCATTAATTTAGAAAATTGTCGGGCACTCGAGTTCCACCGAGGTGTCCCGGCAATCCACGAGCTCGCCTTGCGGGAACCTTCCCACGCAACATCGGGCTCTTGGGAGCGCAAAATGGCTGCCCTCAAACATACAGTAGTTTCTGAATACCAAATAAATATTTGGGAAAAATAAAAATTTTTCTCACGGTAGAATTATGGGTTCAATATATCGTGTGATCCAGCCGCCCCTTCCAATGTAGCTTTAGGCAACCCAACTAAGTTTTGATATGGTTATAAGGTGACTATTCCCCTGCAGCCGTACTGTTTGGTACTAATGTTCAGTGAGGTCATTTTACAGACGATCCTGAAGCCTACCGACAGGTTATATCGGCCGCTCGCAAAACACGACGCCTAGAAATCATGTAGCGACGTCCTTTGACGTGTTAATGAGTCGTGCCTCGCGGGAGGGTGTAACGAACAGGAGTATCAATACACGACTATAAAAGTAGGTGAGAGTGCGTCCGCCTCTGTGGTGTAGTGGTTAGTGTGATTAGCTGCCAGCCCTGGAGGACCGGCTTCGATTCCCGCCTCTGCCACGACATTTGAAAAGTGGTACGAGGGCTGGAACGGGGACCACTCAGCTTCGGGAGGTCAACTGAGTAGACCTCAGCCATCCTGAAAGTGGTTTTCCGTGGTTTTCCACTTCTCCAGGCAAATTCCGGGATAGTACCTAACTTAAGTCCACGGCCGCTTTCCTGTCTATCCCTTCCAATCTTTCCATTCCCCCACAAGACCCCTGTTCAGCATAGCTGATGAGGCCAGCTGGGCAAGGTACGGATCATCCTCGCCAGTTGTATCCCCCGACCCAATGTGTACCGATGTTCCGATGTCGTAATTAATTGTTCATGCTCATTGCAATTGATGCCACGTTCCATTTAAGACTGCATCAACAATAATATAACTTTACAGCCTCCAAATACCTTATTCTAAAATGGGAGTCATAGTTATGTTTGAAAACCGTTTAGATCTGGAAAAAATAAGTGGAGATCAAGCTTGTGACGTGTACTACATGAGTTTATATATATTTAGTCTTCAAGTAAATTTTGAATGATTTAAAATTGTATTAAATTTTATCTTCGTTATTTGTGGGACTCTGTACTGCACGTGTCGCTTTTTTCTGAGACTTGCATAATATATAAGCTTCTAGATATTTCCTAACAAGTATCCAATTAAACATTTAAATTTTATTGGGTTAAATAACTCGAAAAGTAACTCCTGTGCGGTCATTGGTCATTAATTTTCATGATTCCGCTTCCGGTTGCACCATCCAGCGTGGACTATCTTCGAGAAGCGCGTCGCAGGGTGTCTAATTACTGACTTCGACATCATGTAGAGCGGACGTGTTGTCCCGGAGCTCTGGCTTCTCTTGGGGTAAGCAAACCTTAACTTTCCTAATGTAACTTAATTATATGTTATTCCACGTTTTAGTTTGTCGCAGGAGTTTATCCGTCGAATTTTCTATCAGAAATCAATCGTAATTTATGACGGTGCAAGGAGTTTTTTCTAACAGTCTTGTAATTTAAATTATTTTTTTCACTAAACTTGACCTCAGTAACGCAGCTTCATTTTAACATGTATTTTATGACCTGTATTTTATTCTTTCATAATCTGTTTACCCTCCAGGGTCGGTTTTTCCCTCGGACTCAGCGAGGGATCCCACCTCTACCGCCTCAAGGGCAGTGACCTGGAGCGTGAGATATTGGATCGGTTGATACAACTGGGGAGAATGAGCAATACCTCGCCCAGGCGGCCTCACCTGCTATGCTGAACAGGGGCCTTGTGGGGGGATGGAAAGATTGGAAGGGATAGACAGGAAAGCGGCCGTGGACTTAAGTTAGGTACTACCCCGGAATTTGCCTGGAGGAGAAGTGGGAAAGCACGGAAAACCACTTCCACGATGGCTGAGGTGGGAATCGAACCCACATCTACTCAGTTGACCTCCAGAGGCTCAGTGGACCCAGTTCCAGCCCTCGTACCACTTTTCAAATGTCGTGGCAGAGGCGGGAATCGAACCCGGGCCTGCGGGGGTGGCAGTTAATCATACTAACCACTACACCACAGAGGCAGCTTTTAACATGTATTTTGTGACCTGTATTTTTTTTCTTTGGTGAAGGTGGTCCCTTCACATTAAAAGTATTTTACATGACAAGATTGTAAGACTGCAACTTAATTACATCAGGGTTTGTTTTTCTATTTTGTGTTTATGCTACAGGTAGTGCTCCTAATTTCATTTTCTTGAGTGTTTTAATAATAAATTGGTACTTTATTAACTGTAAGTAGCTATTAACAAAATTATTCTTTGGTCGAAGTGTCGGGCACTACAACCTCGTAAGGTTCCTTCCGCTGTCCACATCCTGCTATGTATTTTACCTCGTTTAGTTTTTGATTTTATGATATGGTTTTAACGTTTCTGAATTGTATTTAATGTCCAAATGGTTTTCTTTTATAATTGTTTCATTAAAGCCGCTACAAAGCTGGACAAAGAGCCCTAATCCCTCGAACGGACTTAACAATAGCCGATAAAACACTCTCATTTTCTTTCAAGTGGCACTGATTTCCAATTCTTTGCGTTTGTATCACGATCAGTAAACACGAAGGGACGTGAAGGTCCTTATGTACCTCAGCCAGTTAAAAGTTGCAATAGTGTAAACAGGAAATTGTACAAAGAATGCACCGAACAAGTGGCTACACTGTTTGGTCGACGTAGTTATCAGCTTGCATTCGAGAGATAGTGGGTTCGAACCCCACTGTCGACAGCTCTGAAGATGGTTTTCCGCAGTTTTCTATTTGCACACCAGGCAAATGCTGGGGTTTTATCTTAATTAAGACCAGGTTGGCTTCCTTCCCACTTCTAGGCATTTCCTACCCCATCGTCGCGTAAGACCGATCTGTGTCGGTGCGACGTAAAGCCACTGGCAAAGAAAAGAAATTATTGCAGTCCCTAATTTCTATTCCTGTTAAGGAATATTTGGGTCCTGTAAATCATTGCAAAGCCCGGCGAAGACAACAATAATTCATTTTGTTTGGCAGACTTTCACTTTCATTATCCTCAGAAGTTTGCTGTAGACAAAGGCCTTGGGCCAATAAAATTTTATTGCTTGGGTAAGCGGCTTGTCCTTCCACTGGATGTACCGTTGTGCGGTAGATTATTGTAAGATTGTTAGCAGCTGGTCCCTCCGCTGTTATGTAGCGCCCTTGGCCAGCTGTAAATTTATCCGTATCTATAGTTCATAGACAGGAATAATAATAATAATAATAATAATAATAATAATAATAATAATAATAAATGACCTTCAGATTATGCCTTGTAGATATCAAGTCATTAGCTCGCACCCCCGCAGGCTCGGCTTCGATTCGCGGCTCTGGCACGGAATTTGAAAACTGATTCGAGTTCTGGAACGGCGGTCAACTGAGTAGACGGGGTTCGAACCCCACGGGGTCCGTAGATGAGTCCGGGCAGTGCTTCCACTTACTTCGGTCAGGGTCATCTATCCTATCCGACCACCCTTGATCAACTCTTTCTCTTTACCGACCCCGAAGGTATTAGGTTTGCGAATCCTAGGGAGACTTTCATGTTATCCTTGTCATTCTTTGGCCGATACCTTCATTTTCGAAGTGTCCGATCCCTTTCCTTTTTTATCTCTGATTAGCATTATGTAGAGGATGGTTGCCTAGTTTTGCATCCTCTTACAACAATAATCACCGCCACCTTCCAATCTTTTCATCCCCCAGAAGGCCCCTGTTCAGCATAGCAGGTCAGGCCCCCTGGATGAGTTACTGGTCCTCTTTCCCAGTTGTATCACCGACCAAAATATTACGCTCCAGGAAACTGCACTTGAGGCTGTATAGCTTTGATCCCTCGCTGAGTCCGCGGGAAAAATCAACCCTGGACCAAAAAAGAGAAACAGGAAAAGGCGTCACGTCTAAGACCATCTCCATTCTCATCAATTACTCATACAATATTATTGCACAATGGTCAGAATGGAATGCCTTGATGGAGGGAAAGGCTGACAAAGTTAGCAGACGCAGTCCTTGAAAAAAGTAAAGGAAGATTCCTTCGAAAAAATTTGGGTCTAAAGAAGCCGCAAATGGACCAAAATACTTTTCGATTAAGATCGAATCAGGAACCCTATAAAACCATCGAAAATATTACGACTACGATTAGGAAAATGAAACTGACCTTTGGAATCAAGAGAGGTTGGCCAACAAATTAATCCTTCTTGATGAGAAATGGACAATGCAGCCTGGGTGGCTTACACTGGTGCAGAAGGAAGAGATATAGGACAGAACAACTTTTAGGGAAAAGGTTGCAGGAGTGAGAGATCCACCCGCAAAGCCACTGGCCAAGCAGTGAACACCTCGGCAGAAGAACGGGAAAGGAGTAATGGTGGTGGTGGTGATTGTTTTTAGAGGAAGTACAACAAGGTAACCATCCTCTATATAACACTAATCAGACAGAAAAAATGGAAGGGATCCAGGTATCGGCCAAAGAAAGACAAGGGCCTGAAAAGGAAAGACTCCCTAGAGCTCGGAAACCTTATACCGTCGGGGTCGAGAAAGAACAATAGTTGACCAAGGGAGTTCAGATAGAATAGCTGAAAGTGAGGGTCATGGCACAAGTAAATGGAAGGAATACCAGGACTCAGCTAAGGACCCCGTGGTTGCTAACCAAGACCCTTCTTGGGGACTCGTTCAGCCTTGTAATCGCTTAGCTCGGTTATGCGCCAGAAGCGACCGTGCCGCATGCGATCAATCAGTCAGTCAGTCAGTCAGTCAGTCACCACTCACCTGTATTTAGGGCCGTCGCCGAAGCGGCAGGCCGCCTATCGGCCGTTTACCTGGTCTTTTTTTAAATAATTTCAGAGAATTTAAAAATGTATCGAACATTTCCCTTGGTGAATTATTCCAATCCTTAACTCCTTTCCGTATGAACGAATATTTACTTCAATTTTTCCTCTTGAATTCCAACTTCATGTTCGTATTGTGTTCCTTTCTACTTTTAAAAAAGCGCCACTCAAACGTATTTGTCTACTAATCTTATTCTACGTCATCTCTCCACTGACAGCTCGTAACAGACCGCAGTACTCAGCTTCTCGAAACAAGTGGGGTTTGTAATACATTTCATATTTAATATTGACAAGGTGGATGTATTATTTATCAATACGGACCAAGTTCTGGGATCGCAGTCCCCGACAACGGTAAAAGTAACTAGTGGGGCTTTAAAGAACTAACAGTGTCACCCCCACGACCACTTCAGTGATTAGCACAATAATTACAATCAATGACCAGGAGGTGTGGGACTTGTTCCACGATCGACTCCCGCAGAAGGAATTTGTTTGTAGGTGTGGAACTTGATGGTGATTTATGCATTACACTGTCACACCCATTTCCACGTCTGTTCTAAGCGGTCGTGACATCATGCTGTGTTACAAGTTTTTTCGTATTTCCTTGAACTGTCTTCGTATTTTCTCTCCAACGCCTAAACGTTTTCATTGGATGAGGCTATTACAGCATCCAACTGAATCTTGTCAAAATATCCGAAGATAGAAGAGATTTAATTCAAAGACAGTCACGTCTTTCGAGGGTGGTTACCCATTAGTAATCAGCGTTGGCAACACCTGATGACGAAAAAATAGCTAAATCTGATTCCAAAATTGGTAAGAATGCGTAATTATATGGAATAGCTTGCAAATAGTCGCTATGTGCAACTGTATATATAAATTATAAAACAGTATACACTTCCTGATCAGAGGTATCCAAAAAGTGTTCCGTTGCGTTCAGGTCGAGACTCTGAGCAGGCCTGTCCATTTCACGTTGAAAACTAGAAAAACAGCTGGAATTGATAAGGTTTCGGGGATATTCTGAAGACAATGGGTTGGGATATAGTGCCATATCTGAACTACTTGTTTAATAATTGTTTGCATGAAGGAGCTATACCAGATGAATGGAGAGTTGCTATAGTAGCCTCTGTGTATAAAGGAAAGGGTGATAGACATAAAGCTGAAAATTAGAGGCCAGTCTGTTTGACGTGCATTATATGTAAGCTTTGGGAAGGCATTCTTTCTGATTATATCAGACATGTTTGAGAAATTAATAACTGGTTCGATAGAAGGCAATTCGGTTTTAGGAAAGGTTATTCCACTGAAGTTCAACTTGTAGGATTCCAGCAACATATAGCAGATATCCTGGATTCAGAAGGTCAATTGAACTGTATCGCGATTGACCTATCTAAAGGATTTTATAGGGTGGATCATGGGAGACTACTGGCAAAAATGAGTGCAACTGGACTAGACAAAAGAGTGACTGAATGGGTGGCTCTGTTTCCAGAAAATAGAACTCAGAGAATTAGAGTAGGCGAAGCTTTATCTGACCCTGTAATAATTAAGACGGGAATTCCTCAAGACAGTATTATTGGAACTTTATGTTTCCTTATGTATATCAACGATATGTGTAAAAAAAGTGGAATCAGAGATAAGGCTTTTTTCAGACGATGTTATTCTGTACAGAGTAAGAAATATGTTACAAGATTGTGAGCAACTGCAAAATGACCTCGATAATGTTGTGAGATGGACAGCAGGCAATGGTATGATGATAAACGGGGTTAAAAGTCAAATTTTGAGTTTCACAAATAGGAAAAGTCCTCTCAGTTTTAATTACTGCGTTGATGGAATGAAGGTTCCCTTTGGGGATCATTGTAAGTACCTAGGTCTTAATATGAGGAAAGATCTTCGTTGGGGTAATAATATGATTGTAAATAAAGGGTACAGATCTCTACACATGGTTATGAGGGTGTTTAGGGGTTGTAGTAAGGATGTAAAGGAGAGGGGCTATAAGTCTCTGGTAAGACCGCAACTAGAGTATGGTTCCAGTATATGGGACCCTCACCAGGATTACCTGATTCAAGAACTGAAAAAAATCCAAAGAGGAGCAGCTCGATTTGTTCTGGGTGATTTCGGACAAAAGAGTAGCGTTACAAAAATGTTGCAAAGTTTGGGCTGGGAAGACTAGAGAGAAAGGAGACGAGCTGCTCGACTAAGTGGTATGTTCCGAGCTGTCAGTGGAGAGATGGCGTCGAATGACATCAGTAGACGAATAAGTTTGAGTTGTGTCTTTGAAAGTAGGAAAGATCACAAATTGAAGATAAAGTTGGAATTCGAGAGGACAAATTGGGGAATACATTCGTTTATAGGAAGGGGAGTTAGGGATGGGAATAACTTACCAAGGGAGATGTTCAATAAATTTCCAATTTCTTTGCAATATTTAAGAAAATGCTAGGAAAACAACAGATAGGGAATCTGCCGCCTGGGAGACTTCCCTAAATGCAGATCAGTAGTGATTGATTGAGGAATGTTCTTGTCCACAAACCATTGTTTCACAGATTCGGCTTTATGACAGGTGCACACACAATCATTGTCCTAATGTGTTCATATCCTTCCACATTTACACTTTTCTCAAGCGCAAAAAGAGCAACACACCCTAGCCACGAAAGACACCCCGATACCATAACACCACCGCCACACTACACATGATTGCGGGTAAGGTTCTCGAGGCATTCGCCAAACCCAAACCCTTCCATGGGATTGCCACAGGGTGTAGCGTGATTCTTCACTCCAAATCACTCGTTTCCAGTCCTGTGGCGTCGCTCTTTACACGACGTCAAGCGTCGCTTAGTATTGACTGCAGAAGTGTTTGGTTTATGAGCAGCAGCTCGACCATTCCTCTTAACTCCCGATGCACAGTCTTTGTGCTGGCTGGACTGCCGGCAACACTTTACAACCCAAGAGTGATTCCTTCCGCTGATTTCTTGCGATTTTTTGCAACCGTCCTTCTCAATGCTCGACGTTCCCTGTCCGTTATTAACACTCCAGTGGTCGCGCGGATCACAATTGTGATCCGTACTTTCTTTGGGATATAAGGCTATTCTGTGCTATTTATTCATTGAATATGATTATGCATTGTGAAAAGAACTTTATTTTCTGTACAATATAATATAATAATTCATTAATTTGTAAGAAATACCTGAAAAATTACCGGACTTTGTGATTTGTCTCACTTACTCCCTCTATAATGTTTTTGAGGTGCCTCACTGTCTGGTTCATTCAGCCATCGATTTATATTCTCATAGGTATCCATTTTGTACTTATAATCCAATAATTAATATAAACTCATAAAACGGAGTAGATGTATGCACATGAACTGAGATTAGACACCGTAATAAGAAAAAAAAAGTCAAAAGAAGTCACGCTACTGGCCGCATGGATCACACTTGTGACCCATAAGAATAAATTGCTTTATAACGCAAGAACCACCAGTCGAGCTTAGCAGACTACTGCGTTATCAGTGAGGGAATGGGGCACGAGGAAGGTACACAGTTGCTCAAGGTCAACAGTTCCCTAAAAATTTCGTGCGGCTATTTCTAGCCGAGTGCAGCCCTTGTAAGGCAGACCCTCCGATGAGGGTGGGCGGCATCTGCCATGTGTAGGAAACTGCGTGGTATTGTGGTGGAGGATAGTGTTATGTGTGGTGTATGAGTTGCAGGAATGTTGGGGACAGCACAAACACCCAGTCCTCGGGCCACTGGAATTAACCAATGAAGGTTAAAATCCCCGGCCCGGCCGGGAATCGAACCCGGCACGCTCTGGAAATATCCCTGATATATTTGTTATCCAGGTGACATCTAATGACTAGTCCAGGTTCAAAGTCACTGAGCTCTCCTGACATATTCTGCTGTTACTGACAACACAATCCTCCCCGCCTCCTTTCATACAGTTCGGTCCATCCCTCGTGATAACTAGGGTTCAATTCCGCATTACATAGGGGTGTTGGGATATCTTTAATAAGGTAGTATAGGTTCTTAAGCGTGACCGCTCAGGGAGAAGGAGAAACATTAAATGCAGTGCAAATTAAATTACATTCAGTGAACTCACCTAACAAATTATATACATAATTATCAACTGCACGCTTTCCAGAAGCTCTTGTGGTGACCACTGATTTTTGTGAAAACGTGTAGGGTGCACTACTTATTCCAGCTTAACGAAGAGCATTTTGTGAGGGGGTTATGTGAACCAATGTGATCCAGGAAATGTCACTGTAATATTTATCACAAATGGAAGATAATAATTGCTTTTCTATACTAAAATATTATAAAGAGGAAAATTTTGTTTATTTGCTTGTAACGGATAGACTCAAAAACTACTGAACCGATTTTAAAAATTACTTCACCTATAGAAAGCTACATTGCCATTGAGTAACATGGGCTGTATTTTATTTTCAAAGAATCGAGGAGGGGGGGGGGGCGACGGAGGGAGATATAAAAATATAAAAATATTAGGCTAATATAGGCCAAATCGAATTTGTCGTACAAGGACGAGACAAAGCTCATTTTAAGCCCCTCGACGCAAAGAACAAAACTCGGTAATACCTACGGGCCCGCAAACCATATTCTAAGGCCCTAAAACCAACCAATATGGAGATATTGGCACCACACTACCCCTGCTCTGTCCGACTCGTTGGCTGAACGGTCAGCGTACTGGCCTTCGTTTCAGAGGGTTCCGGGTTCGATTCCCGGCTGGGTCGGGGGCTGGGTGTATGTGTTGTCTTCTTCATCATTTCATCCTCATCACGAAGCGCAGGTCGCCTACAGGAGTCAAATAGAAAGACCTGCACCTGGCGAGCCGAACCCGTCCTGGGATATCGCGGCACTAAAAGCCATACGACATTTCATTTTTTTTTTTTACCCCTGCTCTAGGAATCGGATAAAGAAATGAACTGCCGTAACCATGGCAGGATTCTACAGCAACGAGATTATCTACAATATATCACAAAAACCTAACAAGTTACAGGCGTTAAAATTCGTACTTGGAATCTCCTTGAAAAATAAATGAACACACGTTTTTAGAAAATCCACCTAAGGGGGTGAAATAATAAATAAAAGCGGGTGAATTTTTAAAATGGGTATCTTCTTGTCCTACTGTTTTTCCCATACCTGTGGGTTCGCCGGTGATAACTGTGTCGCAAATGTGGATTTTGACTCTGTTTTACGGCTGGATGCCCTTCCTGCCGCCGACCCTATGTGTAGGGATGTAATTACTATTGCGTGTTCCTGTTGTGGTTGGTAAAGTGGTGAGTGTTATGAAGAGGAGAGTCTTGGGACAAACACAAACAACCTGTCCCCGAGCCTAAGAATTAATCACGCGCGATTTTATTCCCCGACGCAGCCCGGAATCGAACCTGGAACCCTGTGAATCGAACGCTGACAACTCAGGCAAGGAGTGCGGCGGTTTTTAAAATGAATATATCTACCTCATAAACTTAACATGTTACAGGCGTGAAAATTGGTATTTGTAATCTCCTTTAAAAATAAAGAAACGCATACTTTTTGTTTTCGGAAAATCGAAAATAAGTGAAGAAGGGGTTGAATTCTATTTATGAGGATATTTAAATCTCAAAAACTAAGATGCTACAGACGTGAACATGAATCTCCTATAGAAATAAAGAAACTCTATTCTTATTTTGACTTAAAAGAGGAGTGTTCCTCACATGTAGAGTTCCATGTCGCATGTTCCAGACTTAGCTTGGTACGTGGTATACAAAGTGGTTCTGGGGTACAATAAATGCAATATTTCGGCGACATTTTACACTTGAGGGATGTTTACATAATGTCTTAGTGCAGTACCGAGGATCAATTAATTTTTATCAACTTACGAAATCCTCGCGAGCGAAGCCATGCGTGACAGCTAGTACTCAAATAAAGTCTCAAGCCGGAGGTATATTAAGAAATAATACGAAATATTTTATTTGTAGAGAATACATACTTTACTGCCTTACAACTACTATTTCGGCTACGTCGCAGCGCTTCTGTAAGTGTTTCGTTTGTCCAACACTGTCGTCTTTGATGTCTTTGCTCACTGAAGTTCTTTGGTGTCGTTTTTATTGATTTTTCATTCGATATAATTTGAAGGGCTGTCACTTCACGGTACAGTAGTGCTGCAAAAGGAAGAAGGAAAATATGGCATCATTTCCTGAATTATATCGCGATATGCACATTAGAAGAAGTCTGTGGACTAGCGAACTAAATTACAGAGCTAGATTACTGCTTAGTGTTTTTTTTTTGAAATGGTTGTCCTAAGGAGTTTCCATTGGTTTTTTGAAAGATTCTAGATGAAATTCTAATGTGATAACTCCAAAAAAAAAATAGCAAAATTCATAGGAATCTAGAAATGGTTGGAGAAAAATGTGGAAGAAAAAAGGATGCATATTTTGAGGAAACGAACATATTACGATATCTCGTTAGGGCCAGTTGTGGACTTGTGCCCTAACTGATTCATTAAATGATTTATTGGTCCAGGGATCATGCTATTTTTCTTTCGGCAATAGCTTTAGGGCTTGTCATTTGCCTCGTTAAAGGACGCGATAACCTCTTGAACGCTGTTGACCTCCATTTTGCTGTTTGAACTGCCCGCGCTAGACATATGGACAAAGATAATGAGAATTCACAGACATAGTACTCCCATTCATCGGTGCCAGCCCTAGGCCTCGAGAAAGAAACAAAAGACGGCACGAGCAGAGGAATGCAACATAATGGAGTCCTGTTTACAGCCCGTAAGTACTTATACATATTTCTCTATTAACGACGACATTTGTTTATTTACCTCCGATCTGAGACTTTATTTGAGTAAAAGCAATTATTATCTTCCATTTGCAACATATATTACAGTGACATTTCGTGGATCACATCCGTTCACGTAACCTTGTGAGGGCTATCGAGAAATTAAGTTCCCTATATTTTAATTAGATGAATAACTTCTTTGTCAACCGATACAGCAAAGTTGGAGCTATTTTTCGACATAATCACCACCAGAATTGAGACACTTGTCATATCTTGGGATCAGCTTTTGTCTGCCGGTGTCGTAGAAGTCTGCCGCCTGAGAATAGAACAAGCGTGTGAATTTCGTCTTCAGGTCTTCTTCCGTGTGAAAATGCTGACAGGACAGGAATTTGTTGAGGTGCAAGAAAAAATGACGATCACTGGGAACAAGATCAGGACTATACAGTGGATGACCATTTAGATCCACTGTTGCTACGCTGCTGACACGGGGCGGGACTTGTCCGGCCGGTATATGATTGCTACGTCATAGATGTGTCGCCCATGCTCATATTTTCCGGCTAATTATGTTTACTTTACAAGAAAAGAAATAGGGAAACTTAATTTCTGGATGACCTACGTACATAGGGTTTAATCTAAACCTTCCGCACTTGTTTCTTGCTTGCTTGAACTATATTAACCCACAACGTAATAGAGCATCTGAATGAGGCAGTGGTGGTGGTGATTATTGTTTTAAGAGTAAGTACAACTGGGCAACCATCCTCCATATAACACTAATCAGAGAGAAAAATTGGAAGTGATCCGACACTTCGAAAAATGAAAGTATAGGTCAAAGAAAGCCAAGGGCCACGAAGGGCGTGAAAATGAAAGACTCCCTAGCCCTCGGAAACCTAATAGTGTCGGGGTCGGAAAAGAACAAGAGTTGACCAAGGGAGGTCGGATAGGATACATGAAAGTGGAAGTAATGCCAGGACTCAGCTGAGGGCCCCGTGGTCGCCAACCCACACTCCCAAGTTGAGATCGCCTGAGGTCCCTTTTAGTCGCCTTTTACTACAGCCAGGGCTTACTGTGGGTGTTATTCTCCCGCCCTCACCCACAGGGGGTTGCCTTGTTAGTTAACTTTACACTAAAGTTCACCCTAGCAAGTAAACGGCTATAATATATTATACAATTTATTATTTTAAATCAAGTATGTGATAGGATTTTTAACTGCTTTTTGAATATTTCTTTCAAACGTATGTGACATTTTCAGGACGATTTCGAAGTTTTCAGGCAGCCGATTTTTGAATTACTTTAATATTTTTGGTAAAATGTGCACAAATTTAAATTCCACAGTGTTACGTCACAAAATGGAATGTTTTGTCCCGTTATCAACGGAATATCCATGTTATGTCATGTAGACAAGGGAGACGAACATGTGAGGGAACTGAATTGAACATTTTCGCGGTTATTTATGATACAAATATTAGATGAACTCAACACGAAATTACAAGAGCATGGAATGAGAAATAATACGAAGAAGATAAAAAGTACGATACTTGGAGGAAGAGGTAGAAAATGTTGTATTACTATCTTCTTCTTCTTCTTCTTCTTCTTCTGTGAATTTGTCTTGAGACAGGTATCAACTGGACAGCCTCCATGATTCTCTGTCCTGAGCATCTTGCTTCAGTTGTTCAAAGCTTCTCCCTTGTTTGATATCTGTTAACATTCCAAACCTTCTTCTTCCTCCTTCTTTTCTTCCATCTATTTTTTTTACCTCCATCACCCTCTGTTAAGACAATTTCTATGTAGTATGTGACCTAACCAGGATATTTTCCTCTTTTTTATCGTTTTCATTAGGTGTCTCTTCTCTCCTACTTTTCTTAGCACTTCATCATTTCTCACTTTATCTCTCCAATTCACTTTTTTTTCATTCTTCTCCACAACCATATTTCAAAACTTTCCAAGTACTTTCTTAATGTTCATCTTTCAGCTCCATATGACACCACACTCCACACAAAACACTTTGTAAACCTCTTTCTGAAATCAGTAGAGATTGCCTTAGATGTCAAAAGCCCTCTCACCTTTCCGAAGGCTTCTTTTCCCATAGATATTCTGCTTCTTATTTCTTCTTTACGGCTTCCATTCCATGTCAACAAACTTCCCTAGTATCTGAGTGACTTTACTTGTTCCAATTTCTTTCCCGCTAGTGTTAGTCTCCTCCTTTCCTATTCTCATCTCCTTAGTCTTCCCAATGTTTACCTTCATTCCAAATTCTTTGTCCACTCTGTCAATATTTTGCAACATGACTTGTAGATCTTTTTTCTGATTCCGCTAATACCGCCATATCATCTGCGTATTTTATTGTCTTTATTGGTTCTCCTCCCACTACAACGCCCCTTGCTTCTTCCAGGACCTTCTGTATAAGTTTTTCAGCATATATATTGAACAGAGCCGGTGACATGCAACATCCCTGTCTCACTCCTCTTCCGATACCCACTTCTTCTGTTTCATATTCATCTACTCTTACCATCACCTTCTGATTCTTGTACAACTCTTTTATCACTCTTCTGTCTTTCGAGTCTACACCAATATCTTTCAGAATCGTCACCATAATGCACCAGTTCACTCTGTCAAACGCTTTCTCCCAATCAATGAAACATATATGCATTTCCCTATTCACTTCTAACATCCTTTCTGCAATCATCCTTAGGCATCGAATTGCATCTCTGGCTCCTCTCCCCTTTCTAAAACGAAACTGGCCATCTCCCATATTCTCCTCTTTTCTCTTTTCTATTCTTCTCAGCACTATCTTGGTCACTGTCTTAGTAACATGACATATAAAACTAACTGTCCTATAGTCTTTACAGTGTTTAGCATTACATTTCTTCAATAAGGGAACCGCAATAGTCCTAAGAAGATCTTCTGGCCAAATGCCTGTATCGTATATTGTGTTCACCAGGTTGCTTAGTCTAACTATTCCTCCATCCCCTAAAGCCTTGAGTGCTTCAGATGGTATCTGGCCACATCCCATCGCTTTCCTTTCCTTTAGGTCTTGGGTTGCCTTCTCCACTTCCCATTTTCCTATCCTTCCTGCTCATCCTATCCTCCAGTATCATTGTTCCATGATCAGCTTGATGATCATATAGATCTTTTATATATTCCGTCCACACCTCCTCACTTTCTTCTAAACTTGATGTCATCTTTCCGTGTTTGTTGCTTATCTTCCTTGGTGAGGAAACAGAGCGAGTCAGTTTGTGTACCGAGCTCGATAGCTGCCGTCGCTTAAGTGCGGCCAGTATCCAGTAATCGGGAGATAGTGGGTTCGAACCTCACTGTCAGCAGCCCTGAAGATGGTTTTCCGTGGTTTCCCATTTTCACACCTGTACCTTAATTAAGGTTACGGCCGCTTCCTTCCCATTCTAAGGCCTTTCCTATCCCATCGTCGCCATAAGACCTATCTGTATCGGTGCGACGTAAAGCGAATAGCAAAAAAAAAAAAAAAGTTTGCAAATATATTCTGTATTCTTCATCTTTTTTCTACCGCTTTTCCCAACCCTGCGGGGTCTCGGGTGCGAATTCCGTCACACATGTGGTTTAGCCCTGTTTTACGTCCGGATGTCCTTCCTGATGCAACCCTATATGGAGGGATGTAATCACTATTGCGTGTTTTCTGTGGTGGCTGGTAGTGAAGTCTGTTGTGTGAATATGAAGATGAGAGTGCTGAGACGGACAAAAACACCCAGTCCCCGAGCCAGAAGAATTAATCAGAAGCGATTAAAATCCTCGACCCGGCCGGGAATTGAACCTGGGACCCTCTGAACCGAAGGTCAGTACGCTGACAGCGAAGATGTGCAATGCACAACAGAAATTACGAAAATAACAGCCATGACAAAAGAAGGTTTCAAGAGAAAATTGAATTTACTTTGTGGGCCACTAGACAAAGATTATGTCGACTGTAGAGCATTGCGCTCTATGGTGCGGAGACTTGGACAGACCGAAAGAAGATAGGAGGCACTAGAGATGTGGATATATAGGAGAATAGAACAAGTGAAATGGGAATGAAGTGTTGGAGAGCAACAAACTATGCTACAAATCATTAGAAGGAGAAAAATGAACTGGATTGGACAATGTTTGTGGAAGGAAAGTATATCGATTCATGGACATGAAGGAAATAAATATTCGGAGATAAAAACTTGGCTATGTACAGGCAAAATTGGAAGAGGTTTATCAAGACTGGTGACGGTGATTATTGTTCTAAGAAAAAATACAACTAGGCAACCATCTTCTATATAACAGTAATCCGGGAGACCAAAAATGGAATAGATCCAACACTTAGAAAAAGGAAGGTATCGGGGGAAAAAATCAAGGGCCACGAAGGGCGTGAAAATGGAAGACTCCCTAGTTCTCCAGTGCTATAATAATACCGTCGGGGTTGGAAAATAACAAGAGTTGAAAACATCCTTCGGAGATAAGGTTCGAATTTTAGGCAAATAAAATTTAATAACGTAAGATAATTTTTAATTTATTCGTAGAAATTACAATCCTTTTCTTAATCATCGTTATCCGGTCGATTAGATTAGCCGTTTGCTTTTTCCTACCACTACTAACGCTAATGTGAGAAAATGCAGAGTTTCACTTAAGCCCTAATAACTACATTCGGTGGGAACATTTTTCAAAAAATCAAAAAATGCTTGAGGTTATTGAACCGAAGGAACACATTACAGAATGAATGATGCAAATTTGGCTAGGGTTTGAATAAAAAAGAAAAGCAGTAAAGAGACAAGCGATTATGGGCTGTTTTTCCGGAATTGAATTTAGACCAGAAGTGATTAGTGAATTGGTAGAGCTATCCAAGACTCACAAAGAAATATTTTCAGCATTGAAATGTAACGAAATGGTTGCTGTAATTTTGGGGAACGCCTGTGCCCCTTAGGGCTTGCACATCTGCAACATGTGTGTTAGACCTATAACAGGTGGTACTGTCATGGCTAGAAGAACTTCAACATAGTTTTTTAAATAGACTGGTTAGGCAATAATACGAAACATTGTTGGGTAAATAAAAAAGGCTCCTCGTCCGAATGGAGAATTATGGGTAGCTCGTGGTGCAAGTGCGTTGTGGAATGTGGAGTGTGCATCTGGTATGTCTGAGGAGGCTGAGCAGCTGCAGCCCAGTCATTCATAGCTGCTCATTCATTGCGACGACACAAAAACACATTATTTACACGTGGAGTGAATTCTTCACTCCAATTAATTCAGCCTTTTTCTAGGGTTGTTTGTTGTGCCGTTACCATAGCTACCAAGTAGCTCGCTATAAAAACAAAGCGTCTCCGCCTACAAGAGGGCTTTGCATCATTCGGATATTTTGTGGATCATGCAGGCTCTGCATTATTCTTGGGCGAGAGCTGGTTTTCTTTCTATTACACTCCATTTTACGGCTGACTCAGTGCAGATACTGAAGCGGTTTAGTGATAGAGACTAGGAGAATTAAGTTAAAAGGAAATTAATTGAACTATAATGTATCTTTAATATCAAAGAACTAGTGTCAAAAATCATTCGTTGGAAGTTTGGTTATATGTTCAATTTTTTAGTTCATATTTAGCTACTTTTAAGAGCATATTTGCCTGCGTATTTTAGGTCCTGAACATCGGAAACCTAGAATGAATAATCCTCGAGCTAGCTCTCAGATACAGGCAAAAACGCGGGATTTGAACCCTGTGCTGCTGAATTAGAAACAGGCACAATACCCCTATACCACGGGGTCGACAATAATAATAATAATAATAATAATAATAATAATAATAATAATAATATCAGAAAGTCCAGAGGTCGCAACCATCCAGATTAACCTCTTGGAAAGAATCGCCAGCCAAACAGGACTGAGGATCTCAGCAGAAAAGACCAAATTCATGACGAACATCAAAGATGGGTCAAAATTCCAGGAAACAGAGTTAGGACGGATAGAAATGGTCGAGAAGTTCAAGTACCTTGGTGAGATGATACAGGAGAATGAACTAGAAAAAGCTGCGGTGGAAGATCGGATCTCAAAAATGGAGACAGCGTACGGCTTGAAAAAAAAATCTACAATAAGAAGTGCTTATCCTGAAATTCCAAATTAAAATATTGCAACCCCGTGGTCAAAACAGAATGCCTGTATGCCAGTGAATGCCTGTCCATGAACTACAAGCTGGAGAAGCTAGAGGTCCTGGAAAGAAGAATCTTCAGAAAAATTATGGGAGCTGTCCAAACTGAAAGCGGATGGAAACTTCGGAGCAACAAAGAAATTTACCTTACCAGAAGGTGGAAAGAATCTCAGAGACCATGAAGAGAAAGAGGCTGCCGTTATGAACGCAAACAGATAGCTGATTACTTCTTGAGAAAAAAGACCACTACAGCTTGGATTAAGGAAACGAAAAAGGATATGGAAAGGTGAAGCATCCTGTAAGACCAGCTGTTAGAAAGGAATACGTTTAGGAACACAGTGAAGAATTTGGAAGGTGTTCAAGCCGCAGGAAGAACTAAGAAGACCGGAAGATGGTGGTGGTGGTGATTATTGTTTTAAGAGAAAGTACAACTAGGCAACCATTCTCTATATAACACTAATCACAGGGAAAAATGGAAGGGATCCTACACTTCGAAAAATGAAGATATCGGCCAAAGGAAGACAAGGGCCTCGAAGGGCGTGAAAATGAAAAACTCCCTAGCCCTCGCAAACCTAATAGCGTCGGGGTCGGAAAATAACAAAAGATGACCAAGAAAAGTTTGCCTCCGTGGCTCAGGCGGCAGCGCGCCGGTCTTTCACCGCTGGGTTCCGTGGTTCAAATCCCGGTCACTCCACGTGAGATTTGTGCTGGACAAAGCGGAGGCGGGACAGGTTATTCTCCGGGTACTCCGGTTTTCCCTGTCATAATTCATTCCAGCAACACTCTCCAATATCATTTCATTTCATCTGTCATTCATTAATCATTGCCCCAGAGGAGTGAGACAGGCACAATTCCTATCCTCGTCGCTAGATGGGGGCTTCATTCTTTCCATTCCTGACCCGGTCGAATGAGTGGAAACAGGCTGTGGATTTTCATGACCAAGGAAGTTTGGTAGGATAGATGAAAGTAAGGAGCCTGGCACAAGTAAGTGGAAGCAATGCCAGGACTCAGCTAAGGGCCCCGTGGTCGCCAACCCTCGCTCTTACGACAGGAAGGGGGTACGGTGGGTGTTATTCCACCCAACCACAGGGAAAAGCGCAATCATAAGCCAAAGGCTCGGAAGTGGAGGAAACATCATTTTTTTCTCGAGTGCCCAACATAACATACAGTATGTTCCTTCTGGGTCATTGGAGGCCAGAAAATGGTGAATTTTATTTGTTCCTTTTTGCCTGTTACGGCGGTTTTTGGCTTATTGGTTTTGTTTAGCCTTTGTTTAGCTCTTAACAATTTTATTTCACCTTTTTTTTCGACTATATTTGTACTGCCTTTTCTCTATTCGAATCATCCTTGCGTCATCCATCACCTCCTAAACATATTTTCTATAGTAATAGAGAAAATGAAACGAGAATGAAGTGGAATGAAATATTTAACTAACCCCATTGCACTACAGCCCTGGAAGGGCCTTGGCCTACCAAGCGACTGCTGCTCAGCCCGAAGGCCTGCAGAGTACGAGGTGTTGTGTGGTCAGCACGACGAATCCTCTCGGCCGTTATTCTTGGCTTTCTAGACCGGGGTCGTCAGATAGCTCCTCAATTCTAATCACGTAGGCCGAGTGGACCTCGAACCAGCCCTCAGATCCATGTAAAAATCCCTGACCTGGCCGGGAACCGAACCCGGAGCCTCTGGGTAAGAGGCAGAGACGCTACCCCTACACCACGGGGCCGGCTTAAAAAAACCAGGGGTATAAAATTATGTTGAAGATAAGTGAAACATGAACAGGAGAAGCTTTTAATGAGATTGATTTTTGAAGAGTCCGCCCCTGTGGTGTAGTGGTTAGCGTGATTAGCTGCCACCCCCGGAGGTCCGGGTTCGATTCCCGGCTCTGCCACGAAAATTTGAAAAGTGGTACGAGGGCTGGAACGGGGTCCACTCAGCCTCGCGAGGTCAACTGAGTAGAGGTGGGTTCGATTCCCACCTCAGCCATCCTCGAAGTGGTTTTCCGTGGTTTCCCACTTCTCCTCCAGGCGAATGCCGGGATGGTACCTAACTTAAGGCCACGGCCGCTTCCTTCCCTCTTCCTTGTCTATCCCATCCAATCTTCCCATCCCTTCACAAGGCCCCTGTTCAGCATAGCAGGTGAGGCCGCCTGGGCGAGGTACTGATCATTCTCCCCAGTTGTATCCTCCGACCGAGAGTCTGAAGCTCCAGGACACTGCCCTTGAGGCGGTAGAGGTGGGATCCCTCGCTGAGTCCGAGGGAAAAGCCGAACCTGGAGGGTAAACAGATGATGATGATGATGATTTTTGAAGAGAAAGATCTCACTTGATTCATGTATGAACCCTTCATATCTGTTGATGAGGAGTTTCGCACCGTGCTGTCTGACGATCCTTTACACCTAAGAACCTGGAGGTGACTATCGTAATGTACTGCAGAGCCAACTGAGGGAAGGTTTCCGAATTCCAATTTCTGTAATCCCAGTGTGGTTAAGTCAAATTTCAATTTCTTTCTCCAGGATGTCCACTGTAGGTTCACTGAATTCATTGTAAATTCTGCAAGTACTTTTTTTTAACAAAGACGAAATTCCAGTTTTAAAATTGTGTTAATCTAAAAAGATGTAAAGTTTGAAAGAAGAAATATTTCACTCATATAGTTTTCCACTCTATGTTGCATACCACCAGAATTTTGCATTTTAAAACTTGATATTCCTTCATTAAATATGGAATTAAAACTCAAACTATGAATGAATTTGGATCGCAGTTTTTCGTCCTGTTCTCCCAGGTTTTACGACGTTTCTGGATAATTTTAGATTTTTTCGAGGTCTTCATTAAGGCAATTTACAGGTCTTCGACTTCCGAGCCCTTATAATTACCATCTCTCCGCTGACCATGTTTACGCGGTTGCAGCGCTAATCTGGCGCCTGGAGTAAGGCTACCTTACCCGTCGTTATTATAGTCCGCTTGCTTCCGAAAGCCGCGATCTGATTTGTTCCAAGAATTTCTCTCCTCACCCCACCTCCCACGCACACTCACAACCTTTGTTGAAAAGAGGAATTGGCATTTCTCTTCAAACATAACAATTCCGGCCTGCAGAGCCGGAAAGGTATTTACTTCGCCTTTACCCCATTCTAAAAGTACGTGAAGATTGTCCTAACTGTTTTGAAAGGGGATGAGGACCTTACTTCTAGCTTGCGACCACCCGGAGCAGAGCGCTAATAAACACGCTTGTCAGCTCTTATACCCGTCAATATTTCATTCATAGAGACTTTGTTCTTGGACGGCTCTTTACAGCAGACCTTGGAATTCCGTTATATCCCTCGTCACAACACAGGGGGCTTAGCCGGGATGGGATTGTAAAAATGGGCGAGTCACTGCACTCACTGCTGTTGCAGATAACGATCTGCCGGTTTCTCAGGTAACACTTTATCAGATGACCGTTTCCCATTATGGATTTCCATCAACAATGGAGGAAGACTCGGGCCACACCAAGAAATTATAGACTTGGCTGGGTTTCTAACTAATATCGCCTTTGAAAACTCATCCAGGCAGTGGATTAGGAGGGATGTTGTGGCAGGGCTATTTCCGAACCTTGCTAATGAGTGGATACATTTCCTTGTAAACGAGTGAGTTGTCTGAGATTCCTAGAAGGCATACGACACCATGGTGTCTAGGAAAACAAACAATGGATATTAGTTCAAGTAAGTGGTGTGGTGGTGATTATTGTTTTAAGAGGAATTACAACTCGTTAACCATCCTCTAGTATAACATTAATCAAAGAGAATGATGGGCCCTGACAATTCGAAAATGAAGGTATCGGCCAAAGAAAGACAAGGGCCACGAAGGGCGTCAAAATAAAATACTGCCTAGACCTCACAATCTAATACAGTCGGGGTCGAAAAAGAACAAGAGTTGACCAACGAAGGATGGATAGGATAGATGAGAGTGAGGAGACTGGCACAAGTAAATGGAAGCAATGCCATGACTCAGCTAAGGGACCCTTGGTCGCCATCCCACGCTCCAAAGTTCAGAGCCCCTGAGGCCCATTTTAGTCGCCTCTTACGACAGGTAGGGGATACCGTGGATGTTATTCTACCGCCTCCTCCCACAGGGGGATGTTCTCTCCCAAGTTCCTGATGTCACCTCTTACAATGTTGCGAAACAAATTACACTACAAGCTTCAGGAAAGAATGCTGATTCCAGCGGTACAACTATTTTCCACATAAAAAAACAAAGTCACCTCCATACAGGCCATGAAGGCCCTTGGAGGAGTGTAAGGTAAAGGCTTCCACCATTGTTAACCGCGGCACGTGATGGGGTAGAGTGGTTAGCTACACGCCCGGTCGCCTTTGACCCCAGGAATTAACCTGGTACTCATTTTTGGTGTAGGATGAGTGAACCTTAGGGCCATATGCACCTCCGGAAGTGGAAATCTCGTTTCATAAATTTTACGATTTCCTGACGGGGATTCGAACCCACGTCCTTCCGGGCGAACCGAGCACGCCTTTACCGCCTCGGCCAGGCAGCCCCTACTTTCCACATAAACACATTAAAATAGTAAAATCACGTATTGAAAATTTCAATAAGCGGCCACGTTTTCGTTTTCCAGCCAATTAAATGTTGTCTGCTGGAAAAATGTAGAAAATCTTCTAGCTTAAATTTATTATCTGAAGCATGTTTCAATGGGTCTTTTAGTTTTACTGGAAAATGGCCGGGAAAGTGGCCATATAAATGTTGCTAGCCGAGTTGGTCCGGGTCGCGCCCTCCAGCGGAGGACAGGGGGCACGGTAAATACTTCCGGATTAATCTGTATCAGTTTTATTTAAATATTTGTTTATGGTTTACAGTCTAACCTTACATGCTTGAATACCATATACTGGACTGTGTAATATAGAAAAGAGAACTGCTTTAAAGAATACGTGGACCTGGAGCGGACTGGCTTCGACTACACAACACTGCACTATCAGCGTTGCCAGTCTGTGCTCGGACGTAAGAGACTCTCGATCATCTGTCGCTTCGCCTTTCCCATATCTGACAACAGTGCAGTTTTCTTCGCTTGCGCAATTCAGTGGTCGCAGGTTTGGAACCACATACCGCAATATACACTGAGTGGCCAAAAGTCACGGGAAGGGGTGTCCCATTAGAAATGTGCCGTGTATGGCCCTTGAGCGTTGCGGCTAGCTGCGGCGTAGCTGAGCAGTGTACCACAGTGTTGTAAAGATGGCAACACGTTGCGAGTTAACCGACCGGCGCACGGCGCATGGGTCATAGCACTGCGGAGATTACACGCGAATTCGCGTTTCCGAGCTCAACAGTGGATCTTCAGTATCGCGGAGAGAATGTCATCACCCGCGTAAACCGCCGCATGGGAGGAGTACAGGTGTTTATCGAACGGACATCACGTCGCCTCCGCGGAAACGTACTGGGCACTCGACGAGTCAGATCACCGGCCAGTTGAATGTGGGAGTCAGGACTGTACCGCATAGGCTTCACCAGCCGACGGCCAACACGTATCACTTTGCTGACACCTCGTCACGGAGTACAGCGCCGTGCATAGGCCCGCGAACATCGGCACTGGACCATGGAACAGTGGTGGCGTGTGGTATGGTCCGATGAATCCCCGTACTAGTTGTATTGAGCTGATGGGCGCGTGAGAGTGTGGCGTATATCCCATGAAGCTATGGATCCTACGTCTCAACAAGGTTGTGTCCAGGCGGGAGGTGGTTCAGCTCTGATCTGGGTGGCATTCTCATAGTCGCAATTAGCCCCATTGTCCGGTTGCAAGGAGCGCTGACAGGTGCATGTTATGTGGACATTCTTTCAGAGCATCTGCACCCCTTTCGGGCCCTAGACTACCCTGATGGAGATGTTATGTTTCAACAGGACAACAGCCATGTCACCACTCTATGGTGGCACGCAGGTGATTGGAGGAGTACTCCAGTGAAATTACGACCATGGATTGGCCCTCTAGTTCTCCCGATCTTAATCCAATCGAACATTCATGGGATGCTCGTGTACGAACATCGCACCAACTACACAAGACCAACTGTGGGTAGTAGTGAAAGATTTGAGGGTCCAGATACCTCCAGAACTATTTCAGTACCTTGTAGAGTCCATGCTTCGCAGTATGTTGCCGTGTTCCGAGCTCGCGGAGGAGCAACTCGTTATTAACATCACATTCAGTGTCTTCCCATGAAATTTGTCTAGTCAGTGTGATTTAATTTACGATTATACGGCCTGACTGCGCTATGGCCATGGAGCGTGGTTTCTAACCCCACAGTTTACTGTCTAGAGAAAGGTTTTATTGTGGTTTCCTATCAGTACTTCCAAGAAAATGCTGGGACAGTTCTTATTCATAGGACACAGCCTATTCCTTCCACCCCCTTACCAAATTTCTATTCACCGTCATCCATTTCCTCTTAATTAGCTCCTCAACTGAGGTTGGCGTCAGTAAGGGCATTCGGCTGTACGAACATGCCATGTATCAAGAAATGGGTTTGAGGAATAGACATACGATTATACAGATATTTAAGTGTAACCAAAAAAAAAAGGCCTATTTAATAAATAATATTGTATTAAGAATTGTGTATTTTACTATTTGGTCGAATATGGAGACAACAAATATATTGGTATCGCGTATCCATTATTATTATTATTATTATTATTATTATTATTATTATTATTATTATTATTATTATTATTATTATTATTATTATTATTATTATGCCTTTGCTGGCAGGACCTAGTGTTTACACTGCACTATGTCTTCTGCTATGGGCTAGAGCAATTTTGTTACTTTCATTGTTCTGTGTCTCAGTCTCATCCTTGGCTCTGACAATGTGAAAGTGACTGAGGTATGAGTGACGCTAGTAATACCATTCCTTATGCAGCCAGTCCCTGCTATGAAGGGTGGGAAAATGTTGCTCATAGGGTCGGTTGGTGCATGCATTTCAGTGGGCTTGGCAGAATGATATGTAATAGCAACTTCTGGCTCAGTGAGGAAAGCAACGGGAAACTACATCACTCCTCATTTCCCTAGTACGCCTCTTCAGTGATGCCTAGGCCATCTATGACAGCTGATGGCAGAGCTGTTGAGGATCCAACTAGCCTTAGGGCTGAAGACTGAACATACATACATACATTATTATACAGTGGCCCGGCAAGAAATTTTATATCCAGCAGAAACTGTTTGATAATGTCCTAATTTCAAGTTCCAGAATAGAGATTTATTATTGTATATATTTTTGTGTCTGCATATGAAACAACCTTTCCATTTTGTGTTGTTTGTTATCCATACTCCCACCGAGCTCGATAGCTGCAGGCTTAAGTGCGGCCAGTATCCAGTATTCGGGAGATAATAGGTTCGAACCCCACTGTCGGCAGCCCTGAAAATGGTTTTGCGGGGTTTCCCATTTTCACACCAGGAAAATGCTAGGGCTGTACCTTAATTAAGGCCACGGCCGCTTCCTTCCCACTCCTAGCCCTTTCCTGTCCCATCGTCGCCGTAAGACCTATCTGTGTCGGTGCGACGTAAAACAACTAGTAAAAAAAATATCCATTCTCCCAGCTTTTTGGAAGTGAAGCTTCCACGGTGTCAAAAATTATTTAATTTAATTTCCGGGTTGTTGTAGGCCTACTTGTACGCACATCACGTAATTAGAGCTATCTGTCCGAGATATTATCTTATTGTTAATTGTGATATTTTGAGTGGGATTAATAATGTAATATTAATTGTTATTAGTATTATTATTATTATTATTTACTTATGCAAGTATTTATTTACTATTTCCTAATTGCTATTATACCTTGCCGTTGTTCCAATCTATTTGAACTAGCAAACATTTTCGCGTATGAATAGGAAAGGACAAGTCAATCAGCTACTTAAAAGAGAACGAAGGCTACTATGGGAATTCTTGGGCAACAGATGGGTTGAGGGACAGGTTCCACTGAAATCCAATAAAGAAGTGTACAGAAAGATGGAACCAAGAAAAATTAGAAAGAGAAGATCGCTTTTTTATGGGCAGATCTTCCGTGTGAATAATGACCGGCTAACAAAGCAAATCTGGAATTTTCTAAAACCAAAGGCATCTAAGTTGAGATGGTTCCAAGAGTGTGAGATAGATCTGAGAGAGGTAAATGAAATGTCGTATGGCTTTTAGTGCCAGGATATCTCAGGACGGGTTCGGGTCGCCAGCTGCAGGTCTTTCTATTTGACGCCAGTAGGCGACCTGCGCGTCGCGATGAGGATGAAATGATGATGAAGACAACATATACACCCAGCCCCCGTGCCATTGGAATTAACCAATTAAGGTTAAAATCACCGGGCGAGTTGGCCGTGCGTGTAGAGGCGCGCGGCTGTGAGCTTGCATCCGGGAGATAGTAGGTTCGAATCCCACTATCGGCAGCCTTGAAAATGTTTTTCCGTGGTTTCCCCATTTTCACACCAGGCAAATGCTGGGGCTGTACCTTAATTAAGGCCACGGCCGCTTCCTTCCAACTCCTAGGCCTTTCCTATCCCATCGTCGCCATAAGACCTATCTGTCTCGGTGCGACGTAAAGCCCCTAGCAAAAAAAAGGTTAAACTCCCCGACCCGGGACCCTCTGAACCGAAGGCCAGTACGCTGACCGTTCAGCCAACGAGTCGGACATCTAAGAGAGGTCATTACAGAGTATAAAATCAATGACCGGGTTAGTTTCAAAAGGATGGTGAAAAGGTATTAAGGTTTTATGGTGCAGACAGAACCCAGCAGACTGAGAGGTCCTTAACCATAGGAGCCGAAGAAAGTGCTGAACGATGGGGTCGGAAAAGAACAAGAGTTGACCAAGGAAGGTCGGATAGGATAGGTGAAAGTGAGGAGGCTGGTGTAAGTATGTAGAAGCATTGCTAGGACTCAACTAAGTGCCCCGTGGTCGCCAAACCACGCTCTCCCAAGTTGAGAGCCCCTCGGGATTATTTTAGTCGCCTCTTACGACAGGCAGGGGATAACGTGGGTGTTATTCTACCGCCCCCACCCCACAAGGGGATTTTAGAAATCTAAGATAACAAAAGTACTGGCGTCTGTAAATACTGGCCCAAGTATACAAGAAATCAAGTTCAAATTTATTTGAGGCCAAGCAAGCACAAAGACTCGGGCAAACTGGATTCGAACACATAACCTTTATGTCCCGAAACTGCAAGCAGAACCACTTCCGTTTCACATTAAAAATCTCTGAAATACAGCTTTGACAGTGTTCTAGTCGCAGCACTAGTCTAGACTATGTGGGCGATGACCCCAAAAACAACACATGTGACGTATTAGCATGGTCACCTAAAGTACGCGTGTGCTTAGCGCCTCGCATGTGATAACAGGAGGCCATGAACTTTTCATGTAAGCACCTGTTTCAAGGACGACCCGGACCAGAAGCGCTGCGCCTGACACAGTGTGGCCAACAATCAAGTGAGCAGATCCCTCATAGCCATTCCCATTTAGAGAATATATTATCAAATTTTGAGTGTTGACATGTTTTTAGAATCTTATCTCTACTGTCTATGTTCAACACTTGTTCCGTTTCTCTACGGCGTACGGTGTGAAGTGAGATGAATCTTCGTAGCAAGTTTTTACGACCAGATGCTCTTCCTGGCGTCAATAATATCAGATGGCTAATGCGATGAAATGTATATTATATTAGGGGTAGAGTGAAATCCGATGTCGGCACATAACTTACTCCTGTCGAGAGTGGAAGTACAAGTAGCGTAATCATAGAGCAAAAATTGGAAGGGATCCGACCGTTTGAAAAATTAAGTAACACAACAGCCATGAAGGGCGTGAAAATGAAAAACTCCCTAGGCCTCGAATGCTCTAATACCGTCGGGGTCTGAAAAGAACAAGAGTTGACCAAGGAAGATCGGATAGTAGTTGAAAGTGAGGAGCCTGGCTCAAGTAAGTGGAGCAATGTCAGAACTCAGCTAAGGGTCCTTTGGTCGCCAACCCACACTCCAAATTTCAGCGCCGCTGGGGCCCCTTTTATTCGCCTGTCACGACAGGCTGAAAATACCGTCTGTTTTATTATACTGCCTCCACCCGCAGGGGGTCACGGACTAAGAGGCCCGCCTCCCCCTTCAGGGAGAAATGAAAACAATTTAGTAGTACTAGAGCCTCCGTGGCTCAGAAGGCAGCGCATCGGCTTCCCATATCCCAGTCACTCCATGTGAGATTTGTGCTGGACAAAGCGGAGGCGGGACAGGGTTTTCTCCGGTTACTCCGGTTTTCATTTCAGCAACATTCTCCATTATAATTTCATAGCATCTATCAGTCATTAACGAATCACTTTGGGAGTGGCAGCCAACGGCCGTAGCCATGTTGAAACACCGGATCCCATGAGATCTCCGAAGTTAAGCAACATTGAGCGTGGTCAAGATATGGATGGGTTGCCACGCGCTGTTGGTAGGGGGTAAGGGAATAGAGGAGCAGAAAGGATTTGGCCAACCTACCGTACGTAAATTCCGGCTCAGGCACACCTCTGTGGAGGTTCGGACCTGCCTTCGGGCAGAATACACCCTTACCTTACCTTACCTTGCCTTGGAAGTGCCGACCCCATTGTAGTAATAGCCTAAATATGATTCATTCATTACATCCCTGACCCGGTCAAAGACTAGAAAACGGGTTGTAGGTTTTTTTATTTTTTTATTTTTCTTGCTAGTTGCTTTACGTCGCACCGACACAGATAGGTCTTATGGCGACAATGGGACAAGGAAGGGCTAGGAGTGGGAAGGAAGCGGCCGTGGCCTTAATTAAGGTACAGCCTCAGCATTTGCCTGGTGTGAAAATGGGAGACCACGGAAAACCATTTTCAGGGCTGCCGACAGTGGGGTTCGAAGCTACTATTTCCCGAATACTGGATACTGGCCACACTTAAGCGACTGCAGCTATCGAGCTCGGTTGTAGGTTTAAAAACCATTAGTGGTACTAGTAGTCGCTCAGATCTGACTGCTGGATCGATAATGACGCCGTTGTTTGGTTTCTTGTCGATATCCGTTCGTTTAACTGAACCTTGAGTTGAAGTACAGATTTCTTCCTATACTTGGAACTGGAGGCGGCATACTATCGATAGTAATCGCCATCGATATTTTCCGATATTATGAGCTCTACTATCGATAGTAATCAATAGTTTTCAAAACGTGGAACTAATAATATCATTATGCTTGAAAATAGAATATTTATTGAACACAATACACAAAAAATCAGTAGAAAGCACAACTATTTCATTGCTATGTAATTTCTGAAATTCAAATCGGAATCACTCATAAATCTCTCCAGCGACACGCACGAGAAATTCTCGTTCAGCTGCAGTGTTCATTTTGCGATCGCCCGACATTTTCTCAGGTATATTTGGAAAAATGTTTCACAGCAATCTCAACAGACGGCAGGAGAGTTTTCAGTTGCTTTCATGGTGTCTTTGACCTAAAATGTGCCTTATCTTCTGTCGCCTACATACAGTCTCTGACCCGTATTTGCACCAACTCAACTAAGGTTAGGTTGAATGGAGAATCCCAGTCTTTCTGCCGGCACTGGGTACACAAAGATCCTTAAATGCAAACCTATGAATTGTAACAAACTCCTCACCAGTTAATTGCAAACAGCTACACAATTTCTGTTAGCGCGAGAAATAATCCAATGAAGAAAAAAGAAACTATCGTTGGCTATCGATAGTAAGCAACTGGCTATCGATGCCAGACGATAGTGAGTGCTATCGATTATGGTGCCTGTTGTTTCGCCGCCTTTGAGGACGTGTTTCAATATCGTTGCTGTCAAGGCAACAGGCAGCTAGGTTTCTGACGGGAACACTAGGAACTGCGACGTCTACTGATCTCCAACCAATAGATCTGTTCCACTCCGAGAGAAGAGATTCATTTGTGCCACGATGCGGTAAGCTTTTTCACGTGTCAAGTTCCTGTAGCTCTTAATGGAATCTACAAAAAAAAAAAAAAATCGCCTGGGACAGCATATGTCTATCTGCAATAGATGAAGTGCAATATGCGCCTTAATGGTTTCTGTTTTAACGCTTCATAAAACAGCGAATTGCATGGAAGGGATATCGTAAATGAACCACAAGAACATTTAATAACGATCCATAATGTAAGCTGTATGAGCAGTTTCCACTAAGAAGTGTCCTACACGCCTCAGCTCATGCGCAACCTTCACACGGTGGTAGTGCTAACTAACATCTGCGAACCGTGCATTCAGTATTTTAACTGCTCTAATTCTCCTTCATGTATCATTTTCAGTAAATACGTTTGCCAATTAAATGAGGATGTTTTAGAACGGTGTGCCTCCATTTGTTGCGGTCTTGGTACGCTTCTCCTCTCTTACCGAAGCTCCGTGTTCACCGACAACAATATCTCGGAGAAAGGTTGGCCCGTAAAACAAGAAATATAAATTAATACACTGTGAAGGAATACTTAATTGAAGGAGAGCAATACAATATTCTAGCTGGATATAAAGAACGGTGACACTGATTTTCAAACATGTTCTAGGTTATGCAGAGCTTCCACATAGTCAGGGTTCTCCATGAACGAACATTCTATTATTGACAACCCTGACTTTTTATACCTCTTGAGCTTCCACGTGCCCTGCTTTAATACGAGGACAAATGTAACTTTTCATAATAAAAAAGTCAGAAGAACCGCTCACAAAAATTCCCCACTCTACAGGCTATGCAATGTCTACACCAGTGCAGTTCAGAAAAATAATCCTTTAGACTTCTGTGCACCTCTAGACCTGTTTTTACAACAATTCACCATCTCCGTGAGAACTCTGTGATGCTGATTTGAAGCAAAAACTCTGTACAATAAACATTCTACACTAAGCCATATCCCATAAATGTGTTAGAACTAGAAGAAAATAATAGTTTAGGTATGAAATTAGATTTTTTATATATTCCTCTTTCATGTAAAGATTAAATTAGATTAGATGTGAAATAGTGTTCCTTTCTCGTTGTAAACATGATATTAGAATAGTTTAGATATTAGGATATTAGACTGATTGAAACGTTAAAAAAACACACGTAAACATTTGCCACTGTAATTGGGATTAGAAATCCTGTAGTGCGCAATAAATAAATAAATAAATAAATAAATAAATAAATAAATAAATAAATAAATAAGTAAATAAATAAATACGGGGCGAGTTGGCCGTGCGCGTAGAGGCGCGCGGCTGTGAAGCTTGCATCCGGGAGATAGTAGGTTCCAACCCCACTATCGGCAGCCCTGAAAATGGTTTTCCGTGGTTTCCCATTTTCACACCAGGCAAATGCTGGGGCTGTACCTTAATTAAGGCCACGGCCGCTTGCTTCCAACTCCTAGACCTTTCCTATCCCATCGTCGCCATAAGACCTATGTGTGTCGGTGCGACGTAAGGCCCATAGCAAAAATATAAATAAATAAATAAATAAATAAATAAATAAATAAATAAATAAATAAATAAATAAATAAATAAATAACCTGGAATTCCCAACACCTAGGTAGACCTAAGATGAATTCCCGTTTGTAGCTCATAACTAGAGCCCGGATTATATGCAATATAAAAATGAGAAATATGTACATAAATATGTAGCTAAAAATTGACAAAATATGTAGTTAAATAAGTAATAAATAAAAAATATGTAACTTAATATTTAAACTTTATTTGATTCATTCTTATACATAGATAATTAAAGAAACCGAAAAACGTTAAAACTCCAGATATCATCCAACCTCTAATTTTCATTTGGAGGCACAGTTAGTAACTAAATATTTTTCCAAACTTTCTGCGGTCATCGAATGCCTCCTGTCTGTTAAAATGTTTTTATATTCTCAAAAAGAACTTTCAGCTTCACACGAACTCACCGGCGCGCCTTTCAAATTGCCCGCCAAAGAAATATTTAATTGTAGATTTGCTCAAGTAAGGAAGATCCTTATTAAGAGAGAAGAAATTTGATCTCAGCAAACACAAATATGCTTATTAGAAAAAATGTTTCTGAAGTTTTTTTACGGAGTGGAACATCGGCAATAACCGAAGAGGAACGAATGAAAAGAAGAAAGACAGAAAGAAGGAAAGAGAAAGAGCACTTTTGACATATGATATTAAAACCGAGGACTGGAGAAGGGATCACAAAATAAATCTGGGAGGAGAATAATCTGACAAACGAAGAAGATCGATAGACACAGCTCGAGACACCCAAGACTTGCAGCGTCAACATAGCTGAGGGATGCGATTCTCTGGCAGAATACCTCACTAAATATTATTAAATTATTTTTAGATGTTAGAGACGTACTGGCTTTTAAAACTATCTTCAAGTATTTAATTAAAAAACTTAAATGATTGTAAAATTAGTGACAAAAGAATAGTGTTTTCTTTCAGATGCGCTATATCCCTAAATTTATTTAAAATATGTAATATTTATGAAGATATTTATTATACATCAAAATATGTAAAAATATGTAACTTTAAACTTCTGGAATATTTGTGATTCGCCGACATTTTAGCTTTTCTTGTGGCTACATATATGGCAACAGAATATGCTATTACATATAATCCGGGCTCTACTTATAACTTACATCTAAACACCGGATGATTTTTATGCAGTAATAGCTTAGAATAGCCTGCCCCGTGGTGTAGCGGTAGCGTGCCTGCCTCTTACCCGGAGGCCCCGGGTTCGATTCTCGGCCAGGTCAGGAAATTTTACTTGGACCTGAGAGCAGGTCCCAGGTCCGCTCAGCCTACGTGATTAGAACGGATGAGCTATCTGACGATGATATAGCAGCCCCGGTCCAAGAAGCCAAGAATAACGGCCGAGATGTTTCCTCGTGCTGACCACACGACACCTCGTAATCTGCAGGCCTTCGGGCTGAGCAGCGGTCGCTTGGTAGGCCAAGGCCCTTCAAGGGCTGTAGTGCCATGGGGTTTGGTTTTTGGTTTAATAGCTTAGAATGCAAACTAATTTGGTTATTAGGAAGAGTCGTCTAGCCCGTTCCTCCGTTATGTAGCAAGAGTAACATAAAGTCTAGGGGTTGTGATGGGCCGTACCCCTAATGTTTATGCAAGACTCATAACACTACCGTTGTGCAGGATAGTGTATACTTGTTACTCATTCCAAAAAGTTTGCATTCTAAGCTATTACTGCATAAACATCCTGACACTACTTATATCGTCCGGATCCATGACTAAATGGTTAGCGCTCTGGCCTTTGGTCACAGGGGTCTCGGGTTCGATTTCAGGCAGGGTCGAGAATTTTAACCATCATTGGTTAATTTCCCTGACAAGGAGGCTGGGTGTTTGTGTCGCTTTCATCATCATTTCAACCTCATCACGACGCGCAGGTCGCCGACGGGCGTCAAATCAAAGGACCTACACCTGCCGAGCCGAACATGTCCTCGGACATTCCAGGCACTAAAAGCCATACGCGATTTCATACTACTTATATCGGTACACGACTGGATTTTTTGAGTGAAATATACTATGTGTTCCACTTCTCAAATCAGGCAATAAATTTAAAGTTTCATCTTACCGACCAATTTCTATTCTCCCCACACTATCCTTTATCTTTGAAAAAATTATACACCAGCGTCTCCTCTCATTCACCTTGCCCTATATCTCAAGCAATTAGCATGGTTTTCCACCAGGTGGCTTTTCTCTAACAAACCTGGCCAGTCTGCATAGCCATTTCAGCTCCTGTAAATCACAGCTGAATATTTGCTACGAAGACATTTCGAAAGCTTTCGTTTCTGTGGACCAGACTCTGTTCCTCCATAAACTCTCCGAACGATATAATATGCGTCGCAGTCTTCTGACCCTTCTTGGTGGCTTCCTACATAACCGTAGGCAGAGACTGGTAATATCAGGCACTTCATCCTCATGGTTACTAGTCACCTCTGGTGTCCCTCAAGGCAGTGTTCTTGTTCCCTTGCTGTTTTCTTTGTTTATGGACGATCTGTCATCTGAACTCAACGAAACAGCAAATATCCTATTTTTTGCTGACGACTGCAAGATATATTTAGGGAGATCACGAATCCAGCAGATGCAGCTCTGCTACAGTCCTCACTTAATGCCCTCTCGAACTGGTGCCGTAATTGGAAACTTACCCAGTCCATATAAATGCAGCCACATGACCTTTAAAACACTACGTAAATCTCCTCTACTGATAACATATTACCTACTCGACAAGCCCATCATTGTAGTTACACTTAGGTGTAATATTCGATACAAAATTACAATTTAAGACCCACATAGAAACATATGCAACCAAGGCTACAAAATTACTAGGCAGTCTCTACCGCTCTACAGAAATTTCTGATCCCCCTGCTCTTCCTCACTTGTTTCTCACGATCATTCAACCCCTCTGGAACTACTGCTCTCCGATTTGGACAAGAGCGTCCCCCTCCAATATTAACCAGTTAGAGAGAACAGTATCCTTCTTTTCTGCAATTGTAAGCAACAAAAACCCCAAGCTCAGAAATGTGTCTAGGCAGCCGGTATTAAGGGCAATAACTGTGTCACCGCCGCACATCAGGCGACAGGTGGCTGACCTGACTTTCCTTCACGGGATCATAAATGGACATTGCCGCTCAGAACATCTTGTCTCACTCTTCTCTCTCCGTGTTCCTTCCCGCTCCACCAGAACCAAAGTTCTTCTCCACATTCCCCACACTCAGCACTCAATACTTGAACCATCCTTCCTAATCCGCCTCCCAACTCTCTTTAACAATTAATAGGAGACAAGAGCTTGATATAGCATCAAGTAAAAGTACGTTCGGGAGGGGTGTAAACAGTCTCCTAAGGAGAAGTTGATTGTGAAGTGGCTATACCGCCATTTAAACCCACGAGGACTTGCCTATCAATATGGGCATTCTCATGGTTTTCGATTCGGGCAGTTGTTATTAGTAGGCTGTGTACCTGATCTTGTTATCTTTTGTTGTTATATTTTATCATGAAAATTTATATTTGTCAATTAGTCTGTTGACAGTGCAAGTCAATTTTGCTCAGTGTACCTGTGTCTTGTGCTTCGTGAGTAAATAAAAAAATACAAAAAATAATTCTCAATGATGTTAATGTTTTCTGCCTCCGAAATCAATAACAAGTCACTCTCTTGGAAAGGTCGTATTGGGATTCTTTCTTCCTTTCTGGTCAATAGCGAACATAATTTATTACCAATAATTTGCAAATTCATAATGGAATCAAAAACTTGTTTACATTTTGATAGGTGGTGGTGATTATTGTTTTAAGAGGAAGTACAACTAGGCAACTATCCTCTATGTAACACTAATCAGAGAGAACAATGGAAGGGATCCGACAAAAAAAGGCAAGGGCCACGAAGGGCATGAAAATGAAAGACCCCCTAGGCCTCGAGTGCTCTAATATAGTCGGGGTTGGAAAAGAACAAAAGTTGACCAAGGGAGGTCGGATAGGATAGATGAAAGCGAGGAACCTGGCACAAGTAAGTGGAAGCAATGCCAGGACTCAGCTAGATGAATCCACACTTCCAAGTTGAGAGCCCCATCGCCTCTTACAACAAACAGTGGATGTAATTCAACTGTCCCACTCTCAAGTGGAGTCAGGAATGGCATCTGATCGTAAAACTTTGGCAAATTCTTATCACTGGCCCACGAAAATAAACTGGGAAAGAAGCCAACGCAGCACAGTCTTACCTGAGCTGGCGACGATGTGATCTTTCTGGGAAGGCATTCCAGTGCTCGCCTTACAAGGCAGTTACTTCTGACATTGTCTCCCACTGACTGCATTTGGAAATTCTGTTCTGTGTTCAGCCGCACTAGACCAGAATGTGGAGCAACCTGCAGCAGCCATCCTACTGGTTTCTCATAAAACATGAAAGTACAGAGAACGGCCGTCCAATTACGAATGTTAACAGAATGTTTCCTTCCTAATTAAAAAAACCCTGTTGGTATTCTACTAGAAGCTTAATCTATATCTGACGGTGACAATACCTTAAAGGTAGTGATTACTGTTTTAAGGTCCGGATCCATGGCTAAATGGTTAGCGTGCTGGCCTTTGGTCACAGGGATCCCGGGTTGGATTCCCGGGATGGTCGGGAATTTTAACCAAAATTGGTTCCAGAAAAAAACGTAAACAAGTGTATGAATTAGGGACGCATGACTGTCGAAATTGTCTCTGCCGTTTGGTTAAATTAATGGTAGTGGGAGATGGTGGTGATTATTGCTTTAATAGGAAGTACAACCAGACAACCCTCCTCTATATAACACTAATCAGAGAGAAAAAATAAAAGGGGTCCGATACTTCGAAAAATGAAGGTATCGCCCAAAGGAAGACAAAGGCCACGAAGGGCGTGAAAATGAAAGACTCCCTAGGCCTCCATACGTAATACCATCGGGCTGTTATTCTATCGCCACCACCCACAGGGGGACCCAAGTTCAGAGCCCCTGGGGCCAACAAGAGTGGTAAAGCCCTATCTTGTCAATGTTAATTTGACATAACTATTTAGGTTAAAGTTTTGGAATTGTTACCACTGATAATTACAACCTTTCGCTAGGTACTGAATTAGAATAAAGTGGATTGAGTGAACAGATGTACATTTATAAATGGTTTTAAATATTTTAGCAAAACCCGTCCTGGGATATCCCGGCACTAAAAGCCATATGAAATTTCATTTCATTACTGAGAATGGTGCACTCGAGTATATGTTTCTCAGATATGGACATCCATCAATACTTCACACCACAGCCTGCACGGTTGCTAGGTAACATCGCATCACACATTTTGTATTGCTAATACCTTAGAGGTGGTGGTGGTGATTATTGTTTTAGTACGAAGTACAACTGGGCAACCATCCTCTATATAACACTAATCAGAGAGAAAAAAATGGAAGGGGTCCGATACTTCGAAAAATGAAGGTATCGGCCAAAGGAAGACAAAGACCACGAAGGGCGTGAGAATGAAAGACTCCGTAGCCCTCGCAAACCTAATAGCGTCGGGGTCGGAAAAGAACAAGAGTTGACCAAGGGAGGTCGGATAGAATAGATGAAAGTAAGGAGCCTGGCACAAGTAAGTGGAAGCAATGCCAGGACTCAGCTAAGGGCCTGCGTAGTCGCCAAACCACGCTCCAAAGTTCAGAGCCCTTGGGGCCCCTTTTAGTCGCCTCTTACGACAGGCAGGGGATACTGTGCGTGTTATTCTACCGCCCCCACCCACAGGGGGATAATACCTCAGATGATCCCCGGCCGTAAGGCATATTTATGTACACAAACAGAATGAGTCCGTGGTTCCTCATAGGTTCAGTAACACTTGAACCTACTGTTATTATGTTTGTTATAGGTATTCACAGGGTTTGTATCTACGTGGAAGCTGAAATATATTTTAATAATAATTAAAGTTAAGTCTGATATAATATTAAATGCAAGGAACATACAATACCATGCCCTGATCCTTTTATTTTTCTCGAATGACCTTACATAAGGACACAGTATTGAAGGCAGTCGATGGTTTCGCCAGCGATGTCCATAAGAAGACATTAGAATTAAAATTCTCGGTCGTGGTCATTGTTTCACTCTCTCTTCTGACTCACTGATGTCTGTCCAATTATCCCAGTTATGCGTGGTGTATCCCCTCCACCACGAACCTCATTCATTCTCAGTCTGTGGTATGTCTTGCTGACCTTCAACTTGCCTGCCAGCCGGCAGAGGAGCGCGCTGCCTTACCGACCACCAGGGTCATGCCGTCCACATTCTCAAATCGCTAATAATAATAATAATAATAATAATAATAATAATAATAATAATAATAATAATAATAATAATAATAATAATAACATTTACAACAGAATGGGTCGGTAAAGAATGCCCCATTAAGGAGCAGGCGAGAAAAATGGAAAATGGCATTTCAACTGACAAAGAATACCTACAAAAAAAAAACGGTTCTATCTTATGGGACTAAACTGAGGCATCTTGACAAACCTGAAACACTGAACATGATTGGTAAACGTGGACTTGAAGATATCCTGAAGAGAGAAAGAAAAATTTGGGGTCCAAATGTAAAAAAAATAGGGAGAGGAGAATCAAACTTACAAAGATGTATAAGAAAAACAGAAGAGGTTGTTGAACTGATGAGAAAGAGAACGTTACAGTTCTATGTACTGATGGCATAATCGATTACAAAATAATCGCTTAATCGATTATTTAATTTATTCGATTATATTTCCCATTTAATTATTTTTCGAGTAAGAGGCGATCGATTAGTGAATTTTTCCATTCGATTATTTATTCGATTATCTAAATAATCGGATGGAGGTTATTCGATTATTGACGGTATTCTATTATCCAATCACTAGTTCTATGAGCACTTGTTGAGGATGGACAGCAACAGACTAATGAAGAGAATTCTTGAGGAAGACGAAGAGAGAACTGAAATAGCGTCCAGAAGTAAGGTTGGACCTGACGAACATGGGGTTCCGGAAGATCAGATCATGGACAGAAATCAATTTAGACAACTCGTCAAAAAGTTGCATGTTTTCCAGGGGACTGGGGGAAAGCTAGTGAGAAAATGGACGTCCTAAACGGACCAGCAGGAGAAGGAAGTAGGAGAAAGGATAAACGAATACCGACAGAAAAGTCAAGAAATACTGCAAGGATTTGCAGTATTGTCAATTATGATCCATAGACGGCCGAAACGCAAAGTTAAAATAAATAAATAAATAAATAAATAAATAAATAAATAAATAAATAAATAAATAAATAAATAAATAAATAAATACCTCGTTGGGAATATTTATCATGAAAGCGGCAATCAGACGCAACCAAGCCACACTTAACACACAAAGACAGCAGATGCTCAAATTACTAGACCTCAACATTACACCTTAATCCACAAAATCCACCTCCGGACACAATGAAGCTGGTCCTACAGTTACTAACTACACTCATTACGACGCAATGGAATTTACCAGAAAAGCCGAGGCAGGCGCACTTTATTATATTTGAACACTTTATAAAAATATACCAACTGGTATAACTACTTGTGGACTCACTATAACATACAACACTGGTTCAGTGAGCAGGTACCAATAAAAACAAAATCACGCACACACAGTTAAGCAACACCGGGCGTGGTCACGTCCGCACTCATACTCTAGGGAGCAGCGACAGGGATATCCCAAACTCTGACTGCATAAACTCACTGTTATTAGTCCACAACTCTGAATTCAAAATTAAAAGTAACTAGCTGCTACTTGGCGCACGCTGTCACCATCACGTCTGAAAGAATGCCAAGACGCCCCAGTAAATTTCTAAATTTCAGAACACGTCGAACGAAACCCAGTTAATTATCTGAGGTGCAGCCCTCAGCATTTTAAATAAGTACCATTTTCGTAAGAGGAGCGCTGAGACGCACGCTGTGTGCCCGCACCCCCATCGGGAAAGGGGCACAGTGTAGGGTATCCCTGATGGGAAGCAGTTAGGTTTTCATTACAGATTCCATACACCCTAAGTGGTGTTTTAGAACATCGAACAAAGCTTATTTTAAAAAAGATCCTTTATATTGTGCGTGTCTGGTCTCGTCGTAATTTCAAAGCACTTTCACCTGTTGGCACACACTCACGGAACTGTTGCGTATTCTCACCTTATGACGCAATTAAGCAAACTCTTCCAGGGACAGAGTTAGTTTCAACTGCAGAGATATGTGATGTAGATATGTGGTCTATCTTTTACTGTTCTTTGGATGCACACATCGATAATAGCGTGACGTAATTGGTAATTTTCCGGTGTACATCCTTCGACTTCTTTTATTTATTTATTTATTTATTTATTTATTTATTTATTTATTTATTTATTTATTTATTTATTTATTTATTTATTTATTTATTTATTTATTTATTTATTTGGGAAACCAAGCCAGCGAGAAGACTAATTGCAGAGTTTCACATTGAAAAATATATTTACAATGGAGTAGCACTTCGCAAAGATAAAAAATAAGTGTAAGAACAGTGAGGAAAAATCATCTAATGATAAAAATAGAGGAAAAAAAATAAAACTAGAAAAATAACTGTGAAACATAACAATTAACAGCAAAACGTAAAGGCAAAAGAAACAACGAGGAAAATTAATTGAAAATTAAACGAAGAGAACTTATAGTTAGGCACAGGAAGATAAATACAGATATAACACGTAAGTAACGGTATAGTACAGTAATAAATAAATAAATAAATAAATAAATAAATAAATAAATAAATAAATAAATAAATAAATAAATAAATAAATAAATAAATAAATATTGCATTATGTACAATAGAGGGAACAACAATGAGAAGAGAAAAAAGGAAATTGAATAAAATGGGCTAGGTTAAGTTAAGGGTCGGCCCCGTAGTATAGGGGTAGCGTGCTTGTCTCTTACCCGGAGGCCCCGGGTTCGATTCCCGGCCAAGTCAGGGATTTTTACCTGTATCTGAGGGCTGGTTCGAGGTCCTCTCAGCCTACGTGATTAAAAGTGAGGAGCCATCTGGCGGTGAGATAGCGGCCCCGGTCTAGAAAGCTAAGAGGATTCGTCGTGTTGACCACACGACACCTCGTAATCTGCAGACCTTAGGGGCTGAGCATAGGTCGCTTGGTAGCCCTAGGCCCTTCAAGGGGTGTAGGGCCATGGGGTTTGGCTTGGTTTGGCTTAGATTAGTTAAGGAAGAATCGATTAAAGGAGACATACGAAGGGAAAACGTCCATGTTCCTCTCAGAGGATAGAGAGTTACGGAGGGTTGGAATGCGGATAAATAAATTATTTTGAACAAGAGAGAGGCGGGAATACGGAATAAGAAGGGGTGGATTTATCCTGGCTTTGACAGTTGTAAGGAAACGTGGTAGCGTGCCAACCGTCGAGAGTATGCAATTCAACATTTAGAGCGGTGTGGCTGCGCGGGTTGAGTTAAGCACGGTATTCCAGAGGCGAGTTGGTTCGAAGCCTACTGTCGTCTCTTCTGAGAATAGTCCTCCGTGGTTTCCCAATTTCACACGAGTAAATGCTGGCACAGCTGCTATTCACAGGCCACAGCCGATTCTTTCCCCTTCTTACCCAGTTTCATTCACCATCATTTATTCCATCTTCATTAACTCCTCAACTCAGGTTGGCGTCAGGAAGGGCATCCGGCTGTAAAATATGACATATTATTCCATCTCACCTCACCCGTGAACCCGTGTCAGAAAACGGGAGTGACGATAATTATATTTCCTTCGATAAAAGCAAATATTCAGTTTTGAAATGTGGTTATGGAGAGGAATGGAGAAAGTGGAATGGGCCGATAGAATGAGAAATGAGGAGATGCTGAATAGGGAAGGGGAGGAGAGGAACTTCATGATGATGATACAGAAGAGGAAAAAACATCTGGGTTTGGTCACATTTTACGCAGAAATTGTCTACTACAGAGAATCATGGAGGGAAAAGTTGAAGGAAAAAGAGGGAGACGGAGAAGAATGTTCGGAATGCTGACAGATGTGAAAAGAAAAAGAAGTTACGAGCAAATGAAGAAAGATGCTCAGGATAGAGAGAAATGGAAGACATCCAGTTGATACTTGTCTAAGGACAGATTCACTAAAAGAAAAAGAAGGAGAAGAAAAGCAACAATGAAGTGAATAGTGTTAGCCCTAGTTCTTAGGATAATGATATCACAATTGAACAAGATGGTGGTGGTGATTATTGTTTTATGAGGAAGTACAACTAGACAACTATCCTCTGTATAACACTAATCAGAGAGAAAAAATGGAAGGGGCCGATAATTAGAATAATGAAGGTATCGGCCAAAGAAAGACAAGGGCCACGAAGGGCGTGAAAATGAAAGACTCCCTAGCCCTCGTAAATCTAATAGTGTCGGGGTGGGAAAAGAACAAGAATTGACCAAGGGAGGTCGGATAGGATGGGCGAATGTGACAAGCCTGCCACAAGTAAGTAGGAGCAATTCCAGGGCTCAGCTAAGGACCCCGTAGTCGCAAACCCACGCTCTCCCAAATTGAGCGCCCCTGGGGATTCTTTCTGTAGCCTCTTAAGACAGGCAGTTGATGCCGGGGAGTTATCTACTGGCACCACCCACAGGGTTTGTAATGCTTTGTACTTATTTATATTGTATTTTTAAAACTAATTGAAGTTGTAATAATTATACAATGTTTTGAAAATAACCTCTGCCTAGAAGCACCTTCATGGTTTCAAAAATATCTGCTACGGTGATCTAAAAAATCTAAATATACGGACTTACAAGGGAGATGAACTTGTTATCGCTGCTGCGTGAGCCTCGGGATCTGATGTTAAACACTGGAGATGTGAGTTTCAATATCTTCGCTGGCACTGGCTGTAATTCCAATGACGCCAGCCGGTCACAAATTACGAGACACGCAAAACCTAGAGTACTTGCACTTCACGGAGACCGGAAACAATAAATGTAGTGAGGTGTCCTTGAAAGCATTCTAGTTTTTGTTCCTCGCTACTATCTGTCTTCATGAAGCCTCTCCATATTCATGACCATCGGCTTGGAATATTATGTCTAGTGGTGGTGGTGATTATTGTTTTGAGAGGAATTACAATTGTGCAACCATCCTCTATAAACATTGCTCAGAGGGAAAAATGGAAGGGATTCGACACTTCGAAAAATAAAGGTATCAGTCATCGTACAACAACGGCCGAAGAGGGCCTGAAAATAAAACAAATTGCCATTCAGTGTAGGAAAAGAACAAGAGTTGACCAAGGGAGGTCGGACAGGATAGATAAAATTGAGGAGCCTGACACAAGTAATTTCAAGCAATGACAGGACTCAGCTCAGGGCCCCGTGGTCGCCAACCCACTTTCCGAAGTTGAGACACCCTGGAGCCCCGTTTAGTGGCCTCTTACGACAAGCAGGGGATACCGTGGGTGTTATTCTACCGCTCCCACGCACAGGAGGTTTCCAGAAGGTCATACTTAGACAGATGGTGAAGAGGCATTAGGATGGAATTAAAACCCACAAAACGAAGAGGACCTCAACCCGCAGAGCACAAGAAGGCCCTGCCTGGCTGATGTGCTCACGAAATGCTGGGAGGACGTCAATGTCGGAAGAAGGACAAGTGGGGATCAATGGACCAGTACGGAGTGTCAGGTGTGTGTTGTATATGTTAGAGATGTGAATGAACGGATGGGAACAAGTGTAATGCAGACCGGAAGTGTGGAACAGACGGGCGCCCGACCACCTGGCGTGACGTCATCCCCCATTCATAGCAAACACTCATTGAGGTAGCATTGGCTAGTACATTCAGTGATTGTTACATTGGTCCTCAGAGATGGAACTGTATGTTTCTCTGTCTTTGTTAATTATTCGCATTGTAGCCGGGGTTTGTGATCAGGACTCCGGAGATTAGGCATTTATATGTTAGAATGCAAAACATATACTAGCCCGGAAACCAGTTCTGCTATGAGATTTGCATCATCAGTAGGGGCTCGGCCTATTAGAACCCCTAGAAGTTATGTTACTCTCGCTATAATGTAGAATATCGGGATAGACGACAATTCTGCCTAGTCAAATTAGTTTGCATTCTGACCTATTACTGCCTAAACAAGGGAGTTATTTAATTAATTAATTAATTAATTTGATCTATTGATATCTTCATACAGCGGTGAAGTTATGGCCCTTCACTGTCTCTTACACTTAACCACACAGATCTTTTGACATTTCTACTATAAATTTTAATACTTTCGGGGTCGTAGATGAACAAGAATTCACCAAGGAGGTTGGATAGGATAGATGACAGTGAGGAGCCTGGCACAAGTAAGTGGAAGCAATGCCAAGACTCAGCTATGGGCCCCGTGGTCGCCAACCCACGCTCCAAGTTGAGAGCCCTTTGGGCCCCTTTTAGTCGCCTCGTACGACAAGCGGGTGATACGGTGGGTGTTATTCTACCGCCCTCACTCACAGGGGTCTGAGCCCGAGGTGGTTGTAATAGTTCCTGCCTCAGTCCGAGGTACTTAAAGGTGCTCAAATTCACTCGCTTCATGTCGGTCTGTGTACTTACAAGAAATAAGACTCTTAAGAGGCAAACTTCCGGCACCTCAGCTTCTCCAGAAACTAATTAATGGAACGTAAAACCAATAATATTATTTATTATTAAATCGGAGACCGCGTAGGTTTGTAAAATTTCAAGTGGCTGCTGGCGGACACAAAAATGAAATGTTTACGCTGTTTGGCGTATAAGAACGTGAGTTTGAGAACAATAAAAATGTGTGAAGTGTCCTCTATCATCTAGTTTACGAGTTGTCACAACAGACTTTTGTTCCCAAAACCATATTTTCCTCTCTGCTACACGAAGCCCCTGCGATGTATGCAGCATGTTAAGCGCGGATGCTGAATAGGCTGCCGTTGATTCTCCTACCTGGCTGCTGTTACTTATAACCACGCAGTGTTTTAATATAGTCTGGAACCTAAGAACACACTGCGTAGTTGAGTACTTATCCAAAACACGCGCTTATATTCTGTGTTTCTAGTTTGAAGATGCAATTATTTGAACGATACAATAGGGGATAAGTCACAAAAGCTTGGAATAGGAGTAGAAGTTTTCGTTGATTCATGTAAGACGACGAAGCGGTGATTAAGGTTTAAGAATTGGGCAACTTACCTCTGTTAAAACTAATCACAGGAAACCACGAAATAGGTTTGACCCTTCGAAGATTGAGCTTCCGAGCAAGTACGAGTGTGAAACAAAAAGTAAGTTACACTTCCAACTTATGACCTACACGTAGTCAACACGACTATAACAACATACAATGTAAGGTCACTTTTTCGCATAGTCCCCAAGAGACTGTGGACATTTCTGGTGGTGGTGGTGATTATTGTTTTAAGAGGAAGTACAAGTAGGCAACATCCTCTATATAACACTAATGAGAGAGAGAAATGGAATGGGTCAGACACTTCAAAAAATGAAGGTATCGGCCAAACACATGATAATCGCATGCCGCTAAGTCTGTACTATTTACCATACCTCCCACTTGAATTCCTGCAGCAGTTCGGACGTCTGGTGGGCCTTGTGAGGTGTTACGTCATCGTGCAACAAAATCACATGGCGCCCGATTTTTCCCACCGCTTTTCTTTAATTGTCTTACGCAACCGGTTCAACGTGTGACTATACGAAGCCGTCACGACGCACATCACAGGGCATGAAACGTGGGTCCGTACTTAGTGCTACGTAATTATCATGTGTTCGGTAAGCTGAAAAAGGATCTCACTGGACGACGATTCCGAAAGGACGAGGAGGTGAAAGCAGCTATGTCGAGGTGGTTACATAACGCTGGAGGTAATTTCTACGCATCCGGAATCGAAGAGTTGGTTGACCGTTCCGAGAAATATTTACAGTCTCTTGGGGACTATGTGTATGTGGTTTCATAAAGGAACATAACTTGGAAGTGTAACTTACTTTTTGATTCGCCCTCGTATCGTACGTGGCTTGGACCGCGCAGCTGTTCAAACTCCCACTGTCGGCACCCCTTAATGATGGAGTTTTCCTTAATGACGGGCACAGACGCTTTCTTGCCAGTCATCATGGTGGTGGTGATTATTGTTTTAACGGGAAGTACAACCATCCTCTATACAACACTAATCAGAGAGAAAATGCAAGAATTACGACACGTCGAAAAATGACTGTATCGGGAAAGAAGACAAAGGGGGAAGAAGACCGTGAAAATGAAAGACTAGTTATGTGAACGAATATTATCCATGAAATTTCATTATAAATTTTGTGGTTAATGGAGGATAATAATGATTTTCATGCGAATCAACAATAACATTAGCGGTAAATTAATAAATACCATTATTACTAGAAAAATATATACATGCATACTTCTCTAGATTACGACTGTACATTTTACTCCGTCACAGCGCTTCAGTATGTCTTTTGTTCATTTAACACTTTTGTGTGTGAAGTGTTTGCTCACTTAACTTCTTTGCTTTCCTTTGCTTAATGTTACTTGGTGTTATCATTTATTCGAAATTCATTTGCGATTCTTGCTGTACAGAAACAACCAGTATGCTATTTCGCGAATTGTACCACTTTATGCAAGAATTGTTTGGTGACAAAAACCTGTGGCCTATGCACGTTGTGGAGTAGTGAACTGACGTCACCGCTGACGGTGGTAATTTGTTGTCCCATGGACGTTTTTTATCAAGTTTTTGAAAGGTTGTAGGCGAAAGTCTTAATGTGGTAACTCGCAAGAAAATTTCAAAATTTATTGGAATTTCGAAATGGTTAGAAAAATGTGTTGAAGGAAAAAGAATTGATATTCTTAACAAGAGAACGTAATATGACATTTCATTAGGGCGAGTTGTTGACTTGTGCTCATCATAACTTATTGATTAGTATTTGTCCAGGGATCATGTTCATTTTTGTTTCAAGAAAACATTTTTCTGTTACGATATATATTTCACCTCTATGTTCCCCGTTTGAACTGCCCGCGCTAGTCAAGGACAAAGATATTGAGAATTCACAGACATAGCAATGCTTTTCGTCGGTGTTGGCCCTGGACCTCATAAAGGAAACAATAGACGGCGCAATGAAGCGGAATGCCACAGAAGAGAGTCGTGTCATCCTAGGCACGTACATATATTTCTCTAGTAATAATTGAATTTATTAATTTTGCGCAAATTTTAATGTTGATTTGTGTAAAAGCAATTATTATCCCCATTTATCACAAAAATTACAATGAAATCTCATGGATACGATTCATTCACACAACCAAGAAAATTCCCTAGCCCTCGCAAACCTAATAGCGTCGGGGTCGGAAAAGAACAAGAGTTGACCAAGGGAGGTCGGATAGGATAGATGAAAGTGAGGAGACAGGCAGAAGTAAGTGGACGAAATTCCAGAAGTTGGATAAATGGCCCCGTGGTCGGCAACCCATGCTCCCAAGTTGAAAGCCGTTGGGGCCCTTTTTAGTCTCCCCTTATCACAGGTAGGGATATGGTGAGTGTTATTCTACCGGCCCCACCCACAGGCGAATAATATTGTTATCTGACACTGTTCACAGGATTTTCACTAAAGGAGCCACCGTTCGAAGCCCGGCAAAAACATTTGAGATTTTATTGTTGAAAACATTTCTTAGCAGACTGCGAAAAAAGTAAAATTCAGCAATTTTCTCAATTATGGAAGGGCTAAAGGGCCGGAAAAGTTTTCAAATTATGAGTGTTGCATAACTCTACCAAACTAAAATAAGGAACAAATTGTGAGTGTTGCATAGCTCTACCAAACTAAAATAAGGAACAAATTGTGAGTGTTGCATAGCTCTACCAAACTAAAATAAGGGACAAATTGTGAGTGTTGCATAGCTCTACCAAACTAAAATAAGGAACACATTTCGAAAATCATTTCTGCCCTCAATCGCTTGTTTCCCTACTAGTTTTCGTTTTGATTCATATCCTGGCCAAATTAAGCTATTTACATACTTCCTTCTGTAATGTGTTCCTTGGTCCAATACCCTCAGGCGTTTCTTGATTTTTTGACAAATGTCCACACCGAGTGTAGTAATAAGTGCTTAAGTGAAGCTCTGCATTGACTCACATTAGCGCTCGTAGTGGTGCTGAAGTGAAACAGTGCACTGACTCACATTAGCGCTCGTGGTGGTGCTTAAGTGAAACAATGCACTGACTCACATTAGCGCTCGTAGTGGTGCTTAAGTGAAACAATCCACAAACAGACTTTAGCGCTCGTAGTGGTGCTTAAGTGAAACAATGTACTGACTCACATTAGCGCTCGTAGTGGTGCTTAAGTGAAACAATCCACAAACACACTTTAGCGCTCGTAGTGGTGCTTAAGTGAAACAATGCACTGACTCACATTAGCGCTCGTAGTGGTGCTTAAGTGAAACAATGCACAAACACACTTTAGCGCTCGTAGTGGTGCTTAAGTGAAACAATGCACTGACTCACATTAGCGCTCGCAGTGGTGTTTAAGTGAAACAATGCACTGACTCACATTAGCGCTCGTAGTGGTGCTTAAGTGAAACAATGTACTGACTCACATTAGCGCTCGTAGTGGTGCTTAAGTGAAACAATGCACTGACTCACATTAGCGCTCGTATTGGTGCTTAAGTGAAACAATGTACTGACTCACATTAGCGCTCGTAGTGGTGCTTAAGTGAAACAATGCACTGACTCACATTAGCGCTCGTATTGGTGCTTAAGTGAAACAATCCACAAACACAATTTAGCGCTCGTAGTGGTGCTTAAGTGAAACAATGCACTGACTCACATTAGCGCTCGTAGTGGTGCTTAAGTGAAACAATCCACAAACACAATTTAGCGCTCGTAGTGGTGCTTAAGTGAAACAATGCACTGACTCACATTAGTGCTCGTAGTGGTGCTTAAGTGAAACAATCCACAAACACACTTTAGCGCTCGTAGTGGTGCTTAAGCGAAACAATGCATTGACTCACGTTAGCGCTTGTAGTGGTCCTTAAGTGAAACAATGCATTGACTCACATTAGCGCTCGTAGTGGTGCTTAAGCGAAACAATGTACTGACTCACATTAGCGCTCGCAGTGGTGCTTAAGCGAAACAATGCATTGACTCACATTGGCGCTCGTAGTGGTGCTTAAGTGAAACAATGCACTGACTCGTATTAGCGCTCGTAGTGGTGCTTAAGTAAAACAATGCATTAACTCACATTGGCGCTCGTAGTGGTGCTTAAGCGAAACAATGCACTGACTGACATTAGCGCTCGTAGTGGTGCTTAAGTGAAACAATCCACTAACTCACATTAGCGCTCGTAGTGGTGCTTAAGCGAAACAATGCACTGACTCACATTAGCGCTCGTAGTGGTGCTTAAGCGAAACAATGCATTGACTCACATTACCGCTCGTAGTGGTGCTTAAGCGAAACAATGCACTGACTGACATTAGCGCTCGTAGTGGTGCTTAAGTGAAACAATCCACAAACTCACATTAGCGCTCGTAGTGGTGCTTAAGTGAAACAATGTACTGACTCACATTAGTGCTCGTAGTGGTGCTTAAGTGAAACAATGCACTGACTCACATTAGCGCTCGTATTGGTGCTTAAGTGAAACAATCCACAAACACAATTTAGCGCTCGTAGTGGTGCTTAAGTGAAACAATGCACTGACTCACATTAGCGCTCGTAGTGGTGCTTAAGTGAAACAATCCACAAACACAATTTAGCGCTCGTAGTGGTGCTTAAGTGAAACAATGCACTGACTCACATTAGTGCTCGTAGTGGTGCTTAAGTGAAACAATCCACAAACACACTTTAGCGCTCGTAGTGGTGCTTAAGCGAAACAATGCATTGACTCACGTTAGCGCTTGTAGTGGTCCTTAAGTGAAACAATGCATTGACTCACATTAGCGCTCGTAGTGGTGCTTAAGCGAAACAATGTACTGACTCACATTAGCGCTCGCAGTGGTGCTTAAGCGAAACAATGCATTGACTCACATTGGCGCTCGTAGTGGTGCTTAAGTGAAACAATGCACTGACTCGTATTAGCGCTCGTAGTGGTGCTTAAGTAAAACAATGCATTAACTCACATTGGCGCTCGTAGTGGTGCTTAAGCGAAACAATGCACTGACTGACATTAGCGCTCGTAGTGGTGCTTAAGTGAAACAATCCACTAACTCACATTAGCGCTCGTAGTGGTGCTTAAGCGAAACAATGCACTGACTCACATTAGCGCTCGTAGTGGTGCTTAAGCGAAGCAATGCATTAACTCACATTGGCGCTCGTAGTGGTGCTTAAGCGAAACAATGCACTGACTCACATTAGCGCTCGTAGTGGTGCTTAAGCGAAACAATGCATTGACTCACATTACCGCTCGTAGTGGTGCTTAAGCGAAACAATGCACTGACTGACATTAGCGCTCGTAGTGGTGCTTAAGTGAAACAATCCACAAACTCACATTAGCGCTCGTAGTGGTGCTTAAGCGAAACAATGCACTGACTCACATTAGCGCTCGTAGTGGTGCTTAAGCGAAACAATGCACTGACTCACATTAGCGCTCGTAGTGGTGCTTAAGCGAAACAATGCATTGACTCACATTACCGCTCGTAGTGGTGCTTAAGCGAAACAATGCATTGACTGACATTAGCGCTCGTAGTGGTGCTTAAGTGAAACAATGCATTGACTCACATTAGCGCTCGTAGTGGTGCTTAAGCGAAACAATGCACTGACTGACATTAGCGCTCGTAGTGGTGCTTAAGCGAAACAATGCATTGACTCACATTACCGCTCGTAGTGGTGCTTAAGCGAAACAATGCACTGACTGACATTAGCGCTCGTAGTGGTGCTTAAGTGAAACAATGCATTGACTCACATTAGCGCTCGTAGTGGTGCTTAAGCGAAACAATGCACTGACTGACATTAGCGCTCGTAGTGGTGCTTAAGCGAAACAATGCATTGACTCACATTACCGCTCGTAGTGGTGCTTAAGCGAAACAATGCACTGACTCACATTAGCGCTCGTAGTGGTGCTTAAGTGAAACAATCAACTGACTCACATTAGCCCTCATAGTGGTATAAAAATGAAGGCAAAACTGCTAATCTAATCGTTTTCCTGTGGTTTGGTTTCGAGGTAAAACTTGAGGTCTTGTGACTCTTAAGTACGAAATCAATGCAAACCCAGAGGTCTGCTGACTGTCATTGTCCATTGTGAAGACAGTGAACTGGTCATGAGCACGGCTGTCTGGGAGGCGCATTCACATCGTTTCCGCTATAAAAGTGATGTCGTATGAAGCCACAAACGGCCCGCACATCACAGCTGTCTGGAGTGTGGCTTCCTTTGTCTCCGTCAAACGATATCGTAAAACTGAGTCGCGTCCTATTAACACACACATGGCATCTCTTGACAGTGTGAGTGATGCTTAATTTACAAGGCCATGGCTTGGTGCAGGAGGCTTTGCTGGCAGAGCTCTTACTGGGATAACAAGAGCAGTAAGATCACTGCGAGGAACTGTACAGGGGGCCTTGCTAGTAGAGTCCTGTCAGGGATAAGAACGGATCTACGGGGGCCTTGCTAGTAGAGTCCTGTCAGGGATAAGAACGGATCTACGGGGGCCTTGCTAGTAGAGTCCTGTCAGGGATAAGAAGAGATCAACGGGGGCCTTGCTAGTAGAGTACTGTCAGGGATAAGAACGGATTTACGGGGGCCTTGCTAGTAGAGTACTGTCAGGGATAAGAAGAGATCAACGGGGGCCTTGCTAGTAGAGTACTGTCAGGGATAAGAACGGATTTACGGGGGCCTTGCTAGTAGAGTACTGCCAGGGATAAGAACGGATCTACGGGGGCCTTGCTAGTAGAGTACTGCCAGGGATAAGAACGGATCTACGGGGGCCTTGCTAGTAGAGTACTGTCAGGGATGAGAACGGATCTACGGGGGCCTTGCTAGTAGAGTACTGTAAGGGATAAGAACGGATCTACGGGGGCCTTGCTAGTAGAGTACTGTCAGGGATGAGAACGGATCTACGGGGGCCTTGCTAGTAGAGTGCTGCCAGGGATAAGAACGGATCTACGGGGGCCTTGCTAGTAGAGTACTGCCAGGGATAAGAACGGATCTACGGGGGCCTTGCTAGTAGAGTACTGTCAGGGATGAGAACGGATCTACGGGGGCCTTGCTAGTAGAGTACTGTCAGGGATGAGAACGGATCTACGGGGGCCTTGCTAGTAGAGTACTGCCAGGGATAAGAACGGATCTACGGGGGCCTTGCTAGTAGAGTCCCGTTAGGAACATGAACCGATCTACTGGAGCCTTGCTAGTAGAGTACTGCCAGGGATAAGAACGGATCTACGGGGGCCTTGCTAGTAGAGTCCCGTTAGGAACATGAACCGATCTACTGGAGCCTTGCTAGTAGAGTCCCGTTAGGAACATGAACCGATCTACTGGAGCCTTGCTAGTAGAGTACTGTCAGGGATAAGAACGGATCTACGGGGGCCTTGCTAGTAGAGTACTGTCAGGGATAAGGACAGATCTACTGGAGCCTTGCTAGTAGAGTCCCGTTAGGAACATGAACCGATCTACTGGAGCCTTGCTAGTAGAGTCCTGTCAGGGATAAGACCGGATCTACGGGGGCCTTGCTAGTAGAGTCCTGCCAGGGATAAGAACGGATCTACGGGGGCCTTGCTAGTAGAGTACTGTCAGGGATAAGAAGAGATCAACGGGGGCCTTGCTAGTAGAGTACTGTCAGGGATAAGACCGGATCTACGGGGGCCTTGCTAGTAGAGTGCTGCCAGGGATAAGAACGGATCTACGGGGGCCTTGCTAGTAGAGTACTGTAAGGGATAAGACCGGATCTACGGGGGCCTTGCTAGTAGAGTACTGTAAGGGATAAGAAGAGATCAACGGGGGCCTTGCTAGTAGAGTACTGTCAGGGATAAGACCGGATCTACGGGGGCCTTGCTAGTAGAGTACTGTAAGGGATAAGACCGGATCTACGGGGGCCTTGCTAGTAGAGTACTGTAAGGGATAAGAAGAGATCAACGGGGGCCTTGCTAGTAGAGTACTGTAAGGGATAAGAACGGATCTACGGGGGCCTTGCTAGTAGAGTACTGTAAGGGATAAGAACGGATCTACGGGGGCCTTGCTAGTAGAGTACTGTCAGGGATGAGAACGGATCTACGGGGGCCTTGCTAGTAGAGTGCTGCCAGGGATAAGAACGGATCTACGGGGGCCTTGCTAGTAGAGTACTGCCAGGGATAAGAACGGATCTACGGGGGCCTTGCTAGTAGAGTACTGTCAGGGATGAGAACGGATCTACGGGGGCCTTGCTAGTAGAGTACTGTCAGGGATGAGAACGGATCTACGGGGGCCTTGCTAGTAGAGTACTGCCAGGGATAAGAACGGATCTACGGGGGCCTTGCTAGTAGAGTCCCGTTAGGAACATGAACCGATCTACTGGAGCCTTGCTAGTAGAGTACTGCCAGGGATAAGAACGGATCTACGGGGGCCTTGCTAGTAGAGTCCCGTTAGGAACATGAACCGATCTACTGGAGCCTTGCTAGTAGAGTCCCGTTAGGAACATGAACCGATCTACTGGAGCCTTGCTAGTAGAGTACTGCCAGGGATAAGAACGGATCTACGGGGGCCTTGCTAGTAGAGTCCTGTCAGGGATAAGGACAGATCTACTGGAGCCTTGCTAGTAGAGTCCCGTTAGGAACATGAACCGATCTACTGGAGCCTTGCTAGTAGAGTCCTGTCAGGGATAAGAACAGATCTACTGGAGCCTTGCTAGTAGAGTCCTGTTAGGAATATGAGCAGATCTACGGCGGCCTTGTTATTAGAGTCATGTCAGGGATAAGAACAGATCTACTGGAGCCTTGCTAGTAGAGTCCTGTCAGGGATAAGAACAGATGTACTGGAGCCTTGCTAGTAGAGTCCTGTCAGGGATAAGAACAGATCTACTGGAGCCTTGCTAGTAGAGTCCTGTCAGGGATAAGAACAGATCTACTGGAGCCTTGCTAGTAGAGTCCTGTCAGGGATAAGAACAGATCTACTGGAGCCTTGCTAGTAGAGTCCTGTTAGGAATATGAGCAGATCTACGGCGGCCTTGCTATTAGAGTCATGTCAGGGATAAGAACAGATCTACTGGAGCCTTGCTAGTAGAGTCTTGTCAGGGATAAGAACAGATCTACTGGAGCCTTGCTAGTAGAGTCCTGTCAGGGATAAGAACAGATCTACTGGAGCCTTGCTAGTAGAGTCCTGTCAGGGATAAGAACAGACCTACTGGAGCCTTGCTAGTAGAGTCCTGTCAGGGATAAGAACAGATCTACTGGAGCCTTGCTAGTAGAGTCCTGTTAGGAATATGAGCAGATCTACGGCGGCCTTGTTATTAGAGTCATGTCAGGGATAAGAACAGATCTACTGGAGCCTTGCTAGTAGAGTCCTGTTAGGAATATGAGCAGATCTACGGCGGCCTTGCTAGTAGAGTCTTGTTAGGGATATGAACAGATCTACTGGAGCCTTGGTAGTAGAGTCTTGTCAGGGATAAGAACAGATCTACTGGAGCCTTGCTAGTAGAGTCCTGTTAGGAATATGAGCAGATCTACGGCGGCCTTGTTATTAGAGTCATGTCAGGGATAAGAACAGATCTACTGGAGCCTTGCTAGTAGAGTCCTGTTAGGAATATGAGCAGATCTACGGCGGCCTTGTTATTAGAGTCATGTCAGGGATATGAACAGATCTACTGGAGCCTTGCTAGTAGAGTCATGTCAGGGATAAGAACAGATCTACTGGAGCCTTGCTAGTAGAGTCCTGTCAGGGATAAGAACAGATCTACGGCGGCCTTGTTATTAGAGTCATGTCAGGGATATGAACAGATCTACTGGAGCCTTGCTAGTAGAGTCTTGTCAGGGATAAGAACAGATCTACTGGGGCTTTGTTAGTAGAGTCATGTCAGGGATATGAACAGATCTACTGGGGCTTTGTTAGTAGAGTCCTATCAGGGATAAGAACAGATCTACTGGAGCCTTGCTAGTAGAGTCCTGTCAGGGATAAGAACAGATCTACGGCGGCCTTGTTATTAAAGTCATGTCAGGGATATGAACAGATCTACTGGAGCCTTGCTAGTAGAGTCTTGTCAGGGATAAGAACAGATCTACTGGAGCCTTGCTAGTAGAGTCTTGTCAGGGATAAGAACAGATCTACTGGAGCCTTGCTAGTAGAGTCCTGTTAAGGATATGAACAGATCTACAGGGGCCTTGCTTGGAGAGTCCTGTCAGGGATATGAACAGATCTACAGGGGCCTTGTTAGTAGAGTTCTGTCACGGATATAAGCAGATCTACTGGGGCTTTGCTAGTAGAGACCTGTTAGGAATATGAACAGATCTACGGGGGTCTGTCCGAGATGCAAAGAACGTCTGGGGTGCCATAGGATACTGTACATGAACCCCAAAACTTCCTCAGTTTAACTGAAATGAAAAATAATGCACATTGCTTATTTATAATAAATAAGTAAATGTCTGCATAAATATATAAATAAGTTAAGAATAAATTAAGTGAACACTCACATCCGTTAATAAATAAATATAAAATGTAATAAGCAGACTGGCCTATGCTGATGACTTGGTCTTAATGGCAGATTGAGCCGAAAGCTGCATTCTATTATCTTGGAACCTGAAAGTAGGTGCAATGAGTATGGTATAAAAATTAACCTTTCGAAGACTAAATTGATGTGAGTAGGTAAGAAATCTATGAGAACTGAATGTCCGATTTGGAACACAAAGTTTGAACAGGTAATTAATTTCAAGTATTTAGGATGTGCTTTTCCAGGGGTGGTGAGACTGAATCAAGATGCAGGGAGCTCGCAGTTCCGATCACCAGTACTCTGCAAGAAGGAAGTCAGCTTCCGGACGAAACTATCTTTACATCGGTCTGTTTTCAGACCAACTTTGATTTACGGGAGCAAAAGCTGGCTGGACTCAGAATATCTTATTCATAAGTTAGAAGTAATCTACATCAAAGTAGCGAGAATGGTTGATGGTAGAAACAGGTGGGAACAATGGCAGGAGGTTACTCGGAATGAGGAGATAAATGATTTGGTGGAGGGGTCATGTCAGGTGTATGCAGGAGGATATCGAGGGTAAGAGAAATAGAGGGAGACCAACACGACGACCATGGTTAGACTCAATGGTGGTGGTGATTATTGTTTTAAGAAGGAGTAGAACTAGGGAACCATCCTGTATATAACGCTAATCGGAGAGAACTAATGGAAGGGATCCGACACTTCGTAAAATGAAGGTATCGGCCAGAGGAAGACAAGGGCACAGAGGGCGTGAAAATAGAAGACTCCCTAGGCCTCGAGTGCTCTAATACCGTCTGTGTCAGAATATAACAAGATTTGACCAAGGGAGGTCGGATAGGATAGATAAAAGTGAGGAGAATGGCACGAGTAAGTTGAAACATTACCAGGACTCAGCTGAGGGCCCCGTGGTCGCCACCCCACGCTCCAGTTTAGGCGCCCATGTGTCCCTATTAGTCGCCTCTTACGACAGGCAGGGGATACCCTGGGTGTTATTCTACCGCCCCCAGCCACAGGGAGATGAACATCCCCGACCCGGCCTGGAATCGAACCCCGGATCCCGTGAACCGAAGCCCTCAATGCTGACTATTCAGCCAAGGAGTAGGCCTTCCTATAAAACTTTAATAATATAAATAGAATGCAAAGAATAACAAATACTTAAATTTTTTCATACATCCTTTTAGGCATCTTATGGGAGGAGTCTGGTCGATAGGAGAAGCTGCTTCGGCTGATCAGTGATTTTGCACCACACATGGCGAAGGTTGCGAAAAATCTAAGCGTGTTTCATCCAGACTTTGACATGTGTTGCACACACTATTCTTCGGGCTGCAGAAACAAATGAGAGAGCAATTCCCTTCTGTTCACCCACTGATCAGCCAAACCAAGGCGCCTTCAAGAGTTCAAGTGTAGACAAGGAGCTTGCGGGAGATTTGCCTTACCCTCACATGATGAGGAACTTGGGTTATGTTGGCAATGATGGTACAATAAATGTGTAAATGAATTAAAATGTTCTTTACCGAGCAAGTTACCCTTGCGGTTAAGATCGTGCAGCTGTGAGCTTGCATTCGCGAGTGGGTTCGAAGCCCACTGTCGGCAGCCCTGAAGATCGTTTTCCGTGGTTTCCCATTTTCAAACCAGGCTGTACCCTATTAAGGCCACGGCCGATTCCTATCCACTCCTAGCCTTCTCCTGCCCCGTCGTTGCCATGGGACCTATCTATGTTGGGGCGAGGTAGAGATAAAATAAAACATCCTTATTGGGGCTTTTCTTACATTGATAGAGAAGTAAACGATGGAGTGGTGGTGGTGGTGATTACTGTTTTAAGAGTAAGTACAACAAGACAACCGTCCTCTATATAACACTAATCAGAGAGAAAGAATGGAAGGGATCCGACACTTAGAAAAATAAGGTATCGGACAAAGGAATACAAGGGCCACGATGGGCGTGAAAAGAACAAGAATTGACTGCGAGTTCGGATGGGATAGATGAAAGTGAGGAGCCTGGGACAAGTAAGTGGAAGCAATGCCAGGAATCAGCTAAGATCCCCGTGGTCGCCTACCCACGCTCCAAAGTTCAGAGTCCTTGGGGCCCTCTTAGTCGCCTCTTACGATCGGAAGGGGATACTGTGGGAGTTTTTCTACTGCCCCTCCCACAGGGGGGTAAACAATGGAAATTTGTAATATTTTGTTACATTTATTGTGATTTTTATAATTCTTGTGAGTAGGTGACTCACAGTCGAGAGTGGTGGTGGTGGTGATTGTTGTTTAAAAAGCAAGTACCACTGGGCAACCCTCCTCTATTAATCGAAACCTACTTTCAACCTATTAGGCCGTGTTACGTACATTTAGTACCAACGTGAAATTTGGAGGTTGTGGGTTCCAATCCCATTGGTGTTCGGTTGGACATTTTTCTTCTGTACTTAACATCTCTTCAAAACGTACTAAATATACGTAACATGGCCTAATAGGTTGAAAGTCGGTTTCGATTACAATGTGGTCCTGAAAATTCAATACTCCTCTCCTTTTCTTCTTCTTCTTCTTCTTCTTATTATTATTATTATTATTTTCCCACCGCTTATTCCCACACCTGTGGGGTCGCGGGTGTGAACCGGATCGAACGTGTGGCTTTGTCCCTGTTTTACGGCCGGATGCCCTTCCTGACACAACCCTATGTGGAGGGATGTAATCACTATTGCGTGTTTCTGCGGTGGTTGGTAGTGTGGTATGTTATGTGAATATGAAGAGGAGAGTGTTCGGATGGACGGTCACAAACACCCAGTCCCCGAGCCAGAAGAATTAATCAGAAGCGATTAAAATCCCCGACCCGGCCGGGAATCGAACCGGGACCCTCTGAACCGAAGGTCAGTACGCTGACCATTGAGCCAACGAGTCGGACAAAATTTAATACTCCTCTATTAACACTAATCAGAGGGGAGAAATGGAAGAGATTCGACAATTCGAACAATGAAGGTATCGGCCAAAGAAAGAAAAAGGTTCACGGAGACTCCCTAGGATTCGCAAACCTAATACATTTGGTGTTGGAAAAGAACAAGAGTTGACCAAGGGAGGTTGGACAGGATAGATTAAAATGAAGAGACTATCACAAGTAAGTGTAAGCAATCCTAAGACTCATCTAAGGGCCCCGTGGTCACTAAAACCATGCTCTTTGCCTCTTACGGTGGTGATGGTGATTATTGTTTCAAGAGGAAGTTGGCCTACAACTAGGCAACCATCCTCTATATAACCCTATTCAAAGAGAAAAGAAAATGGAAGGGATCTGACACTTCCAAAAACGAAGACAAGGGCCACGAAGGGCATGAAAATCAAAGACACCCTATGCCTCGGAAACCTTATACCGTCGGTGTTGAAAAACAACTTGAGTTAACCAAGGGAGGTCGGATATGATAAATGATAGTGAGGAGTCTGGCATAAGTTTAAGTAATGCCGGGACTCAGCTGAGGGCCCCGTGGACGCCAGCACACGCTCCCGAGTTGAGAGCCCCTGGGGCCTTTTAGTCGCCTCTTACGACCGGCAGGGGATACCGTGTGTGTTATTCTATACCTCCACTCACATGGGGATATATGGGGGTGTGTAATCACTATTGCACATTTCTGTGGTGTATTGTCTGAATATGGGAGGAAAGTGTTAGGACAAACACAAACAGTCAGTCCCCGAGCCAGAAGGATTAATCACACGCGATGAAAACTCCTTACCCCGCCTGGAATCGAACCCGGGACCCTCTGAACCGAAGAACTCGATACTCACAATTCAGCCAAGGAGTTGGACTAAAGATGAGCAATAATAATTTACTGACAGTTTGAAAAGGCATTGTTCATAAATTAATACATAAAATCGATTTTTTTCTCTAGCACAGCCCTTCAAGGGCAAATTATACTTAGGGCTCAACCTACTATGTACATACATTGTAACGAGCGAGTTGGCCGTGCGGTTAGGGGCACAAAGCTGTGAGCTTGCATTCCAAAGATAGTGGGTTCTAGCCCCGCGATCGGCAGCCCTGAAGATGGTTTTTCGTTGTTACCCATTTTCATACTTGGTAAATGCTGGAGCTGTACGTTAATTAAGGCCACGGCCTCTTCCTTCCCTGTCCTTACCCTTTCCTGGCCCATCGTCGCCTGTGGCATTTTTTCGGGGAAATCACTTATAATGTTTGTTGTAATGGTTTATTAACTGTAGAGAGGTATATTATTGCTCTGGGCATAGCCAGGTTTATGTATTAACGCCTGGTGGAGAAGGAGGGAGGACGGGCAACGAACCTGGCCACTGGGTCGGGGTATCACAGGAAATCAGCATTCCAGAGAGCGACTGTCTAGCTTCGTCCTGAGTTCAACGCTCTGTCCGGACGTAGATTCCTGTCGGAGTGGAGGCGTTAGACATTGTGTCGCTCGTGGAATACGATGGCGTTGAGATGCTGGTGGCCTACCCAGCAGGGGAGCACAGCCTCTAACACATGTGGTAACTTCGAAATGTTACTCCTCTGCGTCGTATAATTGTAGGTCTGAACCGTTTCTTTTCGTTCACAACTGCATGATCAGTCGTTGTAACCGTCCTCTTGATTGGACTGGATTGTATTCGTTTTGATTTCCTACCCTGAAGGCAATAATCTTTTAATTAAAAATTTAATTACATTGGGCTCTTTTTAATTCCAACTCCAAGGGGAATCAGAAAAAGTGGAATTATTCAAAATTCGAATTAAACAAGAATGACTATGTTAACGAAAATATAGTAGAGAAGTACCAACACGTAAAATTTTAAATTCATTGTAATGAATAATTATTACAATATTATGCGTTCTAATGTACCTTAAGGACACCGCAATTCCCTATCTCTACGGCGCTAAATTACCAATGTCTCATGTACCCTGCCTCAAAGACTATCCATAACAGACGTATGAAATATTTTTTTGTTGAGGGGATGTACCTTGACTAGCTACTGCAGCGTATATAATTAAAAATGTGCCTCGGGTTTAATAAATATATATATTTTTGTAACGTGTCAAACCACACACAGCTTGCAGAACATAATTTTCTTTAAGGTGACTAGACATTTGAAAAAAAATCAATCAGAGACATTTAATATATATAGAATTCTTGAATAAATAAACTGTTAAAGTTTCAAGCTCCTATAGGTAGTACAAGCTGAGAAAAGGTACATTAAGCAATAAAAAACTAAACTTCGGGAAAACAACCCTCAAAGTTAGTGTCAAAATAAGACTGCAACATACTGTAACTTGGTGATCCTTTCCTACATCAAACCGTTCCAGTAGTTTTCTTTTGGTAGCTCTGTCGTCTCATGGCTTCTTTGCTTAAACTCTGGAAGTTTCGTTCAGCATTTCGGAGTCATTCCTTGTCGCGTCGTAGCATGTCTCAACAGTTCGACACTCGCTACCTAGTCCTAGCTTTCCCGAAACTTAACATCCTGTTACATTTCTTTCAGTGAATGGTGCCACTGCATCAAATAATCCGAAGTGAAGTGTATAGAGTGGTGGTTGTGATTATTGTTTTAAGAGGAAGTACAACTAGGCAACCATCCTCTATATAACACTCATCAGAGGGAAAATATTGAAGGGAGCCGACACTTGGAAAAATGAAGATATCAGCCAAAGAAAGACAAGGGCCACGAAGGGCGTGAAAATGAAAGACTCCCTAGGATTCTATATCTAATACCGTCCGGTTGGAAGAGAACAAGTGTTGAGCAAGACAGGTCTAACAACTAAATTATTCTCTTTCGTGATTTTATTTATCACAACTCAAAAAATTTCTCCCCTAAGTTTGACAATAATGCTAACCGGGCTGAGTGGCTCAGACGGTTGAGACGCTGGCCTTCTGAGGGAGTTCGATCCTGGCTCAGTCCTATGGTATTTGAAGGTGTTCAAATATGTCAGCCTTCTGTCGGTAGATTATTGGCACGTAAAAGAACTCCTGCCGGACTAAATTCCGGCACCTCGGCGTCTCCGAAAACCATAAAAGTAGCTAGTGGTGCGTAAAGGAAATAACATTCTTCTTCTTCTTTCTTCGTTATGTCCGACTAAGGAGCGCTATTGAGCTTATTTGGGTGATTTTTTTTTTTGCCTTTCTCTTCTTCTGCCAAAATCTCTCCATCTCCTCGCTGTGGCTCTCCCTGCGATCTTCAGACAAGGTTTGGTTGACGGTAGTGCTTGAATATATTTCAAAGCGCCGATTGTCGACTCATTTTCTGAACTTTGATCTGTCTAACACAGTGGTTCCCAACCTTTGACAGCTGACGCCCCCCCGGCGCTTTTATAACCTCTCCGATAAACTGATATAGACCTAACCTAATGACACTACATAATGAATAATTCCATTATTCAATTATTTATGAAAATATAATATAGAGTACGCACTTTATGTCTATGATATACTAACTTCATTTTAGCACAATACAAAGAACACACTTTTACAATAAATCCGTAAATTAGTCAACAAATGTCACTGAGAGGGTTGACACAGTTTTCTCTTGGTAATATTCGGTATGTTTGGTTCGATATTTGACAGGCCACAGCGGAGATCATTTGCAGCATCAAGCCGACAGCGCTGCTTTCTGTTTGTGACACTCAGTGTTGAAAATCCTGACTCGCATAAATATGTCGTTGAAAATGGGACAATGACACGCAATGCTACTTTGGCTATTTCAGGATACACTGCAAGACAGTTTACCCAAAAGTCGTCCAGTCCTAATATTTTGTAATCATCTTTTAGCTTTGAATCACACTTCAAATCTATGGCTTCTTCTTGAAGTTGTGCTGGCAGTGCTTCAATGTCAATGGCAAACGGAATTCTTGTTAACATCCAGGACCATTCATCTGACGAGATATCAGGAAAGTAGAAATTGAATTCTTCTGCCAGGAAATCCAAATGTGATTGCACCTTAAGTTTATTACGATCACGTTCATTTCCGGCAAAATTAAATTAAGGCGGTGAAAGGATGAGAAGTTGTTGAACTGCAGCCGGCGTCTCCATAACTGTATGTTTTCGAGGAAAGCTCTGATGGCATCATAAGCAAGCATAATATTGGAGTTTTTACCTTGGAGATTTAAGTTAAAACTGTTCAAAGCTTCAGAAAAATCGCAAAGATATGCCAATGAAACGATAAAATTGGCATCAGTAAACACTTACTTTCACCAAGAAGAAAATTTTCAACTTCAGACTTTAATTCAAACATCCGAGTCAACATGTTCCCTTTTGATAGCCAGCGAAACTCTGTGTGGAAAAGGAGAGTTTTGTGATCGGCTTGGAGGTCAACACAAAGAGCTTCAAACAATCTTGTCTGTAAAGAACTTGTCTTCACAGAGTTCACAAATCTTATAGCGACTTTTAGAGTGTTATTAAAATCTTGGGGCAAGGTTTTGGCCGCCAATGCCTGCCTGTGAATTATACAGTGGGTTCCCATGATGATTGGATTTTTATCTTTGGCCAATTTGAGAAACCTAGACCGTGACCCAATCATAGCAGGTGCACCATCCGTACATACACCCACTACATTTTCCCAGGAAATTCTATGTTCTTGGAAAAAACTATCGATGGCAGAAAACACATCACAAGCTTTCGAAGTTGTTTTCAAACATTGAGAGAATAACATTTCTTCTCTTAACATTCCACTGTCGACAAATCGACAATATACAGTCTGTTGACAACAATGGGCCACATCACACTGAATTGAAAACACTACAGATGCTTTCACCTTCTCCAAAATTTGCATTTTAATGTCTTCTGACAGTTCTTGAAGTCTGCACTTCACTGTGTTATCATAAAGAGAAATTTTAGACAATTTCTGCCGACTCCCTTCACCCAAAACTATATTTGCGGCTAATAACATACATGGCTTTACTAATGTGTCCTCAATTCTGTGTGCTATTTTGTCTTTGGCAATCAGAAGAGCTATGCTTCCACTGCTTTCTCATTTTCTTGGTTAAAAGTACCCGATGAATCTCATTTCATACGTTTTGGTGAGTTTAGTTGCAAACAATTCTGTGGGTTTATCTTTTAAGCCTGAATGATTCGTGTTTAAATGTCTCTCGAAACGTACGGGCCTCATCGCATCGTTACTCAGAACACAGTGGCAGATTACGCATTGAGGCTGTTGTATTCCGTTCCGTTCAATGACTATGAAGCCATATTTAATGTAGTCATCATCATTGTACAGTGTCCGGCCCAATGGCTAAATGGTTAGCGTGCTGGCCTTTGGCCACAGGGGTCGCGGGTTCGATTCCCGGTAGGGTCGGGAATTTTAACCAGCATTGGTTAATTTCGCTGGCACAAGGGCTGGGTGTATGTGTCGTCTTCATCATCATTTCATCTTCATCACGACACGCAGGTCGTCTACGGGAGTCAAATCAAAATACCTACACCTGGCGAGCCTAACATGTCCTCGGACACTCCCGGCACTAAAAGTCATACGCCATTTCATTTTTTGATCATTGTACAGTCTCTTGTTGGACATCGTTATTAATTTTTTTTTAAGTCACAATATTAAATAACACAATTCACACAGTCGCACTGTTACAGCGAGACAGACACAACACTCACAATAACAAACTTGACAGACACGTCCACTGCAAATATATACGAGGCACAGAATCAACAGTCGAAGGGCCTGGCTACTGATGGTCTATCAGCAATATGTTGTCATGGCCATTACTGCGCCATCTTTGATGGGACAGTTGTAATATGTAGCTCTCGCCAATTTGACTGCAAGGGAAGAATAAGAATGTGTAGGGGTGGGGACAGAGCATTCAGGAACGAGCTACCCACAAAACGAGTCTATATGCTGTAGAGTGAGAGGGAAGGAGGAATTTCCACTTTATTTTTTGCTTCTGAAACTCAGATATTCTTTGTTATTCAGAGTTAATGACGACTCCTGACTGTATTAACTTAATGCCAGTTAATATCTTTGGTGAGAAAATGTCACTGTTTCATTAACTGCTGTGGTTAAACATGAATTAGTTGTAGATCAAAATTCCAGTAGGCCTACATATAATTTCACGCTAGCCGTGAAAGCCTAACATGTATTATAATTTAGCCTACGGTTATTGTTCTCGCTACTAGATGAATTTGATATAATACCGACATTTATACGAGCACCTCCTTCATGTAATATATTTTGTTTATGAGAAAAACCTTGTGCAGAATGTAAGAGGAATGCTGGAAAATGAAAGCAACTACCACATCGTTGATGAGTTGAAACATGTCACTTATGATCATAGTTTACTTTCACGCAAGTAGGTCCACAAAGTGTGCAATTAAACGCGCGTTGAGTGGTCTTGTTCCCGCACCTGCTCTCAGGCTTCCTCACAACACAGGACATTCCTTATTTCACCTCCAACCTCGCGGCTCCGTAGAGGTTTGTGCCGACATTGGCAATTACCAGTGCTTTTGAACGATTGATTTGGCGCGACAACCACTTGGAGAGATTCGAAGAATGTGTATTACACAAAATTATAATATTCGAGTTAAAAAATTAAATCGGAAATCACTTCACGTCCCCCTGATAAAGCCCCACGCCCCGCAGGTTGGGAACCCCTGGTCCAACACAATGTCATCTGTGATGTCTATTTCCTGAAGATCTCTTCCAACTTCGAGCAGCCGATTGTTTTTTAATGTAATTGATAGGGCAAGATTCACAATTCTTTTGGTCAATCTCTTATTACTCATTCTGAGAACATGTTCGTAAAATGGAGCCGATGACGCAGCTGTTAGGCCCCTTAAACAACAATCATCATCATCATCATCATCATCATCGTTGTTGTAACCAAGGTTGAGATTTACAAAACACAACTTTATTATTCGCTTCAAATGCAAAATACACTATTTACACAAATAAAATTGAAATTTAACTTGAAGCAAAATGAATTAGGAATCTTGAGAAAGAGTCTATCTTTTGTACACTATATACAAGTTTGCAGTATTTACATCCACTACTATCTCGAAAAGATAGTCCTTGTGATCTGAAAAGTTGATAGTTGAAAACTATCAGAAGCACTGACACAATTGTCTTTGAAAGTCCTTCCTTGCTGAGTTCATAAAAGCAAGTTCAATGTTGGAGGAATTCTTACTTGGCGAAACCAAGGGAGCTTGCATTAATTAGGGAAATATACGGCATGTAATAGTATGACTGGACATGTGCAGAGGAATAGGCAAGAGGAGCGGTGTCCAGAGGTGAGACCTCGTACTGCCAGAAATTCAGTCCACCTGGCCGAAGCACATTTTCAAGAGGAGTAGCCTCCGTGCTCGACGCAGGGTGTATTCTGGAGCTGGACACCGGGGCATGTGGGCATCTGGACAGGCCGGGAGTTCCTCTTTATAGTACACACACGACGGTCCAGGCATGCGCACTGAGGGCTGCGCGTCGAGGCTAGAAGAATGACACACTGGCGCGCGTGTAGCTGGCTGGCGGAGCGAGAAGGGAGCGCCGGACATACAACAATCGTCGTCGTCGTCGTCATCGTCATCATCATCATCATCATCATCGTCGTCGTCATCATCATCATCGTCATCATCATCATCGTCATCATCGTCATCGTCATCATCATCATAATCATCATCGTCATCATCATCATCATCGTCGTCGTCGTCGTCGTCATCATCATCGTCGTCGTCATCATCATCATCGTCGTCATCATCATCATCATCGTCGTCGTCATCATCATCATCGTCGTCATCATCATCATCATCGTCGTCGTCATCATCATCATCATCATCATCGTCCTCGTCATCATCGTCATCATCATCGTCATCGTCATCGTCATCATCATCATCGTCATCGTCGTCATCATCATCATCGTCATCATCGTCGTCATCATCGTCATCGTCATCATCATCACCGTCATCATCATCATCATCGTCATCATCGTCATCATCATCGTCACCATCGTCATTATCATCATAATCATCATCATCATCATCATCATCGTCATCATCATCATCATCATGTTCGTAAACTTTCAAACGTCTTCTCCTAAGTGTGTCTGAGATTTTTTCTGAGTGTTGGTACAAGTCACGAGGTTTTTTTATCATCCAGATTGGCCCTCTACAGACGGGTCCGAAAATTTTCTTTTATACTATTTTCTTGTTCCTTCACATATTTAATCAGTGATCTGCCCCAATGATCACGGTTTCAGATGCAATTATTATTATTATTATTATTATTATTATTATTATTATTATTATTAGTAATAGTAGTTGTACTTTAACGCATTTCAGAAACACAAAAGTGATGGAATTTTATTTCACAAGAGCTTTTACGTGCCAGGAAAAATATACTGACACGACATTAGAAAATTCGAACACCTTCAAATACCTCCAAACTGACCCGGGATCGAATCCGCTAAATTAGCTTCAATAAGCCTCTTGCTAAAGATCTAATATACTAGAACAGGTTTTTCTAATGCCTTCCATTTTGGTATTCCACTCGCCAAACGTAATCTCGTTAGCAGAAGAGTTAAAGTCCAAAATCGTCCATCTGAAAGTTGTTCTCAGACGTGGTCAAATATCCTCGCGCAGCTGCGAACGTGTGTAGAATTGGTGGTGACGCTAAATGAAATCTACATCCGAATCGTTTGGGATCTCCTTGAATTCTCGATGAGTCGACCTCCTCGATCGAATGCAGATCATCAAACGAAACACAGAAGATGTCCTTGGTGAAGTGTTGCGCCATACAACTGGTGGTCATATCGCGGACTTGCACGAGTAAATGAAAACGTAATGGATTATTATTATTTTTATGATTGTATGGTGTAAGCTACAGCGTTGCAGACATTTAGATTTTGACGCCAATTAGGCTACCTGCGTATTAATTTCGACATTTTCTTTTACTCTGCCAGGGAAACCGGATCTCTCATGGCTGATCAATGCCTTAGTCTTATCAATTTTGTAGGATAAACACTAATTGTATCACCATAGAAATAGAGTATGGAAAGGACATTCTTCTGCCCTTCAAAAATCATATTGCTTCCATCGGCTATGAACCCACTACACTCTACCACCGATTCAGAAATATCACTTCTTCTTCTTCTTTATCTGTTTACCCTCCAGGGTCGGTTTTTACCGCGGACTCAGCGAGGGATTCCACCTCTACCGTATCAAAGGCAATGTCCTGGAGTTTCAGACTCTGGGTCTGGGGATACAACTGCGGATGATGAGCAGTACCTCGCCCAGGCGGCCTCACCTGCTATGCTGAACAGGGGCCTTGTGGGGGATGGGATGATTGGAAGGCATAGACAAGGAATATGGAAAGAAGCGGCCTTGGCCTTAAGTTAGGTACCATCCCGGCCTTTGCCTGGAGGAGAAGTTGGAAAACACGGAAAACCATCTCCAGGATGGCTGAGGTTGGAATCGAACCCACCTCTACTCAGTTGACCTCCCGAGGCTGAGTGGACCCCGTTCCAGCCCTCGTACCATTTTTAAGATTTCGTGGCAAGCCGGGAATCGAACCCGGGCCTCCGGGGGTGGCAGCTAATCACACTAACCACTACACACAGAGGCGGACCAGAAATATCACATTATTATTATTATTATTATTATTATTATTATTATTATTATTATTATTATTATTATTATTAAACTCCGCAGATTTAGGCAGTAATACTATAGGTCAGAATGCAAACTACTTTGGCTGGTAGAATGTGCCGTCTTGCCCGTTCTTCTGTAACGTAGAGAGATTAACATAAATTCTAGGTGTTCTGATGGACGAACCCTTAATGTGTATGCAAATCTCTTAGCTTAACCGTTGTGCAGGCAAGAGAATACTTGCTACTCGCTTCAGAAAGTGGTTAAGTACTTCGCTACTGAATGGCGGTGGTGGTGATGATTATTGTTCTTTTTTTGCAATTTATTTGTATTTATTTTACGACACAGATAGGTCTTACGGCGACGATGGGACAGGAATGGCCTAGGAATGCGAAGGAAGCGGCCGTGGGCTTAATTGAGGTACAGCCTGGTGTGAAAATTGGAAACCACGGAAAACCATCTTCAGGGCTTCTGACAGGGCTTCGAACTCAGTATCTTTTGGATGCGAGTTTTAAGAGGAAGTACAACTAGGCAGCCTTCCTTTATTATAACACTAATCAGAGAGAAAAAATGGAAGGGATCCAACACTTCGAAAAATGAAGATATCGGCCAAAGAAAGTCAAAGGGCACAAAGGGCGTGAAAATGAAAGACTTTTCAGGTCTCGAGTACTCTAATACCGTCGGGGTAGGAAAAGAACAAGAGTTGACCAAGGGAGGTCGGATAGGATAGATGCAAGTGAGGAGCCGGGTACAAGTAAGCGGAAGCAATACCAAGGCTCAGCTAAGGACCCTTGGTCGCCAACCCGCAAGTTAGAGTCCCTGGGGCTACAGTACTAAGGTCACAAAATACAGGGTGACCCCTTGAGCTCATTTTTGAATTTCTGTGTTCTTGACAAGGAATCGAACCTGCGTTGTTCTTCATGAACCAGTGTTCATTTTAGAAGAAGAACTGCTGGTACTGTCCATACAACACACCGATGATAGAGTCATCTCCTTGAGGACAGTAGACCTTGTCCTTCACAAATCACGTGGTCTTGTTCACTCCCACGCTGCGCGGGCTGCCAAAACTCTTGTGGAATGTTCACGAGAAGATGCAGCTCCTCAACCTGGCCTCGAAAAGCTTTGATCCCAGGTAATTTTCACCATGTTTTATCTTGCCATGGGTTTTATTTGGCAAGAATATTTACTGAATGGAATGTTTAATTAAAAAAATATTAATAAAGTTAAAAATATCATGAGAAATTTCACCGGAACGTACCATTCATATGAATCGAAATGCAAGAGTGAAGGAATTTAAGTACTTAGGTGAATGGATTTCTGAAAATGGCAGTGAAAATAAATCAGTAGCTTCAAGAATTCAGAAAATGGAAATTGCTTTTTAACACGCAAATAATTTTTATAGCAAAACTGCTTGTCCTGGAACAGTAAAATTCGTCATTACTTAACACTAATTAAACCTGAAGCTCTTGATGCTTCAGAAACACTCAATTTACATCATAAAATCTTACAGGAACAAGCAAAAATTAAAGAAAGAAAGGAAAATCAAGGGAAAATTCTTAGGCCTCAGAAATATATTTTTAAAAATCTATGCAAACTGTTTTCCATTTATTTAGGAACGACCTCCTGCCACTGAGTACAAGGTAAAACATATCCAGTTTTCTGTACAGATCTATTAATTGAAGAAAACTCTAAATTGTGAAGAAACAGTGTAATTAGTGCGGCATTTCAGAGCTGTAGCTGAAGAGATGGTGTCTCAAGATCTTGATGGAGCCTCGGAGAAGGAAAGTCACAATTTTGGGGGATGAGCTTCACTGGAAGTTGGAAGCGCTTCCACGTGGCAACAACGTGACGAGCTCCCACCATTATCTCTATTGCTTCAATGCGACTGCGATGAATTAAATTTTTAAACCATTTCGAAAGAATTAATTAATTAATTAATTAATTAATTACTGCATTGATGGGGTAAAAGTTTTGGGGATCATTGTAAGTATCTAGGTGTTGCTATAAGGAAAGATCTTCATTGGGGTAATCACATAAATGGGATTGTAAATGAAAGGTACAGATCTCTGCACATGGTTATGAGGGTGTTTAGGGGTTGTAGTAAGGATGTAAAGGAGAGGGCATATAAGTCTCTGGTAAGACCCCAACTAGAGTATGGTTCCAGTGTATGGAACCCTCACCAGGATTACCTGATTCAAGAACTGGAAAAAATCCAAAGAAAAGCAGCCTCGATTTGTTCTGGGTTATTTCCGACAAAAGAGTAGCGTTACTAAAATGTTGCAAAGTTTGGGTTGGGAAGAATTGAGAGAAAGAAGACTAGTTGATCGACTAAGTGGTATGTTCCGAGCTGTCAGCGGAGAGATGGCGTGGAATGAGATTAGTAGACGAATAAGTTTGAATGGCGTTTATAAAAGTAGGAAAGATCACAATATGAAGATAAAGTTGGAATTCAAGAGGACAAACTGGGGCAAATATTCATTTATAGGAAGGGGAGTTAGGGATTGGAATAACTTACCAAGGGAGATGTTCAATAAATTTCCAGTTTCTTTGAAATCATTTAGGAAAAGGCTAGGAAAGCAACAGATAGGGAATCTGCCACCTGGGCGACTGCCCTAAATGCAGATCAGTATTGATTGATTGATTGATTGATTGATTGATTGATTGATTGATTGATTGATTGATTGATTGAATACACACATTTCTGCAAAACAAACGTACGAGATGAGAATGGTATAAGCAAGTAGAGAAAGACCTCACTGAATTAGGATCACCAAATCTGCAGAATGGAAATATAATCAGGAAAATTTTCCACACAAGAGTATTTGAGGAAGATGAGATGAAACAAACACAACGTACCTGGTCGGAAGAACAGAAATTGCATCAATCCACGAAAATGAAGAACTATTGAACAAAGAGGAATACTCAACTATTGTTCATTCCGCGTAGTCCTAAGTGTCTTTTTCACGCACAAGATTAAGAAGCAGAAACAGAAGAAGAAGAAGAAACATAAAATGGAAATAGATTTTTTTTGTACAGGATTTTCGTTTCAAAAGATTCCACCCTAAATAAATATTCAATTTTAACCTAAACAAAAAATACGTCAATTTATATTTTGAGGGGAAGTTTAAAACCTGGACTAATTGCATTTTAGATTTCACTCCCTCACCTCCCCACAGCCAATCCCTCCTTGAAAAGTGGTGGTGGTGGTTATTCTTTTAAGAGGAAGTACAACTGGGCAACCATCCTCTATATAACACTAATCAGAGGGGGAAAATGGAAGGGGTCCGACACTTCGGAAAATGAAGGTATCGGCCAAAGGAAGACAAGGGCCACGAAGGGCGTGAAAATGAAAGACTCCCTAGCCCTCGCAAACCTAATAGCATCGGGGTCGGAAAAGAACAAGTGTTGACCAAGAGAGGTCGGATAGGATAGATGAAAGTGAGGAGCCTGACACAAATAAGTGGAAGCAATGCCAGGACTCAGCTAAGGGCCCTGTGGTCGCCAATCCACGCTCCAAAGTTCAGAGCCCCTCGGGCCCGAAATACGTGGAGCACCGTGTAAAATGTTTGCTAGCAATAGTGACCAACGGTAACCAAAGCGGAAACACGCTGCTCCCGGGCGGAAGTAGATAGCGTTAGCGTAGGTCAAGCCTGTTGCCATGACAACGTCCGGTGAAGACGTCAGACACCGCCAGTGTTGCCAACTTATATTTTCAAGATCCGCTAAATACTACTAAAAAATTCGTTAAAATTCCGCCAAGAAATCCGATCTCAAATAATGAGCAATAATAATAATAATAATAATAATAATAATAATAATAATAATAATAATAATAATAATAATAATAATAAATGTCTGCACTTACCTGATCTGTGATTTTCACTGGGATTAACCCCCTGGCTGCGAGCCGGCGAGCTAAAACTTGTAGGCGTTTTACTGCCGGCTGCAAACTAGGTGAAGCCTCAAGGGCCACACACAAAACAGGCCAGTTCATTAAACGGTCTTCATTCATAGCATAAATATAAATCCTACTCTCTCACAGATTCGCCATTTGTCAAACTAAGTCTTCTAATTCCGCCAAATTTAGCGGAAAATCCGCTTCAGGATGACCAAACAGAAACATTCCATTCCCTTTCAAAAGCATTTGAGCAAAATTTTAAATAATTTGCTTTGATTTTTAAAATTCAGGACATTTAGGGATTTTTTAAAAAATCAGTCAGGACGTCGGGACACACGTTCAAATTCAGGACAATCCCACTTTTTCAGGATGTCTGGCGAGTCTATGTGGGATTAAGTTCGCAGTCGTAGCGTGAAAAGCCAAGAAGATGTTTTCTTGCTGAAATGGACATCACTTCAATGATGTACTTATCATATCTGTCTCCGTTTTGAGTCACTGCGACATGCAGCGCGGGCCGGAAGTGCGATAACTGATGAATAAAGAGCTTCGGTATGTTTAAAAAAGTATTTCAGACATTTATAAACATTTCTTCTCGCCTAGTCACCAACGTACACTCCATAACAAGATACAGTAGGTCAGTCGCTACCTAACTTTTCTGTTACCGGGCGAGTTGGCCGTGCGGTTAAGGGCGCGCGGCTGTGAGGTTGCATCCGTTCAAACCCCACTGTCGGCAGCCCTGAAAATGGTTTTCCGTAGTTTCCCATTTTCACACCAGACAAATGCTGGGACTGTACCTTAATTAAGGCCACGGCCGCTTCCTTCCAACTCGTAGGCCTTTCCTATCCCATTGTCGCCATAAGACCTATCTGTGTCGGTGCGAAGTTAAGCCAATTGCAACAACGAAAACAAATTGTTACCATGCGAGAATTTTCCAGTAGCCACGATTGATGAGGCGACTATGCGTGGGTCCAATGGTCGCTTTAAGGTACCTACCATTTATATTCGAAGACATAGACATTTTTCAGTTCTGTGTCTTATGGCAAACCCCTTGAGGTGGTTGTGGTGATTATTGTTTTAAGAGGAAGTACAACTAGGCAACCATCCTTTATATAACACTAATCAGAGAGAGAAAATGGAAGGGATCCGACACTTCGAAAAGTGAAGGTATCGGCCAAAGAAAGACAAAAGCCACGAAGGGCGTGAAAATGAGAGACTCCCTAGGCCTCCATACGTAATAGCGTCGGGGTCGGAAAAGAACAAGAGTTGACCAAGGGAGGTCGGTCAGGATAGATGAAAATTAGGAGCGTGTCACAAATAAGTTGAAGCATCGCCAGGACTCATTTGAGGGCCCCGTGATCGCCAACCCACACTCCAAAGTTCAGAGCTCTTGGGGCACCTCTTAGTCTCTTCTTACGACAGGCAGGGAATACCGTGGGTGTTATTCTACCGCCCCCACCCACAGGGGGAAACCCCTTGATGGTCAGCTTCCTAAGTAAAGGAATATATATATGTAAAACAAATATACGTTTCTCCTTATGTAAACTTTATTGTCCAGGGTAAATGATTACTTGCTATTAACATTAGGCAATCCAAAATAATAGCGATATGTTTTAATCATTAGGTGAAATGAAATGGCGTATGGCTTTTAGTGCCGGGAGTGTCCGAGGACAAGTTCGGCTCGCCAGATGCAGGTCTTTTGATTTGACACCCGTAGGTGACCTGCGCGTCCTGATGAGGATGAAATGATGATGAAGACGACACATACACCCAGCCCCAGTGCCAGCGAAATTAACCAATTAAGGTTAAAATTCCCGACCCTGCCGGGAATCGAACCCAGGACCCCTGTGACCAAAGGCCAGCACGCTAACCATTTAGCCATGGAGCCGGACAATCATTAGGTTTTTATCTATCACTAAATAAAATAGCCTGCAAAGTATAGATTCACGTCAAAATAACGTAATTGTGAACAATAGGCGTTATTACTATCAGAAAAATGGAAACATTCTCTATAGGGCGTAAGCCTATGCGATCATTTTATTAGATTTATAACACTGGATTATCGCGCGGTAAGAAACATAGCGGGGGTGGAAAAGGACGAAGCTAAATTCACGGTATTCGAATGTGGGGCAAATATTACATGTAACTTCTTACTCTTTTAAGCTGGCTGGTGGTGATGGTTACTTCCGCGAACTCAGTTAAGAGCGAACGAGCAACAAACTTACCGATAAAGCGCTTGTTGGGTGACACGGCTTCATGTTTTTCTGTCATAACTCCGAAAGTGTTGCAAATATTTTAAAAAGTTTGCACTGTTATAAAGATAAAAAATTCAATTATCAGGCAAGCATCTGGACGTTGAAAACATCCTAAGGATATGAGCAACGAATCTTAGTAAAGTATGAGAATATGTACAGAAGAACCTCGCTCATCCGGATTAAGTAGGACCGGAAATGATCCGGATTATCGAAAATCCAGATAATCCGAAAAACTAAAAAATAAACACAGTAATAATCTATTATATAAAATAAAATATCAGAAGACTTTTCGTACACTTACGAGTCTTTTTTATGCACTAAAATATTGTGTGAGTTTTTTCTGTTTTACATTTGTATACCGTTTGCGCGCAGCGCGATCACAAAGACGTTTTACTAACATAAGTTCTGCCGGTGTGGTTTCAGTCTGGGATTCTAAATAGGCCATCAGTTTGTCCAGCTGCATTGTTGCGTCTCAATGAGTCATTGTTTCTTCTGATGGAGCGCCGGATTTATTTTCGAATTCACCATCAGTGCGTTGCATTCAGAAGAGCGTGGGTTTGAATCTCACCTCGGCCGTCCTGGGAATGGTTTTCCACGCTTTCCCATTCCCAGTTCCAGGGGAAAGCTGGAACGGTACCTTTGATTGACCGTAGCCGAATAACTTCCAGTTCCTGTCCTTAACTATCCTTGGCGAAAAAACCATTCAAGGAGAATCTAAAGAAAGAAATACTGTACAAGCAAAAATACATTTTTATAATTTTTGATCCGGATAAACCAGAGATCCCGATTAATGAGGGCCGGATAAACGAGGTTCTTGTGCACTATATTTACTCCTGTGTATGTTGTTGTGTATGTTGGGTATTCAGCCCGAAGGCTGGGTTGATCCTCTGCAGCTCCGGCAACAGCTGTCATAAATAGCTTATGCGTCACTGAAGAGGCGTACCAGGGAAATGACGAGTGAGATAGTTTCCCGTTGCTTTCCTCACCGAGCCAGCCGCTGCTATTACATATCAGTCTGTCAAGCCCACTGAAATGCATGCACCAACCGACCCTATGAGCGATATCTTCACACCATTCATAGCAGGGACTGGCTGCATAAGGAACGGTATTACTGGCATCGCTCATACCTCAGTCACTTTCATATTGTCAAAGCCAAGGATGAGACTGAGACACGTCAATGAAAGTAACAAATTTGATATAGCCCGTACCAGAAGACATAGTGCACTGTAAACACTACATCTCGCCAGCAAGGGCATTTATTCCTAAAAATTAGAATCCTTTTCCTAATCATCGTTATCCGGTCGATTAGATTAGCAGTTTGTCTTTTTCTACCACAACGAGTGGTAATGTGAGTCAATGCAGAGTTTCACTTAAACCCTTATAACGATATTCGGTGTAAATGTTTTTAAAAAAGATAAAAAATGCCTGAGGGTATTGAACCAAGGAACACATTACAGAAATAATCATGTAAATAAGCTAATTTAGCTAGGATTTGAATAAAACTGAAAATTAGTAATTTTAGGCTGTTTTCCGGAACTGAATTTCGGCCGGAAGTGATTATCGATAGAGATTTGATAGAGCTATCCAAGACTCACAATTTTAAACGTTTTCGGGCCCTTTATCTCTTCACCTTTGGGCACAATTGAGTAAATTGCTTAATCTTACATTTTTCGTAGTATGGGGACTCAACTCATCTGCTAAGAATTTTTTTCAACATTAAAATCGCATTTTTGGTCGGTGATAATAAAATTAGGCCTGAAGCTATAGGCCTACTATCCACAAGAAATATAACATTTGTGCTTCTCAGGTGAATGTCGTGTAGTCCGTAATTATTTCCTCGTTATTCCGTATCTCACAATATTCATGCTCTCCAGTCACACAGGTCATCAAATAGTCCAGTCGTTCACGTGGAAATACGAAAATGCCTGAATTATATTAGCATAAAGACACTGAAGGCTGTTGCATGTGAGAAATACCAAATGTGACAGTGAGGTTTTGTGTAATGCTGTGTGGGTGCCTGAGTGTGACTGGCGTGAATTAAGACGAGTGACGTCACAACACAGCAAGCGTTATAGCCTATCAGACGTCGTCTGCCGTGTGTGAATCGAGACGGGATTTTCCCTTGTGCAGCACACAGAAACTGCAAAAGAGTTAAACAAATTTGATAAATCAACCTGTTAATTAATTTATATCTTTATAAAGTGGTCCTCTTTTATACCTAGCCACGTTGAGATTTTTACAGCATTGAAAATGAAATGGCGTACGGCTTTTAGTGCGGGGAGTGTCCGAGAACATGTTATGGTCGTCAGGTGCAGGTCATTTTATTTGACGCCTATAGGCAACCTGCGCGTCGTGATGAGGATGAAATAATGATGAAGACGACACTTCCATCCAGCCCCCGTGCCAGAGAAATTAACCAATTATGATTAAAATTCTCGACCCTGCCGGAAATCGAACCCGGGACCCCTGTGACCAAAGGCCAGCACACTAAACATTTAGCCATGGAGCCGGACTTTACAGCATTCATTTAAACCATTGTGGTAAAGGAAATTCGTTTATTTCAGACTACGACGTAATTTCTTCTTCCCGAACTCAAATAGCGTCGGGGTCGGAAAAGAAGAAGGGGTGAGCAGGGGAGGTTGGATAGAATAGATGCATTTTTTTTTTTTTGCTATTTGCTTAACGTCGCACCGACACAGCTATGTCTTATGGCGACGATGGGATAGGAAAGGTCTAGGAAGTGGAAGGAAGCGGCCGTGGCCTTAATTAAGGTACAGCCCCGGCATTTGCCTGGTGTGAAAATGGGAAACCACGGAAAACCATCATCAGGGCTGCCGACAGTGGGGCTCGAACTCACTATCTCCCGATTACTGGATACTGGCCGCAGTTAAGCGACTGCAGCTATCGAGCTCGGTAGAATAGATGAAAGTGAGGAGCCTGGCACAAGTAAATGAAAACAATGCCAGGACTCAGCTAAGGGCCATGTGGTCGCCAACCAACGGTCCCAATATGAGAGCCCTTGGGGCCCCTTTAAATTGCCTCTTACGAAAGACAGGGGAGTGTTATTCTACCGCCCCCACCCACAACGGGACGAGGAGGAAGAGACGGTGGTGGGCGTGGTGGTGGTGGGCGTGGTGGTGATGACTATGGTTTTAAGAGGAAGTACAACTGAGAGTATATTCTTTATTTATTCCTAAAATTAAAATAATTTTCGTAATCATCGTTATCCGGTCGATTAGATAAGCAGTTTGTCTTTTTCTACCACAACGAGCGCTAATATGAGTCCACGCAGAACTTCACTTAAACCCGTATAACAATATTCTGTGGAGACATTTTCCAAAAAAATAAAAAGGTGTCGGAGAGTATTGAAACGAGGAATACATTAAAGAAAGAGTTATGTAAATAAATTTGGTTAGGTTTTGGATATAAGTGAAAATGAGTAAAGAAACAAGTAATTTTAGGCTGTTTTCCGGAACTAATAGCAATCAGAGAGAAAATATGGAAGGGATCCTACACTTCGAAAAATGAAGGTATCGGCGAAAGAAAGACAAGGGTTACGAAGGGCGTGAAAATGAAAGACCCCTAGGCATCGAGTGCTCTAATACCTTCGGGGTCGGAAAACAACAAGGGTTGACCAAGGGAGGTCAGATAGTGGTATTGATCGTGGTGGTGGTGGTGATTATTGTTTTAAGAGGAAGTACAAGTAGGCAACTATTCTCTGTATAACACTAATCAGAGAGAAAATGAAAGGGATCCAACATTTGAAGAATGGAGGTATCGGTCAAAGAAAGACAAGGGCCACGAAGGGTTTGCAACCTAATTCCGTAGGGGTGGAAAAGAACCAGAGTGATTAAGAGGGGTCGGATAAGATAGATGAAAGTTAAGAGTCTGGCACAAGGAAGTGGAAGCAATGCCAGAGTCAGCTAAGGGCCCAGTGGTGGCCAACCCGCAGCCCCAAATTAAGAGTCCTTTGGGACCCCCTTTTGTCTCTTCTTACGAAAGGCAGGGGATACTGTGGGTGTTATTCTACGATAGGGAATGATGTTTGGCAAGAGTGCAAAGAGAAAGGCATTAGACCGTCTGGCAGAAGGACAGGTACGTTGTGTAAACGTGGCCCATATCGATGAATGAATGAGTGTTGTGAGTTTTACATTGTTCCGAAAATAGGTTAAGTAATAGGTTATGAAACCCATAACGCTGAGGACAGAATCTCTGTGTTTCACTGAGGTTACATCGTTATGCCCTTCTTACTGTAGGAGCTTGATTGAACCAGCTTGGCTGAGCTTCTTTCTGTCCAAGCTATAGTGCTTCTGGGACTGGCTTTGTCTTCAAACCGGTGATTGTCGATTTTGATTCTGAATTTACATCTCTCCTGTTCAATGTCTTCCGAGATGTTGAGTTCCTGGAGATCTGTTTCAAAGTCAAATTTTAAATTTTAAATTCTTGGTTTTAGATGAAACAACCAGAATGAGAATTCTTTTAATTAGTCTCTTAGTGCTCGTGTCCGTAAAATTACAATCGTCTTTTCCGAAAAGTGAGAGAGTTTTTTTCAGGATGACAATTTCCTGGGATGATTTTTTCTCCACATCCCCTCTATACAAACTGGTCCAAAAATGTTTCTTAAAATTTTCCTTTCCGAATTCTCTGTCTTTGGTTAGAGAGCCGCCACCAATGTATCACACTGTCTAAGTTTTACTTTCCGAGATATTGATTTTTTTTATTGCACCTCTTTCAAGTGATCCTGAAAGCTTTCTGTAATTTTGGAAATTCTTTCTTTACTTGCTTCGCGGTTTAAACCAGAGGGCTGAATGAATTCTCGCGAATATTTGAATTGGTTCGACTGAAATGTTTTATCGAATTTAGTTATCATAGATTGTCCATCTAAGTATCGTGAACCTCCTTCCATGCACTGAGTTTTCACATACGAGATTTGAAGTCCCGTTTTGCTGACAATTTTATGTTATTATTATTATTATTATTATTATTATTATTATTATTATTATTATTATTATGCCAACTTTGACGCAAAAATCCCAATTTCGTGCCTCAATTTTTTTTAAATGTGCGTGTATTATTCGCGTAAATACGGTATTATTATTATTATTATTATTATTATTATTATTATTATTATTATTATTATTATTATTATTATTATTATTATTTAAAGCGCTGAGTGTTGTGCCATGCGACGTGCCGACAAGCTGTCTTCTACGTGATGAGAGTTTGCCCCGGTTAGTGGTGTCTGGTGACCCCAATATCCACCTGTGTGTGTCTGTGCCCATTACACGTGCCCTCCCAGCAGCACTTTCACTGTTCACTGGTCAGGCTGGGAACTCCTCAAGGTCGGACGGACGGTCCTGTCTCATTGTGGTCTCTATTCTCAGGTTAGTATCTGCGATTGAAGCGGCCTTGGAAATTAAAGTGTTGTCCATTTAAAAGTTTGACGGTTCTAAACGTACTCTACTGATGCTGTCCGCTAACTCCACGAGGATAAGAACACAATAGGCTGTTTCAATGAAACGGTACAGTACGTCAGAAATTTGATCGATTTTTTTTAAAAGGGCACTTCTCCACAATTCAACGAAATTGAGTTAATGAATTATGCAGATGAAGTGCCATCAGATCTTAGACAGAATGTTGCTATAACTATTCTCAAGGAATCAGGCGCTAACAAGTGTGAAAACTAAAGCAGAAATTATTATCTCACCTTGCAAAATCTTTAACACATATTATTTACAGAAGATTGAAATACAAGTTGAAGCTGAGTTGGCAGAAGATCAGTTTAGTTTCAGAAGAAATGTGATACGAACACGTGAAGCAATCCTGACTTTACGTCTGATCTTTGAGGATCGAATTAAGAACGACAAGCATGGCGTTGGTAGATTTAGAAAACGCAATCGATGATGGTGATTAGGCCAAGCTATTTGAGAGTGGTGGTGTTGATTATTTTTTTTAGTGTTTGTATAGAACAGGTGGTAAGGGAAACCAAAGAATAATTACAATCCAATGACAGGAAATCAAAACTCTGAAATTTGCTGATGATATGGTTATTTTATCATAGTATGCGGAAGATTTGAAGAAATTGCTCATTGGTATGGGCAGAGTCTTGGTAGAAAAGTGCAAGATGAATATGAAAAAATCTAAAACAAAAGTAACGGAGTGCAGTCGAATGAAGTCAGGAAATATTAGCTGAGGAAATTAAGTCGTAAAGGACATACACGAATCTTGTTACTTGGGTAGTAAAATAACTAATGATGGCAGATGTAAGGAGGATAAAAAATGCAGATTAACACAAGCAAGGAAGGCCTTGCTTAAGAAAAGAAAAAATGGCGTATGGCTTTTAGTGCCGGGAGTGTCCGAGGACATGTTCGGCTCGCCATATGCAGGTCTTTTGATTTGACACCCGTAGGCGACCTGCGCGTCGTGATGAGGATGAAATGATGATGAAGATGACACACACACCCAGCCCCCGTGCCAGCGAAATTAACCAATGATGGTTAAAATTTCCGACCCTGCCGGGAATCGAACCCGGGATCCCTGTGACCAAAGGCCAGCACGCTAACCATTTAGCCATGGAGCTGGACTTAAGAAAAGAAATTTGCTCACTTCGAACAAAGAAATTTGCTCACTTCCAACAATGATGCAGGAAATAGGAAGATATTCCTTGAAGGCCTTCGTCTGGAAAGCGTGGCATTTTATGGAAGTGAAACATGGACGATAAGCAGCTCAGAAAGAAAGAATGGTGGTGGTGGTGATTATTGTTTTAAAATGAAGTACAACTGGGCAACCATCCTCTATATAACACTAATCAGAGAGAAAAATTCGAAGGGAACCGACACATAAGAAAATTAAGGTATCGGCCAATTCAAGGCCCACGAAGGGCATGAAAATGATAGATTCCCTAAGCCTCCATACGTAATACCGTCGGGGTCGGAAAAGAACAAGAGTTGACCAAGGGAGGTCGGATGGGATAGATGAAAATGAAAGTGAGGGGCCTGTGGCCCCTTTCAGTCGCCTCTTACGACACGCAGGGGATACCGTGGGTGTTATTCTACCGCCCCCATCCACAGGGGTAGACCAAGTTATTAATATGACTAACAGATTAGAGCAGATGTAGGATTTAGTAGTTACGTAGAAATTAATAGTTTAACACAGAATAGGTTGGCATGGAGCGCAGCATCAAATCAATCTATGGTTGTGGGGGTGATTATTGCTTTAAGAGCAAGTACAACTGGACAACCATCCCCTACATAACGCTAATCAGAGAGAGAAAATGGAAGGGGGTCCAACACTTGGAAAAATGAAGGTATCGACCAAAGAAAGACAAGGGCCACAAAGGGCGTGTAACTGAGACTTCCTAGAACTCCTTACATAATACCGGTGGGGTAGAAGAAGAACAAGAGTGACCAAGGGAGTCCAGATGGGATAGATGAAAGTGAGGAGCCTGGCAGGAGTGCCTATCAAGAAATGCCAGAAGTCAGCTCAGGGTCACGCTCGCAAGTTAGGATCCCGTTGGGCCCCTTTTAGTCGCCTCTTGCGTCAGGTGGGAGCTACCGTGGGTGTTATTCTACTGCCCCCCACCCACCAACAGGGGGAACACCACTCTGTGGACTGGTGACCAATCAACATCAGTTAAATACACGTCTTGTGAAGGAAGTGCAGCCCTTGTGTGTTTGTGGAAGCCTGGAATACAGGTTTATTTTTAAAAGGGCTTCTCTCACAGACTTGTGCCGTTTTAAAAACAAACGAATGATAAAATAGTTCCTGGAAGCCGCCAATAGAAACAGTGTTTGCAATATGGTGGTTATTATTGAAACTGATGGCTGCTCTTCTGTAGACATAATGCAGCCCAGTGACAATTCCTTGAGGAAAAGTAAACATGTTGTTAGAAACGGAGAATTGTTAAAGGTCTTTTTTGTAAAGAAAGCAATATTATCTGACGCAGAATATGTTTGTGACAGAGAAAAATGTGTAGCAGGGAAGGTACCCGGAATGCTAGTTGATAAGTAGGATCTAAAATGAGAGATTATCCACAAATGGGATAGAAATGTCGCAATGTGAGAAAGACTACCTGAAATAGTTCAGTGATGATGAAAATTAAAAATGCTATCTCATTTCTAGGATCTTTTTTTTTTTCCTTGCTATTTGCTTTATGTCGCACCGACACAGATATGTCTTATGGCGATGATGTGATAAAAACGCCCAGGAAGTCGAAGGAAGCGGCCGTGGCATTAATTAAGGTACAGCCCCGACATTTGCCTGGTGTGAAAATGGGAAACCACGGAAAACCATCTTCAGGGCTGCCGACAATGGGGCTCGAACCCACTATCTCCCGATTACTGGATACTGGCCGGACTTAAGCGACTGCAGCTATCGAGCTCGGTCTTTCTATAATCTGACCGTAGAAAACCAACAAGACATATTTCTACAGACTTTGATTGACGCTTACACCGTTCAGCGCAAAGGATCACGCTTGTAAATTAACGAGACGTTACGTAAACTTTGTTCTCCTAATTTTCTTTATTATCTCTTCAAGGATTTCAAGTGCGTAAAGGCGCTGTAATGTGTCTCTAGTACATTACTGCAAAAAGACTTCGTCGATTACCTGGTGTCCTGCTTCAGAGTAAATCTCCGAACTGGATGACACCAATTCCCGTACATATGGACTCTTCTCAAGTAAGCTATTCGTTTGGTAATGTTACTGCCTTATTCCTGGAGTACTTAATTTTTCTTTGTCTTCTTCTACCTGAATCCTAGAATGCGAAGAATTTTACGGAGTGCGTTAATACTTCCTTGGAAACACATTAGTCTGTAATTTTTCAGAAATGTTCTTCAAGATGGGTTTTCTTTTTTCTGTAATATAAAAATGATTTGCCACGCAGCGAACAGCTTGCTCACTAAAACTGTCTGAAGTGGCTTTCCTAGATTTTCTGGGCATTTCCTAGTGAGGCGTTGAAAATGACCAGGATTCATTCACCGGGACAATTTTCTTTTCATTCTTGATTCGGCCGCTTGTTTCAGTGGAGCAACACGCACAGTAGACATTAAGAGCCACTTCAGTGTGACACCGCGGCTCCTATTGCGTTCTTGAATGATAAAATAAAAAGCAACCCGATTCAGCAATCATGGCAACTATTATCTCTCTCTCGAAGAACCTTCAGCACAGGTAATGTACTAAGTAGTGGTTAGTGTGATTACTGATTAGCTGGCAAACCAGGAGGCCGGGTTCGATTCCCGGCCCTGCCAGGAAATTTGAAAAGTGGTACGAGGGATGGAACGGGATCCACTCAACCTCGGGAGGTCAACTGAGTAGAGGGGGGTTCAATTCCCTCCTCGGCCATCCTGGAAGTGGTTTTCCGTGGTTTCCCACTTCTCCAGGCAAATGCCGGGATGGTACCTAACTTAAGGCCACAGCCGCTTCCTCCCCTCTTCTTTGTCTATCCTTTCCAAACTTCCCACCCCCACAAGGCCCCTGTTCAGCATAGCAGGTGAGGCCGCCTGGACGAGGTACTTGTCATCCTCCCCAGTTGTATCCCCAGACCCATAGTCTGAAGGTCCAGAACACTGTCATTGAGGCGGTAGAGATGGGATCCGTCGCTGTGTCCGAGGGGAAAACAGATTACGAAAGAACGATGAAAAAGACTTTTGTAAAGTGACACCAAACGGGGTAGGGATGCTGGAATCTCTCTCTGGTAAGGTAAAAGGACAAACAGGGCATTTTGAAACAGTGTTTTATATTTGTTTTATTTTCGTATCATTTGTACGTACCGGTATGGTATAAGTGGCGGTGATTATTGTTTTAAGAGGAAGTACAACTAGGCAACCATCCTCTATATAACACTAATCAGAAATAAAAAATGGAAAGGATACGACACTTCGAAAAATGAAGATATCGGCCAAAGAAAGACGAGGGCCACAAACGGCGTGAAAATAAAAGACTCCCTAGGCCTCGAATCCTGTAATAAAGTCAGGGACGGAAAAGAACAAGAGTTGACCAAGGGAGGTCGGATTAGTATAGATGAAAGTGATGAGCCTGGCGGAAATAAGTGTAAGCAATGTCAAGACCCAGCTCAGAGCCACGTGATCACCAAGCCACGCTCTCAGTTATCCCCTGTATCCCGGTATCCCCTGCCTGTCGTAAGAGGCGACTAAAAGGGGCCCCAGGGGCTCTGAGTAGTGGCATTGCTTCCACTTACTTGTGCCAGACTCCTCACTTTCATCTATCCTATCCGACCTCTCTTGGTCAACTCTTGCTCTTTTCCGACCCCGACGCTATTAGGTTTGCGAGGGCTAGGGAGTCTTTCATTTTCACGCCCTTCGTGGCCCTTGTCTTCCTTTGGCCGATATCTTCATTTTTCGAAGTGTCGGATTCCTTCCATTTTTCCCCTCTGACTAGTGTTAATATAGAGGATGGTTGCCTAGATGTACTTCCTCTTAAAACAATAATCACCACCACCACCACCATCTCAGTTTAAGAGTCCCTGAAGCCTCACGGGACAGAAGATTCATATTATTCGGCCAACAGTTTAAACGTGATGTCATTTCGAAACATTTTTGAATGTAGAAGGTGTTGTCGGGTCGTAACTCGTTAGTACAGTAGTTAGCCGCACAGCTGGTAACGTAGCAACAGGCGCACACATTACCCTGCTCTTCCCTTATTTTTTTCTTGTCTCTCTCATTAGCGGCCTTGCTTAAATAGAGCGAAGTGTAAACGACTTTTTGGCGAGAGTTGGCAATTAGCCTTCACTGGAATTATAGCGCCAGTAGATCAGTACAAGCAGAGATGGCGAGACAGCTGGCAACGTTCCTCTGTGGTTGATTAGTGGTAGAGATGTAGATATTCATTCCAAATGTGGTGCTGGTAGTTATCCTTTTAAGAGCACGTAGAACTGGGCAACCATCATCTATATAATACTAATCAGAGCGAATAAAAATTGAAGGAATCCGACACTTCGACAAATGAAGATATGAACCAAAGGAAGACAAGGGCCACGAAGGGCGAGAAAATGAAAGACTCCCTAGGTTTCCAGTGCTCGAATACAGTCGGTGTTGGAAAAGAACAAGAGTTGACCAAGGGAGGTCGGATAGGATAGAATAAAGTGAGAAGATTGACGCAAGTAAGTCGAAGCAATGCTAGGAATCACCTAAGGGTCCCGTGGTCGTCAACCCACGCTCCAAAGTTCAGAGCCTCTGGAGGCCCTTTTAGTCGCCTCTTACAACACGCAGGGGATACCGTGGGTGTTATTCTACCACCCCCAACCCCAGGGGGTTGAAATATCCAATATCAGTATTTACACATATCGATACTATCGCAACATCTCTAGCTGTAATGCCTGCTGGTGATGGGGGTGATTATTGTGTTTAGGAGAAATTAATACCGGCGGGGTCGGAGAAGAACAAGTGTTGACCAAGAGAGGTTGGATAGGTTAGATGAAAGTGAGGAGCCTCGCACAAGTAAGTGGAAGAGGGTGGTGGTAGTGGTTATCATTTTAAGAAGAAGTACAACTGGGCAACCATCCTTTATTAACACTAATCTTAAAGAAAATATAAGACATCCGGCCCTTGGCTGTTCGTGTGTTGCTTTCGAGTTAGTGACTTCTCCAGATAAACTTATTTTTTATTAAGTGTAACTCTGAGGAACAAATATCCGTGGAGAAGTAGCAGATAATGATTTCACATACCATTTGTACTGGCTACAGGTCTGTTCCTTTTTAGTTTGGATGTATAGAGGCGCAGACTTCTCAGAAGGGAATGGAAGATAAAACCAAATTCCTACGCTACACAAATATGGCTGAAGGTGCCCCTATAAGAATTTGGTCACCATCTCATAAAGTCGACTATATTAACACACAATGGAGGAAGACACACACTTACACACGCCTTCCTCAAATATGCACCGACTATCCTTGAACTCTGGCCCATGCAGACTGTTCCAAAAGCCTCCATATCAAAATTCCCCAGCATGGCGTCATAATAATAAAATGACATCACAATGGGCGTGTCAGAAGTGTGACAATCGATATTATTTGTTGATGTATGGCTATTCCATGATTTCTTGGAAAGCGTGAACGGTTTGACACGCTTTATTACCGTCAAACACAGGCCATGGAGGTGTTGATAGTCTCCGTACAGCAGTGACTCTAACCCGGGGTCTGCAAGAATGTATAATAGGTGTTTTTGATGGGTGGCGATGAAAGGTCCTCAGTTCCGAACATAAACAAACGAACTTTATGACAAAATACGATTGATTTAAGACCATCTAGATTCTCCCTTCCAAAACTTGATACTATCGGGCGAGTTGGCCGTGAGGTTAGGAGCGTGTAGCTGTGAGCTCGCATCCGGGAAATAGTGGACTAGAATCCCACTGTCGGCAGCCCTGAAGATGGTTTTCCGTGGTTTTCCATTTTCACACCGGGCAAATGCTGGGGCTCTACCTTAAGGCCACGGCCGCTTCCTTCCCATTCCTATGCCTTTCCTGTCCCATCGTCGTCATAAGACCTGTCTGTGTCGGTGCGGCGTAAAGCAACTAGCAAAAAAAAAAAATAATAAAAAAAAGAAAAGAAAATGATACTATGTAGGTTCAGCCGGGATAGTTCCGATCATGAGGCATTTCCGTCCACCTTCCTCTGTACCCTGTTTATATGTACCAAGGGGGATCGGACAGGATAGATGACAGTGAGGAGCCTGGCACAACTAATTGGAAGCAATGCCAGGACTCAGCTAAGGCCCTCGTGATCACCAACCCATACTGCCAAGTTCAGAGCCCTTGGGGCCCGTTTTCGTTGTCTCTTACGACAGGCAGGGGATACCGTGGATATTAATCTACCGCTCGCACCCACACGGAGATCTTAACGAGGTTCAAATCGCAAGAGACGACACTTTGGTTCTTTCGTCGTGTTGCTGTGGATCTCAATGTCTCTCCGTCAGTTATTCAACGCTTGTGGAATCGCTACAATGAGACAGGCCAGTTCACAAGGAGGGTTGGACAAGGTCGTGGACTTTAAAAAGGTGAAAAAATTGAGTGAATCCTCCTAATTCAATACATGATATATTCCATCATTAGATGGAGTAATCAAATTCATTCATCTTTCGGATCGTTTGAGCCATCTTCAGTGACAAAAGGGGGGGGGGGTTGAAATAATTTACACAATACAAACTAAAAAATGCCAAAAAACCTAATGAAGGAACAAATGAAAGAGAGACTATAGGGAAACAAAATTAGCACAATATACAATATTTACATCATCCTGTGGAGCAAAAAACAACTCACTGCGATAAAATTCAGTGAAACAGGGGTTAATACAAAACACAATTGAAACAAAAATATGTGTTAACCTAAGAAGAAAAGAAATGAAAATAAATGATACAGATGGAAATGAACAATAAGTTGCGCACCTCTTAGTTTACAAAATATTGGTTTTGTAACAATACAAAACAGCGTGAAATCACTGTAACTTGTAACCTTTGGAGCAAAAGGTGCTCTTGAAAATTGTGATTTAAATATCCTGTAAAAGAAATTGGGAGATTCGTCTCCTTGCCTGTCTAACTAAACGCAACTGTAGTAATGTTGGGACCTTGTAAATTGGGAGGTTGAAGCTCAAATTGTAACTTACCATTTCTTGGTTTTTCTATTGTTGCTTTTCTCCTACTTTGTACCAAAACTAGCTCTGTACCTGAAGTCTTGTTCTTTGGCCAAGCGAATAGTTTTGTTAGAATTTAATATCTGAAAAGAAATATAACCTTTATTTTGAAAGTTTTAAAGTAATCTTTGAGTGTCGTAGACAGGCCAGCACCTTCTTTCACCCCTCTGTTCCACGCAAACACGGTGAGAATTACAATTAAAAAGAAGAATCTAACAGACACTGGCAGACTGACGAATATGCACGGCAATTGGATGAATCATAACTCAGTGTCCATGACCTTGGCAAAAAAAAAATATATACCCCTGCTACCCTTCCTCACAGTACATGCAAAGTGTCGACTACTTGCTGTGGCGCTATACAAACCTGTTAGCAGCCGCGACGAACAACATTTCGTGCGTATTTCTGGTAATAATATTGTTAATAATTTAAAATGATAAAGGAAAGAATTAGCTCACAAGACAACAGGGCTTTTTTAAATAAGTCATAGTTTCAGCCGGTCAAAACGGAATAAAAATGTATTGTTTCTGTTGTATGTCCGGCGCTCCCTTTCTCGCTCCGCCAGCCAGCTGCACGCGCGCCTGTGTATCATTCTGCTAGCTTCGACGCGCAGCCCTCAGTGCGCGTGCCTGACCATCGAGTGTACTATAAATAGGAGCTCCCGGCCTGCTCACTTGCCCACTTGCCCCGGTGTCCAGCTCCAGAATACACCCTACGTCGAGCACGGAGGCTACTCCTCTTGAAAATGTGCTTCGACCAGGTGGACTGAATTTCTGGCAGTACGAGGTCTCACCTCTGGTCACCGCTCCCTTACCTGTTTCCGCTGCCTATGTTCCGTAATTCTTTTACAAGCCATTTTCATTCCCTAACTTATGCAAGCTCCCTTAGTTTCGCTAGGTGGAATTTCTTCAATCAATTGAACTTGCTTTTTAGGAATTCAGGCACTTCAACAAACAAGGACTCTCATGAACATTTATATTAGTGTGCCAGATAGTTCTCGACTATCAACGTGTCAATTCACAAAGACTATCTTTTCAAGATAGAAGTGTATATAAAGACTGCAAACCTGTACATATTGTATAAAGACAGACTTTTCTCAAGATTCAATATTCCTTTTTGCTTCAAAATAAATTTCTGTTATTTGTGTAAATATTATAAAGTGAAGCAAATAAAAGTTGTGTTCTGTAAACTTCAACCTTGGTTACAACAGTTTCCTCCACCAGGGAAGGGAGGGAGGCGGGCGACGGCTACCCATGCACCCCCTAATCTCCACTACTGCATTTTGTGAAGTCCAAACAGTTCTTTATTTGTTCATACGAATAATTTTTCCCGAGTTGTAACGTTACATCTACTAGCGTTTTTGTAAAACTCAGAATCCTTGTGAATATATACTGTACAGTATATACACACACATTTGACCACGATGTATTCACAACAACAGCTAAGCTCCAACTTAGAGATGGTTGAAAAATAACGTAGCAATTACTTTGTCACTGTTACATGCCTGTCGCTGTTACAAATGTAACGAGGACAAAAATAACAGGTCACAAATTAACGACAACAGAATAAAACAGTAACTGGGAAGTGATAACTGTCACTAGTAGCAGCTTACAGACACACAATGTGACCTTCTGAGTTCAGATAGTACGCATGTCTTCCAAGTGAGAGCACTTTAGTAGGAGATTGCTTTAAGTCAAATACACTATAGTGTATAATATGCTCTATAGTGTTTTTGTTTAAGTTGCTGCTGTCATCTGGTAACTAAAGTATAAACTGTTATGACATATTCAACTGCTCAGGGGTAATCGTTGACACAGACATCGCGCAGAGCTACCTATATATTATAATATTATTATAAGTTTCACCCGTACAATTTTTCTTGTACCATAAATAAATTAGAATGCTTTCCATATAATAATAATAATAATAATAATAATAATAATAATAATAATAATAATAATATGTTTTATTTATCCTGGCAAAGTTAGGGATGTACTCCCTTTAATGCACTTAACCAGTCGTAACCTAGAACACTTAATAATAACTACTGATGACAATAATATGATAATATGAACAATAATAACAGTAATTGTATCAACAAAAGTAACCACACTTAAAAAAATCATATCATCTATATAATATAAATCGTACGTAGAGTACATTAATAATATATTATGAATAATGAGTACTATAACTACTACTTAAGAGAAAGTTTAGAAAATATATACATTTCTACACTACACCGAAATATCGCTTTCAATTGACAGGTGAAGAGAAGGATTAGTAGGAAGAAGAAGAAGAACATTTGTGAAAGGAAGAGGGAAATGATGATGAAGAGGCGGTAGGAGTAGGTGTTTTCAGGTCATAATTTAATGATTCATGCATGTTTACCTAGTATTTCGATACAAGCATGTTTAAAAGCTGAGCTGCTGAACATGCTTCTGACGTTCACTGGTAAGAGATTCCATTTCGGGCTGCGGTAACGGTGAATGATTTCGTGTAGATTGCTGCTCTGTGTACAGGAAGGGATAAACACGTGGTGCTGTAGGATCTGGTATTTTTGTTATGGTCAGTGGAGAGGAGCTTCATTCGATCACGGAGATTGGCTTGTTGAGAACTTTTAAGAATATTATACAAAAAGCAAAGACTATGAAGTGTGCGTCGTTCTTGCAGGCGAAGCCACCCGAGCCGCGTGTAAGACGGTGTGACATGGTCAGCGTAACGAGGACGACAGATAAATCTTACACAAGCATTCTGAGCACACTGTAATTTTCTTCCCCAATCTACTCCTAGGTTGTTATAAACTATATCGCAATAATCAAAATGAGGTAATGCGAGTGATTCAACAAAATTTTCTTTAGTTTAAAAGGGAAAGTGAATTTGAATTTACTGAGACGGTGTAGCGTTCCGTATATTGATATTATAGATAACATAACATTACTTCATTTTACTGAATCGATCCTCTTGTAGCGGTTTGTGTCGAGGTTTGGCAGACAGATCATCATGTTTTCTTGTCTTCTATCCTTGATCGAGGCATTGTCGAACTCACTCCTCTAGATTTCAGAAAAGACGCTATGTTGTCTTCTCATGTCATCCGTTGTCTGCCTCTCGTTAACTTTATAGCAAATGGGAATGCGTGTTTCGCTGCACCGACTTTCAACAGTGTAGAGATGCGTGCGCGCATGTGCGTGTGAACGAATGGGACTTCGCAACACAGACAAGCTTGAAGCCGTGACCAGGCTGTGGCCAATAACAGGTGAGTAACGTTGGACGTTATTTTTAACTGTTACTTTTCACAGTTACTTTATTGTAGCAGTGACGGATGCAGCAGTTACAAAAAAATAACCGTTTGTCACACCTCTACGTCCAACTGAGCGCGTAAGTCAACACAGCGCTATCGTAAAACAGAGTATGGGTGTGACTTCACATATTTAGCACAAACTTTGTCTTCTTTTGGAGCGCAATTTCATGAAAATTGCTTTTACATTTCCAATATGGTTTTTTGCAAATGGTAGCCTCCTATTTTATCTGTCAATTGAGACATTAAACATATTCGTAAGTTCAATAATCTCGGCGATATACGCCTTCTCAAACACTAAAAGGTTTAAACATTTTTCTTTCTATGTACCAGTATCGAGGGACGTACGCCTACGTTTAAAAAAAAAAGGATTTCGTGCAACAAGACCCTGTTGCAAATTTTGGGTGACGAAATCTCGTTCTCCTCTACGTAAAGAGACCAGTATAGAAATCCGGCCTGGCCTCCTAAAGCGGGAGCACATTGAATGCTGCGGGTGGCCCGCTAGGCTGTGGTAGGTCGCTCTGCCTTGCCCGCTGTCCTTGAAGCAGCCTTGAAGAAGGTACCTCTACAAGAGGAACCATTATAGAAGAGTAATGTTATCAAAATAAAGAGAATCTGTCTGAGAACAGCGGTCTTGTTTGGTGGTGTAAGTCGTCTCTCTGTATTTATTTCTCCAGCTTCCTTTGGGCTGTGGTGGTCAAGCGTGTTGCGTTACCGCTGGCGTAAACACACAAAATGTGTGGCCTTAATATGAGAAAAGAGGACACCACCGTATCTTCTCTAAAGAGATGGAAGATCTGTGTTAACTTTTGATTGCTTAACCCTACAGAACACATCGTGCACGACCACTCCCTCAGGCCTTCTCAGACAAAGGTGGTGGTGGTGATTATTGTTTTAAGAGGAACTACAACTAGGCAACCATCCTCTATATAACACTAATCAAAGAGAAAAAATGGAAGGAGTCCATCACTTCGAAAAATGAAGGTATCGGCTAAAGGAAGACAAGGGCCGCGAAGGGCATGAACATGAAAGATTCTCTAGGCCCCCGTACGTAATACCGCTGGGGTCGGAAAAGAACAAGAGTTGACCAAGGGAGATCGGATAGGATAGATGAAAGTGAGGAGCCTGGCACAAGTAAGTGGAAGCAATGCCAGGACTCAACTGAGAGCCCTCTGGTCACCAACCGACGTTCCAAAGGTAAGAGCCCCTGGGGCCGCTTTTAGTCGCCTCTTACGACAAGCGGGGGATACTGTGTGTGTCATTCTACTGCCCCTACACACACAGGGGAAGAAGATCTTCAGCATCCTCCTCCACCTTTGCAGACATGTTATTGCATTCCTCAACTGCACTGATCAATCTGTAACAGTTCTTCCAGGAATAGACTGTTTTCTTGTTTAGCAGCCAACGGCCGTAGCCGTATTGAAACACCGGATCCCGTGACATCTCCGCAGTTAAGCAACATTGGGCGTGGTCAGGAGTCGGATGGGTTGCCACGCGCTCTTGGTGGGGGTTAAGGGAATGGAGGAGCGGAAAGGAACTGGCCACCCTACCGCACGTAAACTCCGGCTCAGGACACCTCTGCGGAGGTTCGGACCTGCCTTCGGACAGAATACACCCTTACCTTACCTTATTTAACACTTGGTATTCAGAGATGTCTCCATTGTAGGTATCATCGCAAAAAACCATTTTTCAATTTTTTTGTAGCGAAGAGCACACTGATCCCTCATCAAAAATGGGAAACAGCACGTGACTCGTAGACATGGGTAATAGACTTAAAATCTTGGAAGTCATCACAGCCTGACTTAGTACACTTTAGGAATAACATACTAACGGACACCTTGGGAGGTTACTGACGAAAATGCGGGTTATTGGACTAGACGAAAGGGTGACTTAATTTCTAGAAGACAGAACTCCGAGAATTAGAGTAAGTGAAGTGTTTCCCGCGGGGCAGTACCGTATTATTGCATGTTTATTATTCATTTCCATTTCCCCTTGCCCAGCTACCGTCAGGTCGGTGTGTTGATGGTTACTTCTTCACCTTTGCCTCTCCTTCTACCACTCCTCTTCAGTAATTGTATTCCAGTCCAGTCTTCTCTTCGTTATGCTGTTCTTGACAGAGTCCGGTCATATTGCTCTGGGCCTCTTTTCCTCTATCATAGCCTCCAACACTTGTTTTGGTATCCTTCCCTCCTACATCCTATCACTCAGTCTTTCTACACTTATTTCTTTTCTGACCTCAATATTTCTTCCTCTGCTTCTCCTTGTCTGCTCTATCATATTCCTCAGGAATTTCTTCTCATTTGCCTGAATTTTACTCTCATCTCCCGCTGTCAAAGTCTATACTTCTCTGTCCCACACCAAGCTCCTTACATTCTAGCAGAAAGTATTTCCCACTCACACCCTTCTGCCGATCTCCTTATCCAAATCTGCATCTTGCATTATGTATATAACTTCCGAAATAACTGAAGTATTCAGCAGCCTCAGGGTATTGGATCTTTAAGTTTTCTTATAATGATCTTTAAATGTGTTACGGAGTTATCCGTGGTAGTTAGAGGTGAAAGAAGTTGCGGGCGGGAATAGGTCTCAACTTACGAAATTAAAGTTAATTTAAAACTTTAACAAAGGTTATATTTTCTTTTCAAAATCAACAAATGACAACAAATAACAAAGATGTGACAGGTACCAAGTAGCAGGTTAACAATTTAAGAATTTACAGAGCCCCAAGATTAATTTCTGAGCTCTCAGCTCACTACCACAATAGTTACAGGGCAGAAAACCCCTAAGTACAAGGAGCACTTGCTCCTAATGACAATGTTAAGATGAAAAGAGCAGACCCGCTCTCAATTTTACCAGCCTGTCAAAGGCTAAAACAACCTTCATTCCTAACTGCCCTTAAGGCACACATACAGTGAAACGGGGGTATCTTGTACCCAACCTACAGGGCCTTTACATGAAGAAAACAAACACCGGCTTAATTAAATGGCCCAACAAACCAACTTGACTGGAGGCGTAGCTTGCACTCCTACATGAAACTTCTTAAAACCTAGGTGGCCCTCGGCCAGTTATTCAGGGGCTAATCCCATACTATGGAGGTGACACGATAAGAAAATTTTATTACATTACGAAGAGAAGAAAAACGGTTATGAAAACGTAGTCACCTCAAAACAATATGAGTGGGAGCTCGAGAGGGTTAGGCGCTCTCTATCCCAATTTGTAGTTAAAGAGACGAAATTTTACCAAATGTCTATTACATTTAAAAGATAGGTTACATGAGAAAAGTTTCGAACCTGCCCTGAGGGTTAAACTGCTGAGCTACAAGAAATAAAGTTATTAAATGGCCATTACCTTGTGGATGAACTGCTGCCCGAAGAAAGAGGCGCTTCCCGCCCCCTGCTATATATGTTCACACACTGCGAAAGATGTTACTGAAGTGGCCCCGAGACAAGAAAATCAGCAGTTTATATACCCTCGTGGAACATTCGAGACCTTTCATGAATGATAACAACCCGCCCATCAATTTTTATTGGTCGGCTAAAGATTACAAGTCAAAACTGAAGAAGACATCTAGGATTGGTGGAAAATTAATTACAGAAATGACTCATTGGTCAAATTCAAAACTGGCGGAAAGAGAAGGGTTATACTGCCAACCCAAAAAATGAATGAAAAAAAATTAACAAAGAACAAACTTATGAATACCTAATTTCTTCAAAAAAACAGTTCCTCACTTCGCACTAGGGTGCACAATTATCGTTCTTAAGTAGTGCCATCTAGAAGAGAATGTCCACACTTCTTGCTACAGAGCAAACAAATACAAATCGAAATAGACATAGTTCAAAACACTTCAAAATTTACAGTAGAGACATCTTCCGAGAAACTTTTGATTTAATACAGATTGTTAAAGTTCAGGCTTCCTCCTGTAGAGGGATTTCAACTGGCGCAATATTTGAATTCGCGGCGTGGAGGTGTACCGCCCGGTACAAAATGATATTAGTTAAGAACTGGAATCCTACGGATGGTGTGGTACTGTGTAGAGTAATGATTACTTTCAGAACTGTGAGCGACTGGAGGGGGACCTAGACAGTGTTGTGACATGAACAGCATTATGGTAAATGGAATACAAAATCTTCCCTTCTTCTTAATCTGTTTACCCTCAGCAAGAGATCCCACCTCTACCGCCTCAAGGGTAGTGTTCCGGAGCTTCAGACTCTGTGCGTCGGGGGATACAACTTGGGAGGATGACCAGTACCTCGCCCAGGTGGCCTTACCTGCTATGCTGAACAGGGGCCTTGTGGGGGGATGGGAAGTTTGGAAGGGATAGAAAAGGAACTGGGAAGGAAGCGGCCGTGGCCTTAAGTTAGGTACCACCCCGGCATTTGCCTGGAGGAGAAGTGGGAAACCACGGAAAGCCACTTCCAGGATGGCCGAGGAGGGAATCATACCCCCCTATACTCAGTTGACCTCCCGAGGATGAGTGGACGCCGTTCCAGCCCTCGTGATGGTGGTGGTGATTATAGTTTTAATAGGAAGTACAACTAGGCAACCATCCTCTATATAACACTAATCAGAGGAAAATAGGGAAGGGATCCGACACTTCGAAAAATGAAGGTATCGGCCAAAGGAAGACAAGGGCCACGAGGGGCGTGGAAATGAAAGATTCCCTAGCCCTCGGGAACCTAATAGCGTCAGGGTCGGAAAAGAACAAGAGTTGACAAAGGGAGGTCGGATAGTATAGATGAAAGTGAGGAGGCTGACACAAGTGGAAAAAAATGCCAAGACTCAGCTAAGGGCCCCGTGGTCGCCAACCCACGCTCCAAAGTTCAGAGCGCCTGCGGCCCCTTTTAGTCGCCTCCTACGGCATGCAGGGGATACCATGGGTGTTATTCTACCGCCTCAACCCAGAAGGCGAAATTAATGAGGCACTTGCAGGCATCTCAGAAACTTAGTGTACAACTTGTCGCCAGAGAAGCCGATGACCTCATCGGTAGAAAAATGGAAAATTCTCAACTTTCCCAGAGGGAAGCACGCTGGGGATTTTCAAATTTGAGTTCAGTATAAAAAGGCAGTTGGATATACTTATCCAAAGAGATAACATGTAGGTTTCGTAGGCTTACATTTTGAGGAAATTTCGAAATTTTACCCCCTTCCAACGAAATCAAGATGGCGGCACAATCTGCCAGACCAGCTAGAAAATTGTATTTGGCGAAATGATATCTTTTAGCCTGTAACCGACGGAAACATTCCAAGATATAGTTTTTCCCTTTTTACCCCCGAAAAATATCGAAATATGGAGGCAGTTTTAATGACGGTGCAGACCTTCCTTTCGAGCAGGGGCGTATTCTCCTTGAATGCAAGGCATTCATTGCATGCGTTATGATAACATAAAGAACTATCTGATGTACGATTTTCGGTTGTTTCAAGTCAAATATTAACGATTTCATGTCTCAGAAGTTCAAAAGGTCCGCGCAACTGTACTGGTTCCGCTGCTTGACTACGTGTGGTGCTGTGTAGTCTCGCCATCTACACCACTCTAGGAAGAAAGAGACAGCGAATGGAGGAGTTAAGGATGTAAGGCATTCAATCTTAAAATTGCATTCGGTGGCAGACGTAGTTCTGAAACCCTCCGAACGATGTCGCTGCAATTGAAACTTGGCCAGAATTTGTCACCCCATACCCGTGTTACCCTCTGCCATCTGTTAGCAACTTGGAGAAAGTCGGCATCTTTACAGCGAACGGGACCCACAGATTACCCCCCAGCGAGAACGTGACGAAACTGACCAATGCCACTGGGGTGACTTACCTCCAGTGCTTGAGTTGTGGCTAACTAGTGAGTTAATTCATTGTTTTCGGTGTTTTATTATATTTTGCTCACATGTAGTATTAACGATGGATGAGTCTAAAACGGATATAATTGTAAATCAGTTTGAAAAGCCATTTACTGGCCGTTCGTTTGATGAAAATATTCAAATATTTAAAGCCGGGAGACCTCTACCTTCCCTCGTAAATTTCTTCTTCTTCTTAATCTGCTTACCCTCCAGGGTTGGCTTTTCCCTCGGACTCAGAGAGGGATCCCTCCTCTACCGCCTCAAGGGCAGTGTACTGGAGCTTCAGACTCTGGGCCGGGGGATACAACTGGGGAGGATGACCAGTACCTCGCCCAGGCTGCCTCACCTGCTATGCTGAACAGGGGCCTTGCGTGGGGATGGGAAGATTGGAAGGGATAGACAAGGAAGAGGGAAGGAAGCGGCCGTGGCCTGAAGTTAGGTACCATCCCGGCATTTGCCTGGAGGAGAAGTGGGAAACCACGGAAAACCACTTCGAGGATGGCTGAGGTGGGAATCAAACCCACCTCTACTCAGTTGACCTCCCGAGGCTGAGTGGACCCCGTTCCAGCCCTCGTACCACTTTTCAAATTTCGTGGCAGAGCCGGGAATCGAACCCGGGCCTCCGGGGCTGGCAGCTAATCACACTAACCACTACACCACAGAAAACAAGAATTGTGTACGCACGTTCAATCCAGAAACTTACAGTAAAACTGTTTGGCTCGAGTTCACCTACATGTAATTAGGGTGAGTAGAATTGAAATGTACTTAATACATTGTGTTAACTGCATGGTTACTAGTTGCATGCCTCAGTGGAGATTCCAGGATACGCCACTGCTTTCGAGGTACCTGGTGGCTAAACGGTAAGTGGTATCACAAAATGGATGGCAGGGTCTTTGTTCAATTTGGAGTGATCTGCATCTTTTGTCTATAACTCCTTTTTATCGTATCTCTCTCCCTTATACCTTAAATCTGTCTGTATTTCTCGATTATTCGTAAATTTTGTGCTTTTTACACGTATATCTCATAGTTTGGTACACTTATAGGAAAGATAGAGTCATAAAATTTGGCACGCACATTTACACGACCGATGGCCATATGTAAGCCAAATTTCATGATTATAGCTTCCACATAAGTATGCGAAAAATAATGTAAAATTTTATATATATACCCAAATTTCATACTATTCAATGTTTCTAACTCAATCTAACCCATAAATATGGGAGATAGGCTACAAGAAAACCCAGTGGCGGCAGAAAGGCAGTTTTGATATTAGGCATGCAGTTAGTAATAAATAAGTCCCATATTCCGCCTTGAGACAGTCGGTAGTCTGTGCGTGAATAAGTCCATGGTCTAGTGCAGGGCTGGGGAGCACCTGACTCTTGGCTAAGGAGGCTCGAGTGCCGGCTAATAGTAACAACAAACGAACAACAGGCCATCAGCCAAATCGAAACCCTCAGGCAATGCAAAAAAAATTCGGCCTACAAATCTTCTGTTCAAAAACCAAGGTCATGTGCAACCATTCCAACCTCCAGAATTTGAACACGGAATTCGGCACAATCGAATAAGTAACTGAGTTCCGATAACTCGGAGAAATTGTAGTACCAACAGGAAAAGAACAGAAAATGAAGAGAGTCTTCGGCCGAACGCAAAACATTTACAACAAAAAATGCCTTTCAATCTTCACCATAATTCGAGATTACCACACCGTGATCAAACCTGAAATACCATACGCGAGTGAAACACTGGATCTCCACAGAAAAACAGTACTCGAAGACATCCTGAAAGAGGAACGTAAAATCATCAGAAAAATTCTCGGCCCACAACTGACAGACAAAGGATGCTGACTGCAATCTCGTACAAAAACCGAGGAGCTCTCAAACCTTACGGCCGCCATCAGAAAGAGACGCCTGAAATTTTACGGACACATCAAACGCCTTCCAGAAAACAGATTGACCAGAATCTTACTTGAGGCAAGAGAAAACACCAAAACAAAAAGGTGGACATCGGAAATTCGCCAAGACCTGGAAAAATCAGCAATCAAAGTGGCCGACATCGAAGACTGAACCTGCTACAGTACGTAAATCAGCAAGTTGGAAGTAGAGTCGGAGAGAAACCACAATAAGAAGACTGGAGCTAAGTGGACAGAAGAACGAAGAACCGCGATGAGAGAAAAATTGAAGGCTGCCTGGCAAAGAAGGAAATGCACAACTTCTAAGTGAGCTTTGCGCGATCAGTTTTCTGGTCTTTTTCGCATCTAATAATAATAATAATAACAATAATAATAATATAGAAATGTATAGGCTAATATTGAATGAATATTTTAAAACGTACTTACGTATTTAGTGTGAAATCGGACATCCCATGCTCGCTGTAAATTAAGGAACAGTATTGCTACTCACATTCACTATTAAAACTGTAGGTTCGTAAACATCTAGGCACGATTAGAATCACTGTTTGAAATAATAATGCGAATTAATAACTGTTGCATAATTTTCGCAGTCAGTATAAATGAAAATTGAAGGGGTGAAAATGCATTTTTTCACCGAATATAAATATAGTTTAAAGTTTAAAGCGCAAAGAAAATACATCTGTAGATACATAGCACAGTGCTTCTGGTAACGATACAATCAGAATTCTACTCAGGATTCCGTGAAACTGTTCCACGGCCATGAACAGCAGATGCTTCGTGAGAATGTAGGAATGTTGAGAAGGAAGGCCTTATCAAACATTCACAACGCTATCGTTTCCTGATAAATGTTCTAAGTGGGAAATACCAAGTCTCAACATATTAACTTCATATTTTACCAGGAACGCACAGTACATGCAGTGTCATATCATTATCACGCGCGCCAAGAACTCAAAGCTCGATGTGTTTACATCTACAAGGACGATGTAGATGCAGGGGCAAGGCAGACTAGCCCGTCCAACTCGTCAATTTACCTCGTGGCGAGCACTGGATACATCTGGAACCATGAGTCATGCATTCGAGAACTTTCGATTCAGAAATTTATAAAACGTTTTTGATAATGGTCGTACCGTCTTGGGAGATACGCCATTCTGTAGCTAACCACAAGAACGTCTCTGTTGTCAAATCTCAAGAAAATCCATGGAGAGATTTTTGAGGAAATCCACTTTAAAATAATCACGTTATCCTATGTCGTGTAGGCCTTGATCATATAAAAAATGGGGCTGCCCAGCGATAGAGAGGCAAGGGCTCTGCATGGTCAAACCCATGTTATTCTGTCCGTCGACGTGGTGGTTATCAAACGCAACTTGTAAATTCTCACGCAGAGAATTGAACTCAGCGTAACTCTCGAACTGCGGAACTTAATATTTCTTCGAACCAAGTGAAGTCTATAATTTATTTCGTTGCTGTGCAAGTGTTACAACATTGTTTATTTCAGTAACTGTGATATTTCAAAGTGTTACAAATACTTCATCCTTATAAAACAAGCCTTTGCACATTTCTTGCTATTGAACACTTAAGTGTTCCTTAACTGGTGATAAACTGTGCCAACCGTACTGTTAACTACGAGCGATTTAAACTGGTATTCCGTTATAGTGTTAACTGGATTTGAAGTGATTTGTGCACATGATTGTATATAATTGCTTCTAAATATTCTTCAGTGACTTTGTTGTTTACGAGATTCACTGTGCTAGAAGTGTGACATTATTTATTTCATGGCTATTAGCAGTGTCTTAATGATAACCTCTTTAATAGCTCTTTTTGTGTGTCAAGTGCGACAGTATTATTTTATGTAACGGTCTTAAAGCAGCTGTGTTTAATCTTATTTTGAAACATGTTGTGTATCACTATATTTTATTTCGGAAAACCTAAAGAAAATAATTTAATTTACGTTACTGAAGGACAAGCGTCATCGTATGCTCATTTGTTTTGCCTTGAAAAATTGACTGAGTGTGATATTTAAAGCTATCATTTTGAATGAGGGAAAGTTTGTCATAATTTGGGAATGTGAACCCCATAAATCATTCATGTAACTTGAAATTATGCGTATATAGTGTTGTTTAATTATTCTGCAACGCTACTAAATTAATTGGGTTATTGTGTAATATTTTATAATGTGAATAACTGTGTAATTGGCAAGGTAATAACTTTTGTAGCAGGGTGTAGCTGCACGTGCCAGCGTTGGTAAGATGCTTCTGTTGCATTAGAAAGGAAGTTTCTGGAAGTTGTAAATATCGTTTCTCATCAAAAATGTCAGTGCCCTCATCGGCTAGAATAACACGATTTCTTATTGGTGAATATAAGAGCCTAGAGTGTAATTCCCGTGCGCTAATTGGTTATCTCTTGATTGCCCCAATTCCGGCTTCTAGCGACTTGGCCAGGGCCAAGCTTGTTTCCGTCGTCTTTGATTTGCGACCAGCGAAGGGAGCAGAGGTCTCCTCCGCCTGTCCTCCGAGGTGAGCACTGTTTGGTTCATGTTTTGGATTTTAACTTTTAATTGTAAATTTAAATTTCTTGTGCATCGGAGTTTTGCCGGAGTGTCTTCCATTTGCCAATTTATTAACTTCAAATGACTTAGCCCTCGCGGCTAGTCATACCCCCTTTGTTTTCGGAGGTAATCCCGTTTTCTTGACGAACATTCTAATCTAATGTAAATGTCACTTTGTTTTCACGTCTTTAAAGTAGTTTGTAATGTGTTTTTTCTTTTCTTGTTTCGATGCCTCCAGTAACTCTGTAGCAATTTCATGTACGGTAGTTTAAAAGTATGCGCCTTTTAATGGCCTATTTTATTATTTTGCTGCTTTCATTCGTTTCTAAATGTTTCAAACAGGACCTTTCCTTATTTTCAGGTTGTAATTTTAACGTTGATTTAATTTTTTGAAATTGTAAATACCCTGCCATCGCCTATAATTCATTAATTGTAAATACTGTTTCTGGAAGAACCAAGGTAGAAATATCTCGTAACGTTGGTGCGTTAGCACATACATTTTAATATGCTATTTTGAATTTGTTTGTACCTTAATAATCAGTAAATTTGAGTGTTCACAAAGGGATCACCGTTAATCTCGTTTTCCTCGCAACGAACTACCTTTCACAGACCTCGTATGTCTCCCAGCCCGCTTCTCATCTCCTTCCTTTTAGTTGTCATGTTGGCTAACCTGGCATTTATATATCGATGTTGTTTATGCAGTCTTTATCGTGTGTGAGTGTTTTATTTAATTTTGTCGAATCTCATGAAGTTCAAATTTTCTTTATTATGTTTATTGTTGTTATTATTTTTACTATTTTGATGCTGTGTAATCTGTAGCGGTTACAATTTACATGGTGGCAAGGATCCACAGACAGTGTATTGCAATTGAACTGTGTTCCGTCATTTCGTTTCTTAAATCAATGCTATCCCCATTTTCAACTTTAACATTTTGGAGTGACAGTCTATCTTCAAGTGTCAAGTGAAGTTTGTTGGCATATTTCAGACTACGCGTTGTCCACCTATATAAATTAAAGGCAATATTTTGCAAATTTCGGTGACAAGTGATTGTGAACGTGTCGGGGGACTGTATGACTGTGAACTCTCTTATAAAGCTAAACTACGAGAGATTACCCCGCATCAAGGTCGCCGTAGACCTCCGAGAAATTCGAGACCTTCAGGTACGAGGCACGAGTTCCATTGGATGGTGGCGAGCGGACTTCGGAGCATCAGTCCAGTTCCATGGTGACCAGAGGATCCTGGAGTTAGAGTTCCCTGTAGAACCATTCGGTTAGACGATTCGGGAGATGGCGGTTCACTGCACTAAGGTGATATGAATTTCAACTTGCCAATATTTTGAATAAACAGACTATTCAAAGTACATCTTCACTTATTGTAGATAGAACCTATCCTCCTGTACCAAGCACCAGTTATTTTTCCCTAGGAATCGCCTTGAGATCTTATTCATGCTCTTTTGAAATAACAAGTTAGTACGGGCTATCTTTTACTGGTACAGTATGGACATAAGCCCTGTTCCGTAATGTACATTTGTTCTTAGGCTAATGGCGCACACTTTTTGACGTTTCGAAATGGGAACAAGTTTTCCGCAAGTACTGTTTGTTCGCCGTATGCTGGTAGCTGGAAACGCTGCACTATTTCAACAATGTGTTGCTGTTCCTGCGCAGGTTGTTGAACCACACGTTCAGAAGGAAAAAGGGAACCTGTTTCACGCAATGTGTTCGTAAAAACTCTACGATCCGGAATTCGACGTGCCGGAAAGGGCCGGCGGTATTCTTCGACATCAACAGGAGCACTAACAGTGCATAAACCGAAAAATTACATCATATCTGCATATTCTTCATTAGCGTAGATGTGTGGCATTTTAGCCAGTGCGTGTACAAGCACAGTTAAACGATGCATTCCTCTGATACACTCTCAAGCCCCCGCAGTACGTCACTCACAACACACCACGGACAACTCCGCATTCAGTATGATAGTTTGAGGGCAGAAACACATCCCGAGCAAAGAGGTAGGCAGAGCTAGAACAAAAGGTCAAAGTGGTTGCGCCGGTAAGACTCCTACGTGCGCGGCGCTAGCCCAAAATCAAATGTACATTACATGTCTTCTATACCGGAATAGGACATATGAACTTTTATGCTTGAAATGATCGTTTTTGTCATATCTCTTGCCGGGCTGAGTGGCTCAGACGGTTAAGGCGCTGGCCTTCTAACCCCAACTTGGCAGGTTCGATCCTGGCTCAGTCCGGTGGTATTTGAAGGTGCTCAAATACGACATCCCCGTGTATGTAGATTTACTGGCACGTAAAAGAACTCCTGCGGGACTAAATTCCGGCACCTCGGCGTCTCCGAAGACCTTAAAAAGTAGTTAGTGGTACGTAAAACAAATAACATTATTGTCGTATCCTTGAATATTGATCATTCCTCCTGGGACACTCTGTATATATAAGCTAATACTACTAATAATAATAACACGACGGTGGTGGCATAGATCATGACAACATTGTTTCCCGCACGAATGTAGAATCTAACAGTGGAGTGGTGGTGGTGATTATTATTTTAACGGGAAGTCTACTAGGAAAGCGTTCTATATGTAACACTAATCATAGAGGGAACAAATGGAAGGAATCCGACACTTCGAAAAATGAAAATATCGGCCAAAGAAAGACAAAGGCCACGAAGAGCGTGAACATGAAAGACTCCCTACGCCTCGAACGCTCTCCCCCTGTGTGTGGGGGTGGTAAAATAACACCCACGTATCCCCTGCCGGTTGTTAAAGCCGATTAAAAGAAGCCCCAGGGGTTCTTAGTTTAGGAGCGTCGGTTGATGACCACGGGGTTGTTAACTGAGTCCTGGCATTATTTCCACTTACTTGTGCCAGGCTCCTCACTTTCATCTATCCTATCCGACTTCCCTTGGTCAACTCTTGTTCTTTTTCGACCCTGGCGGTATTACAGCACTCGAGGCCTAGGGAGTCTTTCATTTTCACGCCCTTCGTGAACCTTGTGTTTCTTTGGTCGATACCTTCATTTTTCGAAGTGTCGGATCCGTTAATTTTTTTCCTCTGATTTGTGTTATATAGAGGATGGTTGCCCAGTTGTACTTCCTCTTAAAACAATAATCACCATCACCACCAGCATCTGCTCGAATGCTCTAATACCGTCGGGTCGGAAAAGAACAAGAGTTGACCAAGGGAGGTCGGATAAAGTGAGGAGCCTGGCCCAAGTAAGAGGAAGGAATACCAGGATGCACCTAAGGGCCCCGTGGTTCCCGACGCACGCTTCAAACTTCGGAGCCCGTGGGGCGCCTTTTCGTCGCCTCTTACGACAGGCAGGGGATACCATGGGTGTTATTCTACCGCCCCCACCCACATGAGGATGACTGCCAGTGAGTAGTAAAAACAGACAGTGTAGTAAGGTTCTTTTATAAATTTATTGGATATGGTTCTTCGTCTTTGTGTAAGAATTGATATTGAATTAATGGTATCTCCTTACAAAGGGAAGTTTTCATTTGCATATGATATGTGTCCAGTGCGGTGTGGAACGATTTTGGGTCCTGTTATATTCAGAATCACTGTTGCGTACAGATTTTGATTACACCTGAAACCACTCCCTGGCGATGAAACAACAGGAAACTTACACATGCATTTATTTGGGCCATCACCTGACAAGAACATAAGTTTTGTTTTATCATCAGTAGTTTCTACCGCTGCCATTGCGGTTTGGGCACTGCAGGCAGCTCGCAACAGCCATGGTTCAGCAGGCGACACATGCCTTCACTGCGTACGTGCGGCGTCAGACCAGCCAGAGTTGTGCGGGGCAACGACAACCTGGATGCCGCCAGTTGTCGGCTCAGGGTACACGTCGGAGATCGGCTCATCGAGTTGCTGATACCTGTTGAGAGAGAATTCACTTTAATTGTAGATACTGGCACCGCTGCATCCGACTCCTGCATTCTACTTAGCGGTAACTAACCTTAGACACCCCCAACCCATCTTAAAACAGTTAGGAACAGGCAGAAGAGAAAGCACAGGATACGCACCTGGAAGTCCAGACTAGCCGATCACTCACTGCACAGGATGGCTAGGCGGTTCTCTACACTGGCATACCGTCCCTCCACGGACAACAAGGATTGCCACACACTGATTTTGAGAGTGCTTGTGGTGGTGATTATTGTTTTAAGAGAAAGTACAACTAGGTAACAATTCTCTATATAACACTAATCAGAGATAAAAAATGGAAGGGATCCTGCACTTCGAAAATTGAAGGTATCGGTAAAAAGAAACACAAAGACCAAGAAGGGCGTGAAAATGAAAGACTCCCAGGGCCTCGAGTGCTCGTAAAAGAACAAGAGTTGACTAAGGGAAGTCAGACAGGATAATTGAAAGTGAGGAGCTGGCACAGGCAACTGCAAGCAATACCCCAAGTCAGCTAAGTGCCCTGTTGTCGCCAACCCACGCTCCCAAGTTGAGAGTCAATGGGGCAAAATCGCTTATTGCTAGGTTTCCTTACGTCAGGAAACTGTAAGGGATGATAGAACACTTCCAGCCCATTCTGGTGTACAATCAATCAATCAATCAATCAATCAATCAATCAATCAATCAATCAATCAATCAATCAATCAATCAATCAATCAATCAATCAATCAATCAATCAATCAATCAATCAATCAATCAGTCAACTGTCTATCGGCACAGTATTATCATTTTCGTGCACTCTTTAGAGTGGTGGTGGTGGTGGTGGTGGTGGTGGTCAACCATCCTCTATATAACACCTGGGAGAAAAAATGGAAGAGATCCGATACTTCGACAAATGAACGGAACGGCCAAAGGAACACAAGGGCCACGAATGGCGCGAAAATGAAAGTCTTCCTAGGCCTCGAGTGCTCTAATACCTTCGGGGTCGGAAAAGAACAAGAGTTGACCAAAGGAGGTCTGATGAAAGTGGGGAGCCAGGCTCGAGTAAGTGGAAGCAATGCCAGGACTCAGGTAAGGACACCGTGGTCGCCCATCCACGATCCAAAGTTAAGAGTCCCTGGAGCACCGTTTAGTCGCCTCTTACGACGGGCAGGGGATACCGTGTGTGTTATTCTACCTCCCGCATCTACAGGAGGTTCCAGGAGCTGAGGAAGGACTTCAACAAGGCTGGACTAAGGCGAGAGGACATCTCAAATCGAGCACAGTACCGGTTACAAATCAACAACTTCAAGGGCTTCCATGAAGAACAATAACAGAACAGTGGTTGTATGACAGAAAGACGGCAAGCTGCCAAGGAAAAAATGCATTGATTTACAGCCCTTCATGGACTTCACGAACCTCTAGAAATATGCGATATTTTAGAACGGCAATGCACCGCGTCATCGGACCCAATCTGTCCAGCGTTTCAAGGACTAACATACCCAGTAGCAGCTCGTGGTTCAAATGGCTTCCCAAAATCACTTCATCCTTTTGCTGTGCTTCTTTTCGAATTCTTCTGTCCATCCTGTAGCTTTTTTTTTTAGGTTGATCAGCAAATTTATGTTTGTTTATGAGATTTCTGAATGTTTTTCTGTCCTGCAAAATTTCTTCATTTATACCAATTTCCTGAAGATCTTTATTTCTGTAAGGCGTTGTTGTGAGTTTTTAGAGATTCTGCGAGATTTAGTATTTTCTTTGTTAGCCTATTGTTATTCATCCTGACTCTTTTTCTAATCGTGTCTGTGATCTTTTCTGTTACTTGATAGATATCCTGTGATTTCCTTTTCATTCAAATACCATTTTCGCATTTAGACACTAGAATTTTTCTGAGAAATTCCCTCTATTCTTTTTCGATGTTTTTAATTTGTGATCCGCCACCAATTATCAGAGTTTATGTTTCTGGTTTCTGTGTTCTAGTGTCGTAATTTTGCGTTTTGGGATATATATATTCTTGTTGTATCTGCTCCGGACAATTTTGTATGCTTTTTGTAGTTTTCTGATTCTTTCTTTGTTTGCTTGCTGATTTATCCCGTTTGGTTGTATAATTCCGCCTAGGTACTTGAATTGATCTACTTATTATTATCATCATCATTTATGTTTTTAGTGTTGCTTCTGCTGTGGCAGTATCAAGTACAGTTAAGCATGTTTGATTCTAATACATGCTAATAATAAAATAATGTAAAAGTTAACTCATTTATAAAGGAAATGCGATGCGAACAAATCAATGACTTTTCGGTTGAATTCCGGAATCTCTGCAGTCACGTCCTAATGAATACTAATCACAGCTAATGCGTTTAAACATTCTTGTCCCATTGAGTTCCTTAGGTAAGTTTTAACTCGTTTTAGAGTACTGAAGGAAGGTTTTGATTCCGCGGTTGAAATTAGGGTTGTAAGTACTCTTTCTGCCAGTTTGTGTGCTTCTGATAAGGCTCTTTCCTGATTGTTTACCTTCATTAGGGTCCAAAGGGAAAGTACACTCGTTACCCTCGCAAATGTATCATTCCTATAAAGCACAGCTAGTTCACTTCCTGAATTATCCTTCACTAGTTTTTAACCACGGCTTCTCTCGCGATGATTTCGTAATTTAATAAAAATTAATTTTTCCTCGGTACTGCACTAAGACGTTATCTGAAAATTCCTAAAGTATAACAACTCGCCAAAAATTTGCGTTTCATTTACCCCAGAACCTGTTTGTAAGCCATGTTTGTGGCATTGCCTTTTGGGGCTAAGATGACCAAGCTACTGGCAGAGCTGAATCTGGAACATGCTACATGGAACTCTACATGTGAGAAACAGTCCTCTTTTAAGTTGGAAAAAAAAAGTTTCTTTATTTCTAAAGGAGATTCCAAATACCAATTTTTCACGCCTGCAACATTTTAGTTTTTGAGATGTAAGTATCCTCATAAATATAATTCAACCCCTTCTTCACTCATTTTCGATCTCCAGCTTAAGTTGATTTTCCGAAAACAAAAAGTACGTGCCTCTTTATTTTTAAAGGAGATTACAAATACCAATTTTCACGTCTGTAACTGTTAAGTTTATGGGGTATACTGCCCCACTCCTTGGCTGAGTGGCCTTCGGTTCACAGGGTTCCGGGTTCGATTTCCGGCTGAGTCGGGGAATTAAATCGCGTGTGATGGATTCTTCTCGCTCGCGGACAGGTTGTTTGTGTTTGTCCCAACACTCTCTTCTTCTGTTCACTCAACACACCACTTTACCAACCACAACAGGAACACGCAATAGTAATTACATACCTAGAAATAGGTTTGGCGCTAGGAAGGGCATCCAGCCGTAAAACAGAGTCAAATCCACATTTGCTACACAGTTCGCACCCGCGACCGCAGAGGTGTGGGAGAAGATATTCATTTTTAAAATTCACCCGCTTTTTAAATTATTTTTCCCCTTAAGTGGATTTTCCAAAAAAGTGTGTTCATTTATTTTTAAAGGAGATTCCAAATACCAATTTTCATGTTTGTAACATGTTAGGTTTTTGTGATATATTGTAGATAATCCCGCTGCTGTAAGAATACTGGAGCTGACATTGCCATGGTTACGGCAGTTCATTTCTTTATCCGATTCCTAGAGCAGGGGTAGTGTGGTGCCAATATCTCCGTAACGGTTGGTTTTAGGGCCTTAAAACATGGTTTTCGGGCCCGTGGGGCTTATCGAGTTTTGTTCTTTGCCTTAAGAGGCTTAAAATGAGCTTTGTCTCGTCCTTGTACGACAAATTCAATTTCGCCTATATTAGCCTATTATTTTTATATTTTTATATTTCCCCCCGTTTCTCCCCCCTCTCGAATTGTTTTGAAAATAAAATACAGCCCATGCTACTCACTGGCAATTTAGCTTTCTGTAGATGAAGTAATTTTTAAAATCAGTTCAGTAGTTTTTGAATCTATCTGTTACAAACAAATATACAATTTTTTCCTCTTTATAATATTATTATTATTATATAAGCGTGGGATATTGTTTTACTGCACTGGTTACAAGAACCCCAGGAAAAGCAGCATTATGTTCTACACAAAATTGTGGATCAATTGAAGAAAAGCATTGCGTGTGCTGAGCTTGTTCAGAATTATGTCGCACGCATTTACGTTCACTTCTTATCGCACACGTTTTTTTGGGCGTTCAGAATTTCGTTCCAATCAGGTAAATTCCTTCTGATGTCATTTATTGCAGTTGGAAATGCTGAATTTGAGTACGAACTTTTAAGGCATTGGCTGATGATTTCTGAAGTGTGTTGTAGAGAACGGAATTTTAAAAATTGGAGGAAATATAGGAACTCCTCATCATTCAGTAGATTAGCTAGTCCTAATTCCCGTCTAACTGTAACGTCATCCCAACCATCGTCGTTTTGAACGGTGTCAAAACACTCAAGAAGAGCATCCTTATTGTTGAAGACAGTATTTACAACTATGGTATGAAAATTCCAGCGCGTTTTTTCTGTTCCTTCCAAGCGCACTGTCACAGAGAGGTCTTTATAAATCAGTGCGCTTGGAAGGAACAGAACACAATGATGAAAAGCCCGATAAATTGATGAAAAACAACTTCACTGCTTTCACAGTAGAGCACGCTTTCTTTATTACCAAATTTAGCTGATGGGCGTAACCGTGAATGAAATGTGCATGAGGAAATGTATCGCTTACCTTTACCTGCACCCCGTTTTTTCCGCCACTACACACGGCAGCACCATCATAGGACTGAGCAATTGACTTCTGTTCTAATAGTTATTTCAGAATTGACGTTAAACCGTCTCCAGTTCGATCTTGAGTGCGGAAAAAGGAAATTAATCTCTCAACTGGGCCACTAGGAGAAAGATATAGTAACAATATAACTAACTGTGACATGCATGATATATCTGCCTGAATAGCTACATATTTAGCCCTTTGTATTTCCTATACTATCGTCTCTCTATAGACCGCAAACATACAATCCAGTAATTCATTCTGAATTATTTTCGTGGTAGTTTTTATACTGTAGAATTGAGAAGGTGATCGCTTAGAATCCTGTGTAATGCCGGTGGTTCCGACAAAAGATCCAATAATACCCCGGGATTGTGTGAGTTATCACCCTTGTTATGACCTCGAAGAGGTAGTTCATATGCTCCGCAAAACTTAATACAGTTAATTATCCTGTTTAAAATGTGTCCGCTCTTATCTACAAGTTCGTTGTGACACTGTTAGAAACATTAAAATGTTTACAGAACCAAAAAGAATATATTTTACGTTGTTTTCAATGTGTGTTTCTGAATTTTCGTGTTTATTAACTCTTTCTGATAGATGTTTAATGTCATTTAAGCCTGCCACAGTCTAACTAGTTTCCCCACCAAACAGAAAAAGAAATGGCGTATGGCTTTTAGTGCCGGGAGTGTCAGAGGACAAGTTCGGCTCGCCAGATGCAGTTCTTTTCATTTGACACCCGTAGGTGACCTGCGCGTCGTGATGAGGATGAAATGATGATGAAGACGACACATACACCTAGACCGCGTGTCAGTGAAATTAACCAATTCCCTGCCGGGAATCGAATCCGTGACCCCTGTGATCAAAGGCTAGCATGCTAACCATTTAGCCATGGAGCCGGACCCCACCAAAGAATAAGCACACGAAACAGAAAGGTGGTGGTGGTGGTGGTGATTACGGTTTTAAGAGGAAGTACAACTGGGCAACCATCTTCTATTAACACTAAAAGCGACTTCTTTTCTTCACTTAGTCAGCCACTACTTGTCAAACCAATATAACGCAAATGTTCTTTTCTGATACTTACAATTCTAATGAAGCTTAATATCTCTAGGTTGGTGCTCGCCAAGTCCTTTCACTTCTAATTTTTCTTCTAAATTTCATGACGAGAATGGAGATTTCACAAGAGTATCTATCCTATTCATAATAAAAGACAAGTTAATAACAGAGCCCGGATTATATGTAATGACATAGTCTGTTCCCATATACGTAGCTACAAGAAAAGCTGAAATGTCGGTGAATCACACTAAAAGAACCATTCTTTCAGGAGTTTGAAGTTACATATTTTTACACATTTCGATGCATGGTGAATATTTTGATAAATATTACATGCTTGGAATGATATAGCGCACTTGAAAGAAAACACATCTTTTTTTCAATGAATATTGAATTTTCACGACCACATTGTAATCGAAAGCGACTTTCAACCTATTAGGTCGTGTTACGTACATTTAGTATGTGTTGAAGAGATGTTAAGTACAGAACAAAAATGGCCAACCAGACACCAGTGGGATCCGAACCCACAACCTGTAGCTTAGATCCTTTTGCACCAGAACAAAGATGGCCTAGGCCACCATAGCTCAATTCGTAGAGCAACCGACGCGAAATCGGGAGGTTGTGGGTTCGCATCCCACTGGTGTCGGGTTGGCCATTTTTGTACTGTACTTAACATCTCTTCAACACGTACTAAATGTACGTAACACGACCTAATAGGTTGGAAGTCGCTTTCGATTACATTTTTTCACTAATTTTACATCGATTTAAGTTGTTTAATTAAACACTTAAGACAGTTTAAAAGCCTGTACGTCTCTAACATCTAAACATAACTTAATAATTTAAAGTGAGGTATTCTGTCAAAGAATCGCATCACTTAGCTATGTTGAAAATCTTGGGTGTCTCGAGCAGTGTCTGTCAATCTTCCCTCGCACAAACTTTGTCACATTGTTCTTCTCTCGGATTTTGTGATCCCTTCGCCAGTCCTCGGTTTAATGCCATATGTCAAAAGCGCCTTTCCTCTTTCTTCCTTTCTTTCTTTCTTTCTTTCTTTCTTTCTTCTCCTGTTATTGACCATGCTTCACTTACATAAAGCGCTACACTCCAAACAAAAGTCTACAGAAACATTTTTCTAATAAGCATATTTGTGTTTGATGACATCAAATTTCTTATCTCTTAAAAAGGACCTTCCTTGTTTGAACAAGTCTAAAATTAAATGTCTTTGACGGGCAATTTGAAATACGCGCCAGGTCATTTTCAGTATATAAGAACATCCTAACAGACAGAAGTCATTCGATGACCGCAGAAAATTAGGAAAATATTTAGTTATTAATTGAGCCTCCAAATTAAAATTAGAGGTTGAATAACATCTGCACTTTTAACCTTGTTTTCCTGTTTTGTTTCCTTATCTGTGTACAAGAATACATCAAATAAAGTTTAAATATTAAGTTACATATTTTTTATTTATTACATATTTAACTACATATTTTGTCAATTTTAGGTACATATTTATGTATATATTTCTCGTTTTTATATTACATGTAATACTACATATTGCATGTAATTACTGTAAACTAAAATTCGAAACGTGTCGAAAGCTTCGCTCTGTGAATGACCACCAGAACATGTTACCTGAGGTTAGAAGAATACAAGTTTCTTCGCCATAACACCCGCCGCTACAGCTTCGTCTATATTGTTCTCTTTTTTTAAATTTTTTTATTGCAGACATGTCAAAGCTAGCCCTAGCTTGAGATGTTAAAATTCATTGGAACTTTCACTCCTTCAAAGGTTAAGCAACCTTCAAAACAGCTACCAATACTCACTGTGAGGACTGAGAGCCAATTAGCCTCTGTGTCAGGATAAACGTAGGAAATGTGCAATATAATCATACTTTCATTTTCTCATATCATACATTACTGTACTTCAGGACAGTGGTACTCATATATAAATTTGGTCTCATCAAATTAATCATATAACCCCTTTAGCCCTTAAAGACGCACCGCCCTGGCTGTAGCCACCTCGTTCGCCTGATATGAACCCTGTGCAGCATTCATGGGACATGGTGGTGAGGTCCATTCACACCTTAGCAGGAAGCTGTGGGTAGCTATACAAACGTCATGGGTCAGAATCTCTCCACATGTGTCAATGCCATGGCGGAGCTGGAGGCGTGATGGTGGTGGTGATTATTGTTTTAAGAGGAAGTACAACTAGGCAACCATCCTCTATATAACACTTTTCTGATGCGTCCTCTATTTGCTGGGATATCCGCAAGAAAATTTATTTTGGTCCAGCAGCCGGGGGATACGTGTAGGTTATACCTGCGGACGTAAAGCAGCGCTGACACTAATCAGAGGAAAAATATAAAAGATGAAGGTATCGGTCAAAGATAGACAACAGCCACGAAAGGCGTGAAATTGAGACTCCCTAGCCCTCAAAAACCTAATAGAGTCGGGGTCGGAAAAGAACAAGAGTTGACCAAGAGAGGTCGGGTAGGATAGATGAAAGGGAGGAGCCTGGTACAAGTAAGTGGAAGCAATGCCAGGACTCAGCTGAGGGCCCCGTGGTCGTCAGCCGACGCTCCAAAGTTCAGAACCCCTGGGACCCATTTTAGTCGCCTCTTACGACAGGCAAGGGATACCGTGGGTGTTATTCTACCGCCCCCATCCACAGTGGAATCAAAGTGAGTAGCCTGGCACAAGTAAGGGGAAGCAATGTCAGGACACAGCTGAGGACCCCGTGGTCGCCAATCCATGTTCCAAAGTTCAGAACTCCTGAGGCCCCTTTGAGTCGCCTCTCACGACAGGCAGGGAATACCGTGGGTGTTTTTCTATCGCCCCCACCCACAGGGGGTCGGAGCTAGAGGAAGGCCTACACGATCCTAGAACTCTATCCCATAACTTTCGGCATGTCATTGTATTTGGTTTGTTTTATAAGTTTTTAATTAATTTTCTAATTATTTACCAATTAGTATAAAAGTAAATAAATGTCGAACACCAGACCCTCTGTAAATAAATTCTGGAGCACTCGTTGTATTACTAGGCTACGGACTATTTAACTAGAAACTCCCATCTGTTGTCATGATGACACACTGGCTGAGGGATTATTATTATTTAATCTCCAAAGTGCTGTGAACCCTATTTTACCATAAGGTATATTAGGGTTGTAGTTTATACAAAATATTCTCTGATAAAATTAAATATACATAAACAGCAAAATAGATAAGAACAGAAATGGAAAAATAAAAGTATGATATATACAATCCTTGATACTAAGAGTACCGTACTAATATTTAAAAATACCAGATCATAACATATACAATGCATATGTTAAGCAGACAGTATCAGATTATATATGTTTAAATACATAGTCAATAAATTCTGAAAATTGAGAAGTGCAGCATTTTTATAAAATATGAAATTTAGTGGTTTTTCAAAATAGCAACTGCAAGTTAACAAATGCATCTTAAGTTCAAAACGTGCTCTCTCAAAAGCAGGACAGTTGAACAGAATGTGTTCTAGAGTTTGAATGTCTTCAGTGCAGAAGCACAGTGAGCCATTTTGTGTTGGAATTTTGAATCGCTCAAAGTAAGCATTGAATTTACCATGACCTGATAGCACTTGAGTTAAATGAAAGTTGCACACTACATATTTACATCCCAGACTACTATATACGTTTGGAAAAAACAAGTCTGGTTACTGAGCCATTTTTCATTCCAGCGAGAGAGCATTTCATCCTTTACGGTTCTTTTGACAAAAGAAATTGGACATTTAGTATAACTCTCTGCCAAGTTAGAATTACAAGCTTCTTTGGCAAATTGGTCGGCTCTTTCGTTCCCTTTTATGGCGGAATGACCTCGCACCCAACCGAAACATATATGTTTATAGTACTTTGATATATTCTCTCTTACATGTACTGCCAAATTGTGTAAGTTATATTTATCTTTTATGGAGTTCAGCGCCGCTTGTGAGTCACTGAGTATGTCCACTCACCTGACTTGCGCGACATCTCCCTGGTCATGTTGTACCTCCACCAAAAGGCCGAAACATCATCATCTTTCAACCTCATTCTTATTCCCCTGTTGCGGGGTAGATTATACGAGTCTCCGCACTTCTCCAGCACTCCAGCGTCCACCGCACACTGCAGCTTGTGGTACACCTGGACACGGGAAATAATAATAATAATAATAATAATAATAATAATAATAATAATAATAATAATAACAACAATAATAACCTCATTTGTACAACTAAGGCGTTAAGCCATAGAAGTTGCCTCATGATGTTTTCTGGCTGTACCTGTTTTTGGTCCGCGAGAGGTATTCTATTTCCCTCAGACCCTCCGGACAAGTCCGGCGAGCCCCCCAATCCGCCACCTGGGACGCGCCCGATACAGGAACAGGAAAATCTCCAGGCAGGTTTCACAAAGGACAGAACAAATACTCGATCTCAAAACTATCTTACAAGTGCGCAAAACTAGACAAACAGTGATCTCCTTCCTAAACTTTAGAAAAGCATAGGATTCCATAGACCGACAGGCACTTTTCAAAGTACTCGAAGGATTTAAAGTAAACAGAAAAACAAGAGAATTGATCAAACAAACATTAGCTGACACTACTTCCAAAGTTGTCAACACAGGGGTTCGACAGGGAGACGGACTGTCACCTTTCTTGTTCAATCTTGTTCTAGAAAAAGTAATCAGAACAATAGAAAAAGATGTTAAAGGAATAACTCTGAACTGAAAAACAGAATTCACATGCGGTGTCTAGCAAGAAGCAATAAACTCCCTCGAAAACCTACATGAAATTGCAGACAAAACAGGACTTCAAATATCATATGAAAAAGCCCAGTACATGAGAGGAGTCTCTTGGTTTCTAGATGGGCAAGCAATCACAAGTAAATAAATTCAAATACCTTAGAGAAATCATTCAACCTTCTGGATTAAATCGTGAAGTAAATAAGGAGAGAACTACTAAATTACAGAAAGCATATCGAATCATTTGGAACGCATATAACAAGAGATCATTATCTCTGAAAACAAAACTGTATACACATCGGAAATCTTAATCATCGACGGTCGATCACTCATAAAATATATAGAAAAGCAAGAAAGAAAAATTTTACGTAAAATTTTCGGCCCTGTCTGCACAGAGGGAATATGGATGAAAAGGAAATCTCATGGAAATTTTTAGCCATACTGAAAAAATATCAGATACTATCAGGAAAAGGAGGTTGAAATTTTATGGTCATAATCTCAGAATGAACAATGATATACTGACCAAAATAATTCTGAATCTTGCCCTCAGGCTGAATGTCAAGAACTACTGGCTAAATGAAATAGAATCAGATCTTCAGCAAATCAACATCAACCAGGAAACTGTGAAGAACCGATGTCCTTTCAGAAACCAATGTTTCATGGAGCCAAAAGCTAGAACTAATAAAGCCTGAACAGAAGAACGTAAGGAGAATTTCAGTGAGAGGAAGAAGATATTTTGGGAAGAAAAGAAGTCAAAACTATCAGCTAAATTAGTTCAAGCGTGCTCCTCAGTCGGGCATAAGTATGTGATGATGATGATAATAATAATAATAATATACTGGTCTATAAAACTTTCTTGGATTCTTATTTTTCCAGCTGAAGAGATCAAATATGCATACTTCGACTTCAAATCTGTTTTCACTTTTACTCTACCAGGCCAGGTTTGTAAACAAAATCAAATGAAATCTAATAATGTAGTTATATTTTAAATCAACTACAGTAGGACAAAACTGTTTCTGTAGGTTTAATTTTAACGTAACTCTCTTTGGACCAGGCGACCACCGTTTACCAGTTGCTGTGGTAAAAAGGATCAGAACATATTATTTTGCAGCCCACCTTTCATACAATAAATCAATAGCGTGGGCTGTAACTAAGATTTCTGAATAGTTTTTATTCAAAATGACGAAATAAATACGATTTTTCATAGAAATAACAAGGAAAACAGACATGTGGAAAAAATATTTTAAAAACATTTAGAATTATTCAATCGACGAAATATCGCCAGCTGGTCGTTTTTAGGAAGGGGGCAGCAAAAGGAGAGATGTGTTTCACTAAATACGAATCTCAATTTTTTTTTCGCTGTTAACGAGAAGAAAACAATTTTTTTTGCAATTTTGTTTACATCGCACACACACAGATGGCGACGATGGGATAGGAAAGGCCTAGGCGTGGGAAGGAAGTGACAGTGACAGCCCCAGCATTTGACTGGTGTGAAAATGGAACCAAGCATCTTCAAGGCTGACGGCAGTATGGTTCGAGCCCACCATCTCCTGAATGTAAGCTGACAGTTAGTGGTGGAGGTGATTACGAAGTACAACTGGACAACCATTCTCTATATAACACTAATCGCAGGGAAAAATGGAAGGGATCCGACACTTCGAAAAATGAAGATATCGGCCAAAAGAAGACAAGGGCCACGAAGGGCATGAAAATTAAAGTCTCCCTAGGCCTCCATACGTAATGTCGGAAAAGAACAAGAATTGATCAAGGAAGGTCGGATAGGATAGATGAAAGTGAGGAGCGTGGCATAAGTAAGTTGAAGCAACGCCAGGACTCAGGTAAGGGCCCCGCGGTCGCCAACATACGCTGCAAAGTTAAGAGCCCCTGTGGAGCCTCTATTAGTCGCCTCTTACGACAGGCAGGGGATACCGTGGGTGTTATTCTACCTCCCATCACCACCCACAAGCTCATAGCTGCACGACCCTAAGTGCATTCATTTTCTTTCGAAGCTCTGGTACCGTATGTCCTTCACTGGTGTCTCTTTTCAAACTATCAGTAAAATGTGTCCACTGATGTGTTTTGTACGAGACATTCATAACATTAAAGACAGTGTTTAAAAACACTTGTTTATCACCGTATGAGAAGGGCCCAGGGTGGGAAGGCACTTAACAGAAAGTTATGAGCCATCTTGCTTAAACCACTCAATAATGCTATTTGACATCTTTTGCTCAATGAAGAACAATTAAAACTGTTATTTTCTATAATGCTGATTTCTGAAAAACTGTAGTCAGATGAAAGAACACTAATGCTGATATGAGAGCTTCCATGTGGTAAGGAATCCGAATATATAAACAGTTTTAATTTATTTAAAAAATGTTAACTATAATAATCATCATAATAAGAAGAAGACGAAGAAACTACTAGCAAGATCCCTAAACATCACGTTAAAATCGTATTAGGGGATTTCAATGCACAGGTTGGCAGAGAAAACAAATACAGATCAATCGTAGGACTTCATCTTGCAAATCGACGGACTAATAAGAATGGAGAACGTCCAATAAGCTTTTGTACACATCATTCATGCTGAGACTCATGTCGACGCACTTTATGACACCTTTAAATAAAAAGAAAACTTGGAGATCACCTAACCCATTGATAGGGGAATTCCAGATTGATCATGTTGCTATTTCCGTAAAGAATATGCTTGAGATTCAGAATGTTGAAGTACGGAAGGGTTTTGTCGATTCGAATCACTACCTTACGCAAATCAAGGTTAGGTTCCAACCAAACAGATCCAGACCAAAAAGCAACTGATTTCCAAGAGTGGATCCAGACTGCCTGAGGAAGAGCGCTGACGTTTTCGTACGTGACATACGCGATCAAGATCCTAAGGTGTGACAACACATTACAGTCATCAGCAATGAAATTCCGACAGCCACCCAGGAAACGTAAACACAGATAGTGGAACACAGCTTGTGATGAAGCTATCAATGACAGAATCAAAGCATGCAATCAATGGAATGGACACCGAACAGTCGACAGATGGCAGAATTTCCTTAAGACTCAAAAACTGACCTCAAAAACAATCCGACGCGAAAAATGTACATACGAGAAAAACAGACTCGCAGAGGCAGAACAGGACTTTCAGAAAAACAACACTCGGAGTTTCTACAAGACATTTCGTGAGGACTTATCAGGATACAAACCACCAATATTAAGTTTTCGTCGACCAAATGGATCACTAGAGACAAACAGTAAAGAGAACAGCAAGATACTAGCTGACTATTTCCAAAATCTACTGAACTGCGATCCACCAATTGAAAGATTACAGTTTGAAAAACCTCCACCAAACCCAGATTCACAGCCCCCAACAACTCAAGAAATACAAGAGATAATCCAATCGCTCAAAAATAATAAAACCCCTGGGAATGATGACATAACTGCAGATATGTTCAAAATAGGAGGAGATGACCTCATCAGAAGAATTCATACACTCTTAACAGAAATATGGGAGACCATGATGGTTCCGAAGGACTGGAAGAATGCCATTAACCATTCGTTACATAAGAAAGGCGATCGAGCTGTCCCCAAAAATTACAGAGGCATATCCCTTTTACCAGTTATATACAAGGTTCTATCTAAAGCGCTATTAAACAGAGCAGAACAACAAACAGATCATTTGATTGGTGAATACCAAGCAGGCTTCAGAAAAGGTAGATCGTGTTCTGAGCAAATTTGGAGTCTGAAGACGATATTAAGGACACACCGCAGAACCACCACATTTGTCATCTTTGTGGATTTTAAGAAGGCGTATGACTCTATCGACAGACAAACTGTTGTGGACATCCTAGCAGAGCTCAGTGTGGACAAGAAGACCACAGAATTCATCCACCAGACTCTCACAAGGCACATCATCTCAAGTGAAGTTTCTAGGTGAACTATCGGAGCCTTTTGAAGTGCATACAGGAATTCGACAAGGAGATGGCTTCTCCCCAATCCTTTTTAACTTAGTGTTAGACAAAGTCATCTGGTAATGGAGAAAGGAAATCGAAGGTATAAACATTGGTACACGGGGACAAAGAATTAACGTGAAGTGTCTAGTTTTTGCTGATGATCTAGCTGTCTTTAGCAAGACTAGTGAAGAAACCAGGTATGCCATAGAGAAGTTACATGAGATAGCATCTAAGACAGGCCTCCAAATGTCGTATGAGAAGACTCATATCATGGCTAATGGACACCAGAATATCCAAAGATCCCCACTAAAAATACATTATGGAATAATCATACAGGTCCCTTCCTTCAAATATCAGGGAGAAATCATTGTACCGTCCGGATTGGACAGGGAAGCTAATTTAGAAAGAGCCACCAAACTCCTGAAAGCATACCGAATAACATGCAATCACTACAATAAAAGAGTGATGTCATGAAATGCAAAACTTCGGCATTACAAGACTGTTGTCCTTCCGGAAGCCTTGTATGCCTCAGAAACCACTTCTCTAGGAGGCCACTCCAAAATTGATGAAATTGAAAAACAAGAACGAAAAATTCTTAGGAAAATATATGGCCCCGTTCATGTAAATGGTATATGGATCAAAAGTAAAATTGTAGATTTGTACAAAGCAATCGACAAGTTCACGGATACCGTACGCAGGAGACGATTGAAATTCTATGGCCAATCTGTAGAATGGACGCAAAAAAACTGCTTGGTATAACTGATTCAAAGGAGGCCAAATAAGCTGATTAGCGGAAATAAAGCAGGTCTTAAAAGAAATGAACATCACAGAAGATATCATCAGGGATCGCAAGGCTTTTGGGAATCTGGTTGCAAAGCACACATTCACAGAAAAGGCTAAAAGAACCACAGGGAAACAATGGACGGAAGAACGCAAGAAACAGCATAGTGAGTTCATGAAGAGATTTTGAGAGGAGAAGAAGAAAGGAAAACCATCATCAAGCTAACAAGTTCCAGCGCGCTCTGTAAACGGGCATAACGAAGAAAATAATAATAATAATAATAATAATAATAATAATAATAATAATAATAATGACGAATTTAGTGCGGAAAGACCTACAATACCTAAACATTGATCACGTTGACATTTACAACCGAGATAAATTCAGAAAGTTAGTCAAGACATCTGACTCTCTCCAGTCACTAACAACTAAATCACTGCGTCCAGGAGTAGGAATGAAATGGACTCAAGAAAGAAAAGACATCCATAGCGCTAGAATGAAGGAATACTGGGCTAAGAGGAAGAAAAGGGCTCACCAGAGTTAAGAACCACGTGGTCCATCGTAGGCCTAAACGAATAATAATAATAATAATAATAATAATAATAATAATAATAATAATAATAATAATAATAATAATAATAATAATTGTACCGGGCGGTACACCTCCACGCCGCTAATTCAAACATTGCGCCAGTTGAAACTCCTCTAATGGAGGAAGCCTGAACTTTAACAATCATGTTAATTCTAAAGTTTCTCAGAAGATGTCGCTATTGTAAATTTTGAAGAGTTCTGAACTGTGTCTTTTTCAATTTATATTTGTTTTCTCTGTAGTGAGAAGTGTGAACATTCTCTTCTAGATGGCACTACTAAAGAACTGCAATTGTGCACCCTAGTGCGAAGTGAAGGAACTGTTTTTTGAGAAATTTTGTGTTCATAAGTTTGTTCGTTGTTAAATTTCTTTCAGTCATTTTTTGGGTTGGCAGTATAACCCTTCTCTTTCCGCTTGTTTTGAATTTAGCCAATCCCGAATTTCTCTAATTAATTTTTGACCAATAACGTATGTCTTCTCCGATATGGATATGCTGCTTGATCCTAGCCAATAAAGTTAAGGGGGGTGTGGGTTCTCATTCATGAAACGTCTCGAATTTTCCGCGAGGATATATAAACTGCTGATTTTCTTGTCTCCTGGCCACTTCAGTAACATCTTTCTTAGTGTGATTATGTAGCAGGGGGCGGGAAGCGCCTCTTTCTTCAGGCGGCTGTTCATCCATCAGGTAATGGCTTTTTAATAACTTCTTTGCTTGCTAGCTCAGCAGTTTAACCCTCGGGGCAGGTTCGAAACTTTTATCATGTAACCTTCCTTTAAAATGTAAAAGACACTTGGTATAAAATTCCGTCTCTTTAACTACAAATCGGGCTAGAGAGTGCCTAACCCTCTCGAGCTCCCTCTCATATTGTTTTTGAAGTGACTACGTTTTCATAACCGTTTTTCTTCGTTTCATAATGTAATAAAGTTTTCCTATCGTGTCACCTCCGTAGTATGGGATTAGCCCTTGCATAAGCGGCCTAGAGCCAAATAGGTTTTAAAAAGGTGTATTAGGAGTGCAAGTTACGCCTCCACTCAAGTTGGTATTTTGGGGCCATGTAATTGTCCTGTTTCTTTACTGAATAGGCCTCAGTAGGTTGGGTATTTTTACCCCTGTTCTTGTGTGCCTGGAGGGCAGCTTAAAGGTGGAGTTTGGTGTGACCTTTGAATAGGCTTTAACTTTGTGAGCAGGTTGCTCTTTCTTAAATTTGGTTTCTGTGTGCCTCGAGGAGGCTTTACTGGGTAATCGGGAGCTAGTGCTCCTTGGCATGATTGGGGTGTTCTGCCCCTTTGTTGAACTTGGTACTTAGGTAAAGTTGGGCTCACTGCTCAAGGATTGCGTGTCTGGGGGCTCGAAGCCCAGATCCATTAACAAATTGCAATTGTTCCTTCTTAATTTGTTGATATGCTACTGAGTACCTGTCATACTTGTTATTTCTTGATCTTGAAAAGAAAATATAACCTTTGTTAAATTTTAAATTAACTTTAATTTCGTAAGTTGAGACCTATTCATCCCAGCACCTTCTTTCACCTCTGCTGTTCCACAGATACCTCGGAACAACAATAATAATAATAATAATAATAATAATAATAATAATAATAATAATAATAATAATAATAATAATAATAATAATAATAATAATAATAATCAGGGTTCGGAAGTTTATGACCGAAAGAAGTATACAATATGCAAGCAAATATACCACCAGCTAAACATGACTGTAAAAAGATAAAATATGAATTAACAGGATTTAGTGTTAGGTTGATGTGTAGTAGTAACAACTTCTGGCTCAGTGAGGAAAGTAACGGGAAACTCCTTCACTCCTCATTTCCCTGGTACGCCTCTTCGGTGATACGTAGGCTATCTGTCACAGATAATAGTGGAGCTGTTGAGGATCCAACCAGCCTCCGGGCTGAAAACGGGACATATATACATACAGCAAATATGAGAGGTGGTGTTGGTGATTGTTGTTTTAAGAGGAAGTACAACTAGGCAGCCTAAACAGAGAGAAAAAAATAGAAAGGATCCAACAGTTCGAAAAATGAAGATATCTGCCAGAGGAAGACAAGGGTCACGAAGGGCGTGAAAATGAAAGACTCCCTAGGTCTCGCAAACCTAATAGCGTCTGGATCGGAAAAGAACAAGAGTTCACCAAGGAAGTCATATAAGATAGATGAAAGTTAGGAGCCTGGCACAAGTAAGTGGAAGCATAGCCAGTACTCAGCTAAGGACCCCACGGTCGCCAACCCACGCTCCCAAGTTAAGAGGCCCTGGGGCCCTTTTAGTGTCCTCTTACTACAGGCAGGGGTACTCTGGATGTTATTCAATCACCCCCACCCACAACCACGGGTTTCTCTTCCTGAACACCTTGCGATAATGGTGTCCGCGAATCTCTGGTATCGAAATATTTTTGAATTTCCTCACACTCATCTAAGGTAGCAATAAGCCCTGCTGTCCACGAGTCATTGGGGAGTACAAGGTGTCGTGGTAATGGAACACAGAGATGCAGTACCTCCATGTAGAAGGATTGCAAGGCGTGCCTGACCGGGAACGTCCTCTGGATGTGATCGGCGATGGACTCAGTACTGAGCGGCCGCCTCCTCTTGAGAAGGTCCTTGACGGCGATCACCAACATCTGTGGAGTTACGGGCACCCACAGACTAAGCTTCTTATTGCTACCGTTGTGCACCGACGTCCTGATGGCCACTTTGCGCAGATCTGCCTCGCTGTCGTCTGTCGAAGATCCGCTGAACGCCCGCTTGCGACGGCGCGGTACGAGCGTCTTGTGACGCCGTGGAGCCTTCATGATCTCGATAGAGTCTCCTTTGCCCCACGATGTTCCTGCCTGTGTGTTCTCTGCCTGATCTTTATCTGAAGAAATTTCGTCTTGATTATTGTCCCCTGACTCCTGAACCTGGATCTCGTGATTGGAACTGTTGTTGTCTTTCTCATCCATTGCACGTATTACTTCATGAACCAATAATTTTGAACCTAGGCCCAAAAGTTGTGTCCGTTATTATCTAACGTTAAAACAAACTTATTGTTTCCATAGTTACTGCTTCTTCTGGGTATTGTTGCCCAGGATGTATTTATACTATTAAGTGTATGCCTTAAATAAAGCTCAAAACAATGGGGAATAAACAAAGAAAAAGAAAATGGCCAGACATGCCGGTCCATTGGTACCCGTATCAAGGAACATGAGCGAAATATTATACACCCACGGTATCCCCTGTCTGTCGTCAGAGGCGACTAAAAGGGGCGACCAAGGGATGATTATATTAGAACCATGAAACTCCTTGTGATTAGTACCACCACGCGGGGGACACCATGGGTCGCTTTTCCTTGCGCGTAGCACCACTATGTTAGGCACCAAATAGGTTTTTGATTGGTAGCAAACGACAGCGCGACGGCTTTTACAGTACCTGTGATTAGTAGCACTATATGAGTGACACCACGGGATAGTACGAGTCCCTGTGGTTAGTACACTTAGGTGATGAACACCATAGGTTTGCGTTGCCTGTCAATGGCACCGCAATGTGTGAAACAGCGTAGGTCTGTAATACATGTGCGAATTTCATTACCTGTGAGTAGTACCATAATGTGTGGAATACTGCGAGTCTACGCTACTCTTGATTAGTACCGCAACAGGACAAATACCATGGTTCTACTTTCCTAGCGATAAGTACCATCGTGAGGGGCCGATAACTTGGATTTTGGACACCTTTCAACTACAAGTGTCATTGATTCAGTATGGTGAGTATAGTGCTATAGAAGCAGTCCCTTGGTCAATAATACTATTGTTTCACGCCAGCTTCTGTGCATGAGAGGCACTGTGGGTCAGTTCCACTGATCGTTTTAAATTCATATCCATCCATTCATTCTTCGTCCTCACGTTCTGAATTGTGGTCAGTGGAGGATTTTGGATTTTTAATTTGTCATTTCATTTTGTCTCATTTCGGAAGACCCTATTCCACACTCCTTACTCCCGGCTTTCTCTCACCCAAAGGTCCCTTTCGGTACGTATTCCAACAATGTTTAATACATTATCTATCAACAACAACCTAGATCTCTTCGTAACGTTTCCTTCCTTCTGTCATGATATTTATCATATAACTTAATTTTCCTTCTTGTTCTTTCCCGTTCTGCTCCTGTATTTACTGTAAATGTATTTTTCTTTGTTAATAACGTTGTTTATGTAAATATGTATTATATATGATTGTACAGTTTTTATTGTGTATATTCATGTCCTTTGTAAGTATTTATATACCTTTCATTTTAGATTCATATCTATTGTACATAGCTCAGATCGTTGTAATTCGGCGTTATGCTGTTGCTGATCCTGAATAAATAAATAAATAAATAAATAAATAAATACTATTAGGGGCCAATGACCTAGATGTTAGGCCCCTTTAAACAACAACAACAACAACAATCAATCAATCAATCAATCAATCAATCAGTACTTACATATGTGTTCACACCTGTTATGTGACTCCCTCTCAGACTAATTCTGATGCTTCCGTCAGCTTCCGCTTCGAATGCTAGCGCTGTACCGCGTACGGTGAGCCATCTGGCGACGAATGAACGAACCATTTCCACTTCTATTTTAACGTCTACATTCAAACTTCATTCTTGGGGAAGTCTTCCTCGTGAACAGCCGAGATTTTCTTCCCAAGACGTGGAATAAAGTTCTCTGCGAAACGTAAAGAGAGTGGTGGTGGTGGTGATTATTGTTTTAAGATAAAGTACAACTGGGCAACCATCCTCCATACAACACTAATCAGAGAGAAAAAAGGGAAGAGATCGGACACTTCGAAAAGTGAAGGTATCGGCCAAAGGAAAACAATGGCCACGAAGGGCGTGAAAATGAAAGACTCCCTAGCCCTCGCAAACCTAATAGTGTCGGGTTCAGAAAATAACAAGAGTTGGCCAAGGAAGGTCGGATAGGATAGATGAAAGTGAGGAGCATGGCACAAGTAAGTGGGAGCAATGCCAGGGCTCAGCTAAGGACCCCGTGGTCGCCAAATCATGCTCCAAAGTTCAGAGCCCCTGGGCCCACACGGCATAAGCCCAAAAGCCCATATCATGTCTACAACTACAGACCGTGAAAGCATTAATGATAACGAAAGAAAAGTAATTTGATGATGGACACTTTTCTGCAGCCTTGATAGGCCACGTGCGAATGAAGCTGTTTGGTTCTCGTGGCGGCAAGGAAGAGCGAACCTCGACGGGATACAGAATATATAGAAACCATTTATGATATTTTCTCCAATCACTTGTCCGTAATATTGTCTAATTGTTAACTGGTATTGCATTAGAAAGTTAATCGAGATGCCTGCATCATTATTTTCTGATGAGTAAAACATGGTATTAAAATTGATTATCTTACTAGCCCGTACACTTACGTCAATGATCAAACAGACATGAAAAATGAAATGGCGTATGGCTTTTAGTACCGGGAGTGTCCGAAGACAAGTTCGGCTCGCCAGGTGCAGGTCTTTCTATTCGACACCCGTAGGTGACCTGCGCGTCGTGATGAGGATGAAATGATGATGAAGACAGAACATACACCCAGCCTCCGTGCCATTGGAAGTAACCAATTAAGATTAAAATCCCCGACCCGGCCGGGAATCGAACACGGCACCCTCTGAACCGAACGCCAGTACGCTGACCGTTCAGCCAACGAGTCGGACATCAAACAGACATTAACACCTGTGAAATGTTCGCCTGTGTTGACAATGTCATGCCTTAATTTTCGTCTTTTGTAACACTCAGCAATGAATTTTTTCTAGTACTGGTAAACCCCGTTATACGCGGAATCGTTATCCGCGATTTCACATATACGCGATTTTGGTTTTAAGTCCAGTGCTGCCATCTGTTAACAGTATGTGGAAGCTGTAATGCCATACGGCGGGTTCAGACATACGTGCCGAACTCTGTAACGTACATTACGTCGCGCGTAAGGTTAAACGGGTCAAGCACATCTCTAGCGATAGTTGAATATTAAGATATTATTGGAGACGCATGAACTGACATTACTCCGAAGTGTGTAAGTGGCGTACGGAGGAAACTGTAGCCTGATGCTTTGTCAGTGCTGATCAGTGACGTCACCGGTGCAACGAGAAATTACAGACATGGCACGTCAGATTGAATTCACTGATGTCGGTGAGGAGAATGTGTGTGACCTCCTAAAGTCTCATGCCGAAGATCAGAGCAACGAAGATTTGATCATTTTGAGTGAGAATAGTAATAAAGAAGAAACAGAAGTCGAGGAAGTTCAGCCTCTTAGAAAGCTGACAGCGAAGAAAATGGCCGAGGTCTTCAGAATGGTCGACGCTGTAATGGCAAATTTCGAAGAACACAATCCTGAAGAAGTAAGGAGCGCAATAACACTTCAAATGCAAAGGATTTGCACGAAAGGAAATCAGCGGCGGAAACTGATTCTTCCCATGTAGATGATCCAGTGCCTATTTAGAGTACGTAGATGGACTTAATGAAATTATTATAGGTTATGATTGTGTGTTTCAGTGTTAAATTTTGCATTAAAGTGCGTTTCAGAAACGTAATAATGATTATTTTCTTGTAAAAATACTAAGAATCTCAGCTATTTTAAAACGTAATACGTGAGTAAACGGAAACCTAACCCTATTTTTTACATATAAACTGACTCTCGTTTTTCGCGAATTCGGTATGTGCGGTTATTCCGCGGAACATAACTATCGCGTATAACGATGTCTACCTGTAATTCCCATTTACTGTTTGAATTTGATGTCAGAAATAATCTAAGTAGGCCTACATACACAGAGCTCTCAGGATCTCTCCAAAGCATTCATTTTACAAAATGGATGTAAACATTGGAATTGTTCGTAGATGTCCTCGGTTTTTCATCCTTCGTAATTCGTTTTAAAGATTTAGTCCACGCTTTCCTTCTGATCACATTTTGTTTGTCGTTCGGAAACTTGAAAAAAGGCTTAGTTCCAGGAGGAACAATAATTATTGTTACTGTTAAAAATGGTAGAACCGCAATCAGTTTTGGACGTCATATTACAGAAGATAGAACCGCATGCGACAATCGAGTGAACAAACACTGCTCTCCCGATTAGGAACTCCACGTTTGTCGCCAGAGCGCATTACCTTCCTTTCCCACGAGGCATGTAAATTACGGTCCAGGTTCTTGAGCCATTCAACTACATCATATGTCGCATGGTGGTGGTGATTATTGTTTTAAGAGGAAGTACAGCTAAGCAACCATTCTCTATGTAACACTAATCAGAGAGAAAAATGGAAGGGATCCGACACTTCGAAGAATGAAGATATCGGCCAAAGGAAGACAAGGGCCAAGAAGGGTATGAAAATGAAAGACTCCCTAGCCCTCGAAAACCTAATAGCGTCGGGGTCGGAAAAGAACAAAGTTGACCAAGGGAGGTCGGATAGAAGAAAGTTAGGAGACTGGCACAAGTGGAAGCAATGCCAGGACTCAGCTAAAGGCCCCGTGGTCACCAACCCACGCTCCAAAGTTGAGACCCCTCGGGCCCCTTTTAGTCGCCTCTTACGACAGACAGGGGATACCATGTGTGTTATTCTACCGCCCCCACCCACAAGGGGTTCAGATGTCGCATCAATAAAACATTGCCTATCGCCTGGGTAACACCTGATAGGAGTGGTGGTGGTGGTGATGATGATTACTGTTTTAAGAGGAAGTACTGAACCCATAATTCTGCGATGAAGAAATTTTTTTATTTCAAATATTTATTTCAGCTACAAACTACTTTTTGAGAGCAGCCATGTTTTTATTTCAGAGTCTGGCTCTCTCGTGGGAACAGAACTCTCCGTGGCGAGCGAGCCACGAGTTCGTGAAATGCCGGGACACTTCGGTGGACCTCAAGTATTGGATAATTTGTCAAAATCAAGAGATCCTTCATAACGAGAGATTTTGACGACATGGTAAATCGAGGAATAAAGGATCTAAATTTATTCATAAACCGTAGGTGAAAATAGAACCTCCAGGGTAAATATAAATGCAGTTAAGCCTGGAGAAAAGTTTGCCTCCTGCTCGCGGATCGGAGACACGAGGCGAGGGCATTTCCTGAAGAAAACCAGCGAAACGCCAGGCAGAAATAATTCATTTCGCCCGTTGCAAGTATGGGGAAAATATGTAATTAACACCGTAATGAATCGTAAGTCTGTCCGATGTTATGGAACAAATTTCAAGAAAATTGGTCCATTGGATGTGGAATTAGCAGATTGTGCAGTCAAGCCTCGTGGAGAGGGTGGCGTCCCTCCCAGAGGGTATAAAAGAAATCTCCCTCCGTCTATTTAACACACTCTTTCTGGTTGTCTGAACGGCGAAGCTCACGTCACTCGTCAGGAAGAAAGTGCGGGGTTTTGTTCTCCAAGTAACTTATTACATGTTCGTGTCAACGGTTCAAGTAAAATATTAAAGTAAAAAGTGATAGAAATTTTCCTCAACTGCCGCAGATGGTAACTTTGAAGGTTTAGGTAGTTGGCCAAAAATACGTAGCTGAGTTTCTCCCTGTATTACAATCAGGTGCGTTTAATAATTGTCAAAAGTGAAGTCTGCAGGCTTGCAGCGATGTCTGATTGTCTTATCTGTTTGGAACACCTGGCCAGTAGTAGGGTAAACGACAGCAGGGTCCTGAGAAAACTGTGTCAGTCGCCATTTGAGGAGCGGGCGCGTCGCAGGGCAAACACCAAGAAAGTGCGGTTTGCAGAGTTGATCGACACCGAATGTAAATTTTTGTGTAGTTTAAGTTATATATATATATTTATATATATAAGAAGATGATGTCAAATGTAGCCATGGAAGGTTAGGCACAAGGCCTGCTGGCTAAAATGCAGCCAGAAATCCAGGATGACGGCTAAGATTACAGGTCTGTAACTATCTTTTATCATAGTTAGAATATCGTTTGTCTCAACCAATTTTCAATGCGTGTGTCGGATTGATATTTAATAATGATCAGGCGAATGTCTTACATTTCTGGTCGTCGAGTGAAACTCTTCAGGGCTGTAAAATTCACGTCAAGAGACTATAAAATGCGGAGGTTCAATAATGTGTTAATATTCTTCGAGATGTTGTTCAAATTGAGTAAAATTAGGAAGATGACAACGATAATGTAGTCGTGATGAATGTCTTAATTTCGAATATCGTATGAGTTCAGAAAATGTTGTCGAAATAGTAATAATAATAATATTTACCGCGGGATAAAAATTTTCTATGTTAAAATGGTATTTAACAGTCATGTTCAATAAGATTTGCGTTCATCTCGAAATCCAGTGAAGTCTAATAAAGTTATGTTTTTTGTGGGAAGTTAATTTTGTGACATCGTGCATATCGGTGATATGGGAAATCACGGTGTGTTGTTGTATTCCTGAGGTCCGTAAGTTGTAGTAAAAATAAAAGGAAAAAAAAAAGATTTTATAAAAGTAGTTTGTCACGGGAGGATTGAGGTTTGAAAAGTCTTGAAACAGAAAAAAAAATGGATTGTTCCGAAATGATATGTTGAGAAAAGAGTTGTATGGATGTTGAAGGCAGAGGAAGCCTGTATTTCATGTGTAATACCGCTGTGAGAGGCGATAAGAATGAATTTTTGAGACGGGCTATATTTGCTGATGGCGAAGAATTTTTGAGACAGGCTGTATATTAAATGTGATATTTCTGAGGCAGGCTGTAGTATATTCCGCTAACAATCCGGAAGAGCTGACCGGGAGAAGGTTGGTTCGAGATGAGTATTATGGGATGCACAGTAAGATTTCAAGTTAAAATCCTCTGTGGAAAACAATTTCTGTTGAAGATTATAGCTCGTGGTAGTTAAATCCAAATGACTAGTTTAAGTAAAGTCAGTATAATGACTATTATATTATACGACCTCAAGGGTAGAAGAGCATTCTGAATACACGTTGGTGTTATTTGACTGCAATGACAAATTTTTAATCAGTATGTTTCATTAATTACGAGGCGATAATTTATCATTAAATCGGAAACATTGTGGGTTGAGATATTGGACGTTATTAAAGAGATAGTTTGGCTGTGTAGATTCATTGGATTTCGCTTCACTGGATAGTCATGGATATGGATATTTGGAATAATGAGATGGTAGGCGATTTGAGGGCTTCACCCTATAATTTCAGTGTGGATTTTTGCGGTGGTGATGATTACTGTTTTTGGCGATATTCACGTAATGTTAGACGTGTGTTGAAAGTCATTATTATTTTCCCAAACTTCATTGTGTATGTCGAATTCGTGTTCGAGTTGTGGATTGCTTGCCACGCGTTGTTTATTTTCAATTTCACATTTATTAACAAGATAGGGACTTAGTGCATTTCCCGACTTGCGTTCATTCTGTGGCAAGATTTGTTTCATTGTGTGCTGTTAGTTTCGACAAGGTTTACAGCTAAAATATGTAAGAGTGTGTTCGAAGTTACGATTTCGCCTGACATTCTAGAGGAAGCGTAGACAACCCGATTTCCGCTCGACAATAGATTTAGGACGTCACATGTTATCCTGAGAGACGTCCTAGTTCACCCTCAACGATAGGTTTAGGAAGGTGTCTGTATGTACATAGAAGTTAGTGTTAGGGTGTGCAGACATTAGGTAGGCCCGACGATAGGTTTTTTTGCTAGGAGCTTTACGTCGCACCGACACAGATAGGTCTAATGGCGACGTTGGGATAGGGAAGGCCTAGGAGTTGGAAGGAAGCGGCCGTGGCCTTAATTAAGGTACAGCCCCAGCATTTGCCTGGTGTGAAAATGGGAAACCACGGGAAACCATCTTCAGGGCTGCCGATAGTGGGATTCGAACCTACTATCTCCCGGATGCAAGCTCACAGCCGCGCCCCTCTACGCGCACGGCCAACTCGCCCGGTGACGATAGGTTTAGGATGTCGGCTGTATATACTCAAGTCTTAGATTAGGTGTTGTTGCGAAGTGACTTGAGCGATGGTAGAGTCTGCAGTAGTGTATGCAATGCGAAGAGTGTTAGCTAAGTAATATTGATGCCATGTTTGCGCACGGCCCTTACCAGCTGGAAAGTGTTTACCTAAGATTAAGGAACCACTAGTGGCCTGAACGTGAGGGTTGTCCAATATTGGGTACTGAGCTAATGGTGATCGTATATTTACTGCAGTGTGCCACGCGTGTTTGAGTTCAATGAACTTCAGTATTTTATGTTGTTACGGACTTAATTGTTTGTCGTTCTGACGTCCGAGTGCTTTGCTAGTGTGCGTGTTGACACTTAGCTTATTTATGTGAGACTTGAGTTGCGAATGCGGGTTCGATTCGTCAGCCGGGAATATATTTTATTTTCAATTTTTCGTTCTTTCATTTTATAATACGTAGTTTATTGTGGTCGATTAATAACTTTGTAGGTAGTGTGTTGGGACAAACAATAAGTAGATGGATCTGTGATAGTAGTCGTTGTTGTAAAGGAAAGAACTCTTGTATTTTTATTTTTTTACCATGTGGACTTGTAATTTTATTAAGCGTAACGTAACCATTTATAACCTGAAAGTTGGTTTTATAATATTTTCAAGTGATTTAGCACTTTTATTTAACTTCAGTGTTTGGCATTTCTTCTAAATGCGTGATGAATAAGTGTTTCCTGCATTTCGCAGTTTTGTTCCTTCAGAACGACGTAACGTAAGATCCTCTCGGATCGTGTTGTTGTTGTTGTTTCCTTCTAATCAGCTGTTTGGGGTGACGCACGTTTCAGCATCGGGGTTATTTTATAACTTAAGGGTGCCACATGGTGGAAATTTATTTTCGATTGTGAATGCTGCTGTTAACTTGTAGTGAACACCATGCTTTTCAATAATATTTCGCAACCTATCCAAAGCAACTGATAGTCAATTTGGTTCGATTAAGGGTCCATTCGGCGGGTGTTTCCATATCCGACAGGATATTTGACTGGTGGATAACCTTAGTTAAGAGTAAATCTGGCATTCTATTTGTTGAAGGTCAGATTTTCCACGGATCGTGTGGATTAATTCTCAGTTATCGTTTGGATCAATAGGGGCCCAATTTTCAGGTTACTTTCATTTTTCTAGTTGTCACTGTCCACTAATCTGTGATATTTCTACTTTCTCCGAAGAAAATTCTTCGATACTGTAATCAAGAAAACTAACGGCATGCAATGTGACTGCGTTTGAAACATTACATAATTACATTTTTTATCAATGTTTTATATTAAATAATTTTTTGTGCAGTTAATTAATTCAATAAAAGTTAGTAAGCACATATTTGCTCCTCATTTCAAGTAGTTAGGCTCTCTTCAGAACCCCATCGTGTGGTTAAGATCGTGACCGAATTATTCCCGCTACGACCCCAAGATTTAAGAGTTCGACATTGCTCTACTGCAGCAGCTGTGGCCGACGAACGATGGAATGGTAAGTCAATGGTTCAGTACAACCATTCAACCATCCTCTATATAACGTTAATCAGAGAAAAATAGTGGGGATTCGACACTTCGAGAAATGAAGATATCGGCCAAAGGAAGACAAGGGCCACGAAGGGCGTGAAAATGAAAGACTCCCTAGGTCTCGCAAACCTAATAGCGTCGGGGTCGGAAAAGAACAAGAGTTGACCAAGGGAGATCAGATAGGAAAGATAAAAGTGAGGAGCTTAGCAGAAATAAGTGGAAGCAATACCAGGACTTAGCTAAGGGCCCCATGGTTGCCAACCCACGCTGCGAAGTTGAGAGCCCTTGGGACCCATTTTAGTCAGCTCATAGGTCAGGCAGGGGATAATGTGGGTTTTATTCTACCGCAACGACCCATAAGGGGTAGTACTCAGCTAAGGGCGCCGTGGCCGCCAATCCACGCTCCAAAGTTAAGACCCTGGGCGGTCGGAAAGGGAGGATATATCCCCTAGATTGCCGCTACTTGCGACACACTAAACTCCCGAAAATAATGTGGAATTGGCGAAGCTCCAGCTGGTCCACGGCGGACTTACTTAATATTGTGTCACTCATTCCTGTTTCCCGACCAAGTCACCCCAATAAATGTGACCCGCCCCCTTGAAGCTATTAACGAGACTCTTCTTGGAACCTTGAGCTTTCCCCTAATACGTGTGGAGCGGTGTCCAAGACGTCCGACAACATCTGAGGCGCACATTCCTGGAAGTGAGTGGGTGTCATTGACCGCCTACGGAGTACAGGAACAGTACAAATACGTTGTTATATTTGTTGCTGTTGCTGTTTGGCTCACCAGTTCAGAGACTTGCGTGATGTAGCCATCCATACCACCCTGTTTCCAAGCCTTTTTAATTTTCACGTACCACAACAAGCGGTGGGAAAATTACAAAAATATAAGTAATTTGGCTCAATTACTGTCACATAGCAAAAAGGTTTGTTCAGTTACCGTTACTAAGGTTCGGATGTTCAGGAAAAGTAATGTTTCATTTCTGAACTCTGACAAATAGCAGTTAATGATGGATGCCTGCTCCGTTTAAAGCAATTTTATGTTGCATATAAATGCATACTTCGGTTATTTTTTATCGGTTTCGTCGTATTTTCCTCATTTTAGTAATATAAGGTTATATATATGGTTATGGGCCCTACCCGGCTAGAGCTGGATAAAGGGAAATGATGATGATGATGATGATGATGATGATGATATATGGTTATATTTCAGCATTTTTGTTTGAAATGAGGCGTCATTTATTACAAAGTATATTTTAACTGGGTCGAGTTTCAAATGCAGGATTTCAAAAATACTCTAATGAATATAATTTTCTTTCCTTTCCCGAAGCAGATAGCAGGTTTAGAAGAGGCACGACCGTACACCCATAGTTACCATACAGCATGCTAATAAATCATTCTTGGCATTCGGAAGATAGTCGGTTTGAACCCCATTGTCGGTAACCCTGAAGATGGTTTTTGCTTGGTTTCCCATTTTCACACCAGGAAAATGCTGGAGCTGTACCATAATATTTGTCTTTTTTACAAGTCGCTTTTCGTCACCCGACACAGACAGATCTTATGGAGACGATGGGATAGGAAAGAACTAGGAGTGAGAAGGAAGCGGCTCTGGCCTTAATTCTTCTTCTTCTTCGTCTTGCGTTACGGCCTCTGTAGGACCACGGACAGCTCCTTCACGGATTGCATTTTCTTCTTCTCCTCCCAGAACCTCTTCATCCTTTCTCTTCTTCTCTCCCGCTCTTCTTCCGAGATATTCAGTATCCTCTTCTCTTGTCTACTCCACTGGTGACTCTCAATCCTTTTCCTGTATCCATCCCTATCATTGATCTCTGGCATATTAGTCGGTATGTACTTGCTTTTCCAATTTTCCTTTTCTTCCACCTTGATCCCCAATTCTGACCAATCTTTCCGGAGTTCAACTACCCACTTGGTTCCTGTCTTTCCTCGTGTCCTCGCTGTTGTTTCCCATACTCTTTTCGTCATTCTATCCATATTCATCCTGATTACATGTCCCGCAAACCGTGCTCTTTTCAGTCTGATTTCTTCTGAGATTGTCCTCATGTTCCGGTATAGTTCTTCCCTGGGTCTCCTCATCCATCTCTCACTTCCTCTCTTAGGGCCTAGTATTTTCCTCAATATTTTTCTCTCTTCTTTCTCTAGTTGTTCCGCACCATTTCTTCCTAGTGCTATTGTCTCAGCAGCATATAATACAGCATTTCTCACCGTTGCCTTGTAATGTCTGATCTTTGCGTCTGTAGATATATTCTTTTTATTGTATATATCTCTGGTCATACAGAAGGATGATCGCATCTTCTTTATCCTCTCTGTTATTCCCTCATTACTCCTATTCCTTCCTGTTATAAATTCTCCTAGGTACTTGAATTTGTCCACCTTTTGTACGGTGCCTTCCGGTGTTGTCCAATCCTCAGTGGTATTCAATGTCTTTGTCTTGTTGTAGGCGATCCTCAGTCCTACTCTTCCGGCTATATTGCTTAAGTTGTTGAGTTGTGTCTTTGCATCTTCTTCTGTCTCACTTACTATAGCTATGTCGTCCGCAAAGGCTAGACAATCTACTTGGGCCCTATTGTCCTTTTTGTCCCCAACATGCGTCTTTGGTATTCCCATTGTCTCATTCATTGTTCTCCACTGTCTGATGACTTCATCCAGAGCTATGTTGAACAACATTGGTGATAATCCATCTCCTTGTTTGACACCAGTGTTGATATCAAATTCTTCAGAGAGTACTCCTCTGAATCTCACCCTTGCCTTTGTGTCTGATAGAATTTCCATTATGAGTTCATGTGTAGTGCCATCTAATCTTCTGTTCTTCAGGATTCTTCCAAGAGTTTGTCTGTCGATGGAGTCATATGCCTTAGTGAAATCTACAAAGGTTACCACCGTTTTTTTGTTCTTTAAGGCCCTATGTTCTATCAGTTGTTTCAGTATAAATATCTGTTCTATGCATCCTCTTCCCTTCCTAAATCCTGCTTGGTAGTCTCCAATTGTACTTTCTAACTGTTCTTCCAGTCTATTGAGCAGGACTTTCGACAACACCTTATAGCCAATCTCTAGTAGCGAAATTCCTCTATAGTTGTTTGCATCCCTCTTGTCCCCCTTCTTATGTATTGGTATTATGATCGCATTCTTCCATCCTTCTGGTAACTTCTTTGTTCTCCAAATCTGGCCGATGATGTTGGTCATGTTGTCTACTGCCTTGTCACCTCCCCACTTAATCATCTCAGCTGATATTCCATCTTCTCCGGTTGCTTTGTTATTCTTTAGATCGCTTATGGCCTGTGCGACCTCATCTCTAGTTGGAGGACATGACTCTCTCTCTTCTGTGTTTGTCCCCAGCTCCAGCACTTCTTCAGGTGGTTCACAGTTTAACAGGTCATGAAAGTATTCTGCAAGTATCCTACAGTTCTCCTTCGCACTAACTGCCAGATTCCCATTCTTATCTCTTATAAAGAGTTCTCTGCCTTTATATCCACTCAGGCTCTTTTTGAATTTCCCAAAAAAGTCTCTACTATTGTTTTTCCTGAAGTTGTTTTCAATTTCATCCAATTCCTGCTTCATCCTCTGTCTTTTGGTCCATCTTATGGTTCTGGCTGTTTCCTTCCTTACTCGTAGGAAAACTTCCCATTTTTCCAGGTTCTTCTTAATGCTCCAGTCTCTCCAGGCTTTCCTGCGATTCTCAACCGCTTCCTCACAGTCCGTATTCCACCACCAGTGTTTCTTTTTCTTTTCTTCCTTTCCCCATATTTCAGCCTGTTTCCTCATATTCAGCTTCATGTCATCCCATCCATTGCCAGTTTCTATTCCTTCCTCGTATTTGGATCGATTGTGCCGTAATTTGTCTCTGTCTATATTTATTTTTCCAGTTGGTCTACTTGTCTGTGGCAGTCTACCCCTGTGCGGAATCCAAAGGCACTTGATTTCTGTAAGATAGTGATCTGATTCTATTCTTGTATTCTTTCTGACCTTTGTATTCATAATCTCTTTAGTGTTTGTCCGATTGTTTGCCACATGGTCAATCTGGAATTCCCCAATGTGGGTGCATGGGCTTGCCCATGTCTTTTTCTTATTCGGTTTGGCCCTGAAGTGAGTTGTCATAAGTCTCATTCTGTGTTCTCGACATAGTTCAATTAACCTTTCTCCGTTTTTGTTCGTCCTCTTGTGTGCTGGGTACTCGCCTACTATCCCCTTATGTTGCTTCTCCCTCCCTACCTGTGCATTATAATCACCTACAAGTATCTTTACTTGTCTGTGTGGTATGCTTTTCAGTGTATCATCCAGTTCTTCCCAGAAACTGTCTACAGCTTTCTTGTCTTTTCTGTTCTTGTCATTGGTAGGCGCATGTCCATTTACTATGGTATATTTTTTGTTCCCTGCTCGAATTGATAACGTGGAAATCCTTTCAGACCTACTCTTCATTTCAATTATGCCATCCTCATACCTCTTGTCTATTATGAATCCTGTACCAAAGCATGTAGGTGTGTGTCTTCCTTTTCCCACTCTGATTCCTGGTTTCCCTTTCAGCACTATGAAGCCTTCTGACTCCACTGTGTCTTCATCACTATATCTTGTTTCTTGCATGGCTAGTATCCCAATGTTTCTTTCTCTCATCTCATCTATTACCTGTTTAAGTTTACCAGTCTTTGTCATTGTCTGTACATTTATGGTCCCCATCCTGAAAATCTTTTTCGTTTTGATCCTTTTGGAGGTTCTTGGGAGCTCCGACTCTTCCCATTCGCACATTCTGGCAGGTCCCCCAGAATCCGAATGCCTGCTTGCGTCAACTTTGGTTGACGGGGGATTGTCCCCCTGGGGTAATCTCAATTCTACAGTGCGATCCATTCCATGAGCTAAAAGGAATGTTTGTTGGGACAGCTCGGGACTGTCCAATTATACGACTGAGGTTGTTAGCCCCAGAAGATGAAATAAGAGCTTGATGTTCAGCTCAGGCTGGCATTTCCTCCAAACCTCACGCTTCGGTTTTCCCGCCGGTACTCGGGTGGCTGACTGCAGTGGTACAGTCCCAGCATTTGACTAGTGGGAAAATGGGAGGTAGTGGTGTTGGTGGTGATTATTGCTTTAAGAGGAAGTACAACTGGGCAACAATCCTGTACGTAACACTAATCAGAGAGAAAAAGTGGATGGGATACGACATTTCGAAAAACGAGGGTATCGGCTAAAGAAAGACAAAGGTCATGAAGTGTGTGAAAGTGAAATTCACCCTAGGCCTCGATTGCTGCAATACCATCGGGCCCGGAAAAGAAGAAGAGTAGACCAGAGAAGGTCGGATAGAATAGATGGAAGTGCGGAGTCTGGCGCAAGTAAGAAGAGGCCCCGTGGTTTCGACCCAAGGTCCGAAGTTAAGACTCCCCCTTTGGGTGGGGGCGGTGGAATAATACCCACGGTATCACCTGTCTGTCGAAGATTCGACCAAACGGGGCCACAGGGACTCTCGAGGCCGAGGGAGTCTTTCATTTTCACGCCCTTCGTGGTCCTTGTCTTTCTTTGGGCGATACCTGCATTTTTCGAAGTGTCGGATCCCTTCCGTTTTAATCTCTGATACATTCCCTTTTGCAAGCCTCGGTTGTGGTTGGCAATGTGGTGTGTAAATGCAGAGGTGTGTGTTAAGACGAAAGGAATCCAACGGTCCTTGAGCCAGAGAGTTTAGCCGGACGCTATTAAGATCATCCTGCCCGCCGGGAATCGAACTCAGTTCCCATTGCGTCGACAATTGCGTGAAGGAGCTACACTGAATAAGTTCCATAATCTTTGATTCACTTGGATAAATTTAATTCAGAATAATACACGAGACTTATTGTTAATTTCGTGAGTCTGTTTCTGTGAGTCTCGTGATTGTGTTAGATAATCGCTCTCTTGTCTTGCCGACGTAATAGTAATTGACGTGTAGGATGAGTTTCTCCGGGCCCGCCACGCAACAACTGCTTTAGTAGGCCATTCCCAGGGGCGATTTATAGCCATAGTGGCTCAGGTTCACACGGAATGTTACGGGTCTGCTCTATCTGAACCAACGTGTATATGGCGGCAGTAGGCGTCGCCTTGAACTTCAACATTGCTCACTCATTTTGTCACTTGCTTGCAAGATGCTGGCTGTTGTTGGTGTTAGAATGCAACAAGTCTCGGCTTCCGAAACGTCAAATAACGTTTTCCTCTTTTGGTACAGTACTCGCCCCTCTGTAGTTCAATGGTCGAATGTGTCTGTCTCTGGATCCTGGTTGAAACCCGGTTGAGGTAATCGGATTATTTTGAATTTTAAAGAAAATATATTCCTCACTTCATGGCGTAGGGTACGATGCAGGGATGCAAAATATCTCTGGTGTTTAGCCGAGAAAGTTCATTACATCTCACACAACAGATACTTAGTATACTCTGCTGTCTGATACAGTAAAAGGGCAGACGCCGACACAATCGCAACAGTTTAAACTAAGTTCAGTTAGTACTGGCATGAATTTTTTGATTTTGTTTTGATTTATGATTGTTTTATCAGGACAATCTTTAACGTTTGTTTTCAATTTTGTCTTTAGGAAGCAGATTTGTAAACCTATTTTTCCTGCTTGTGTACTCTGGTGTTGACCGTGTTAGAGATTTACCAGTCCGGACCAAAGCGTATTTTTCACAACACAAAATCATGTCGAAGGTTAAAAAGGAAGTATGGAGAAGGAACAGTGGAAGAAGTTAGGGACAACCCCAATTGATTTGCTAAAGTCAAAATAGAATTAAATTTGAAGAACAATCCAGATATGGAAACCTTTGGAACTTCGACTGAACTCCCTTTACGAGTGCTGACAAGATATGCTCCATTGGTTTCTGTAGATGTTGAGAGGATTTTCTCGCTATATAATGATTTTTTTTACGTCGCACCGATACAGATAGGTCTTATGGCGACGATGGGACAGGAAAGGGCTAGGAGTGGGAAGGAAGCGGCCGTGGCCTTAATTAAGGTACAGCCCCAGCATTTGCCAGGTGTGAAAATGGGAATCCACGGAAAACCATTTTCAGGGCTGCCGACAGTGGGGTTCGAACCTACTATCCCCGAATGCTGGATACTGGCCGCAGCTATCGAGCTCGGTATATAAGGATTTAGCGAGCTCAAAGCGCCAGTGACTTAGTGTCTAAAAGATTGAAATATTGTTTGTAATCCAATACAACGAGTTTATTAATGATTAGAACCCAGTAAGTGTGATAAATAAAGTTCAAACTGGTTTAAATCTTAACAAAATGATTTCGTCAACACCATTTTTGCGCCTTTTGTGTGCATTTTTCAGAACATTTTTGCCCCCTTTCTGACCATACTTTCCACCTTAAAATCCTCTCCCTAGTGATTATTCATTTTGTCCAAAACACAACAATTTTCCTTAATACATAGTGTGCACTATATCCTCCACATACAAATTGATTTCTTTATTAGACAGAGGCCTGTTATATTCAAGAAATTTTCTGACCAGTCTACTGTCTATGTTCGTAATTTTGTTTATTTCACGTCCCTGCATTAGGTTTAGTGTTTCCATGAGAGAGCCTCAGGCATCACTACTTATTGTAATATTTAATTTTTGTGTATACGTTTCTAGTGATCTGGAATGCTATGTTCATCTTCTTTGCTCTTACCTCCAAACTGGTTTCTCGTTGTTTATGTTTATCCATTCATCTAAATACTTAAAGGAGTTGACTTTTTTATTATTTTGTTTTGATTTATGATTGTTTTATCAGGACAATCTTTAACGTTTGTTTTAAATTTTGTCTTTCGGAAGGAGATTTGTAAACCTATTTTTCTTGCTTGTTCTATTAAGTTTTCGATTTGCATTTTGGCGTTTTCTGGTGTGTCCATAATCAAGGCAATGCCATCCGTGAAATCCAAGCACTCCATGTATATGTTATCTTTTTGATATCTCAATTTAGTGCCTTTCGTATCTGATTTTTCTCCACTCTCTCATCACCTTTTCTAGAGACAAGTTCAAGAGTAGGCTAATGGTGACAAACCATCTCCCTGCCCGACTCCTGTTTTTATGGCAAAATGTTTGGAGAATTCTACACAGAATCTGATTTTAGACGAGGTGTTCGTTAATGTTTCTTGTATAATGTTTCTAGTTGTTGAATCTAAGTTAAATTCTTTCAAAACATTGATTAAGGGATTTCTATCAATGGAATCATAGGCTTTCTTGAAGTCGATAAAAGTAACTGTTGTGTCTTTGTGTTACAGTTGTCTCATTCGCAGAATAGTTTTTAGATTCCCGACCTGTTCAATGCATGATCTGTTTTTCCGAAATCCACCTTGATAATCCCCTATTTGTGGGTCTAGTTGCGGTTCTGCATGATTGAGTGGTCTTGCTGTTGACGGAATTGTATATGTCCCCGGTACAGGTGGAAAGCCTCTGCTATTCTAAAAAATATTGCACATCATTATATTGTAAAACAATTAAGGCAAATATAATATCACTTTTCAAGGTAAAGTATGTCAATGAAATTACTCTACAACTGGCAGTTCTGCCTTGGGCTTGCGTGAACACGGCCTCGTACATTATTGTATCGGCCCAATAGGAACGAGGACACTGTTTTGAAAGGTATTTAATAACACTGCTAGGTTTGCAATCGGTTAAGAACATCGCCTGTATCCTGTCTGATTAATTGGAAATCAATTATTGGAGGCAACTGAAGAGCAGCGGATAAAAGGGGAAGTATTTAAGGCCCGAGACATGATATGTTCGGTCACGATCTTTCTTTACTTTATTTCCTTTTAAACGTTCCGTAATGTCCTTCTTTTTATGGCTTTCATGCTGGCGTTTTTCTCACAATCCTCATTACTGTCCATTATGATTATTATTTCATCGCCCAATTAGGAGGCTAATTCAAGTTGCTAATACGGGGGAGCTCTTGCCCGAATTGAGCCGGAAGTTAGGTCCAATGGTCCCTAACCTTGTCGCCGTCTTTTATTACCACACATCCCCTCCCCCTGGCGGCAATAAGGGGAAACAAAAAGAACAAGTGTGACCAGTATGTGGGAAGTGTATTCCAGCTGGCCTTGGAACTATCTCTTGCAAGAGTAGCAGATGGGTTTGGCTGTTGCTAGCGATCAAATATGGCTATGGGGACGGAAACGCCCTCAATACTTCTGCGCCGTCTACCAAATCTTACAACTTAAAAAAAAGAGAGAAGCTTTCATTCATTTTATTTTTTGTCAAATAAAAAACTTTCATTCAGGTTTTAATCTTCGACACCTACATGTGTCCATGTACAGGTGTGTTGTGATGGTGTACCACAAGTTTCAGCCTTGGGCCCATCCATATTTGCGAAACTTAAATTCATTAAAATACTTACACCTACTCTTTTCTGCCGGGATCTGGCAACGCTACTACTTCATTCATCAGATGAGGGAAAGAAATGGCATTCAAATGATATGTATATTGACATTGAGTTACGTGTTTTAAATGCGCGTAGGGACGAATAAATTGTAACATGATCTATTTAAAGGCAGTTGCTCTCGTTTATAAGAGTGTGACGTTAAGATATTAAATCTATTAAATTTTAAATGTATGATTTTTAACGATAGAAACACAATCGAGCTACTTCGCTGACAGCTTACCAGTCCTGAAGTTTCTACTGGCCGTCAAAAAAGACCACATGAAAGGACTTTTCCCTTTCTAAAATGTATTAGATGAACATATCTATAAGATCATTAATTTTATTAAATATTCTTTTCTTTATTCAAAGCATATTTTAATGTAATTAATAATAAAAACACTCAGAATCTTTATAATATATGTTTCCGTAACAATACAATAATTTGTCAAATAAACATAATATAATTAATTGTTGAAGAAGGTCAAATATAAGGAAACGTATTCTAACATATGTATTTATGTCTTTTAAGTAGTGAGTGGTGGAAAATATGTAATACTCCATTTAAAGGAAAATTATTTTATTATTCAAAGTCAATACGGGCCAGTGTGGTATGGTATGGTATGGTATGGTATGGTATGGTATGGTATGGTATGGTATGGTATGGTATATGGTATATGGTATTGTGGTTTCAATGCTCAACAAGCAAAAGTTTATGCCAACAGCTCTTTACGCCACAAAATTAAGATTGCTAAGATCAGTAAAAACATCTTTTTTAAGACACATTCTCCGGCATAATAAATTCATAAAGAACTTGTTCGAAGGCAAGGTGATGGGAAAGCAAGGCAGAGGGAAACCACGGAAGAAAATAATTGAAGAGGTAGTTGAGATGATGGGATGCCAAGGTTATGGAGAGATGAAAAGGATTGCAGAGAGAAGAGATCAATGGTTGCAGCGACAAGGCGAAGCCTTTAGATGATGATGATGATGATGATGATGATGATGTTTATTAAATAATAGTGTTATCAAAACATTTAAACGTCTTCCAACAGAAGAAAGTTCAATTTCAAGACATAATAAGTGCGATATAGGTTAAGAACTAAATCAAATTTCTAAGTAAGAACGAAGCATACACTTGCTTAGCAGTCCTGACGCTAAGCTTCAAAAAGGCCACGGAGGTGGTGGTGGTGAATAGTGTTTTAAAAGGAAGTACAACTAGGCAACCATCCTCTATATAACACTAATCAAAGGCAAAAAACGGAAGGAATCCGACACTTCGAAAAATGAAGGTACTATATCGGCCAAAGTAAGACAAGGGCCACGAAGGGCGTGAAAATGAAAGACTCCCTAGTCCTCGGACACCTATCAGCGGAGGGCTCGGAACAAGAGTTGACCAAGAGAGGTCAGATAGGATAAATGAAAGTCAGGATCCTGGCACATGTAAGTGGAATCAATGCCAGGACTCAGTTGAAAGCTCCGTGGTCGCAACCCACGCTCCCAGGTTAAGAGCCCTTGAGGCCGCTTTTAGTCGCCTCTTACGACAGGCAGGAGATACCGTGGGTGTTATTCTACTGCCCCCACCCACAGGGGGAAGAGGCCATAGAGAACGGCATGTTCACTTAAAAAAGTATCAAATAAACATATCCTATGAATCATCCATTTTGTTATATATTCTTTACTTTATTCAAAGTATATTTTAATTTAATTCGTGATAAAATCGCTTAGAATCTTTATACATGCTTCCATAACAACACAAGAATTTATTAAGTTAACACATTCTATTTAACAGCTCAAGAATATCAAATAGACAGAAGCATGCTCTAATATATGTATTTATATCTTCTTAAGTATTTAATGGTGGAAAATATGTAGTATTCCATTTAAAGGAATAATTATTTTATGATGTATTTGTGTTAGTAAAAGGGTTTCTCTATGGATAAGACAGTAAGTGGTGCCATTTGGAACCATTTCCCATTATATTATTCCTTTATTTCAGAATAAATAATCATTACATTATATGTATGTTATTTCTTTTTAATTCTAGAAAATGTTATTAGATGCGTACCATTGCGCACACCGTAATGGGTGTATCATGTGCAAGCACATGTTTTTTCTTCTTCCCAGCATTTCACTCAAATATATTTGTTTCCTAATTCCTATAAAATTACCGTACAGTTATAAAGTTTAATAATTCCAGTATAAAGATAAACAATCAGTTCAATATTAGCTTTATGCATTGAGTTTCAGTGAAGAAAATGCCTTGGGAGAGCATGATTCCTTCCCACTTCCCACGAGAAAATCAGGTTATTCCCAGACCAAGCTGCATCATTACGGCTTTTTTATGAGATCATAGCAGTCGAGAGGAAATTAAGCGATTATTATATATGTACTTCCCTTCCTTCCATTTTTACCAGTAAGTTTTCATGCACTGGCTTATCTCTTGTGTGTTCTCAAGTGTTTAATCTAGCAACTGGGTATTGTTTCTGTGTGTGATTCTGTAAATTCCCTGATTGTTTTTCCTTATTCTGGTAATGTATCTGGTTTATCCAATATATAGAAGCTGTCGATGAGTACATCTATCTTGGACACAAGATAAATCTTGGTAAAGACAACCAACGTGCAGAAATTCCTCGCAGAATAGGTATGAGTTGGACTGCATTCCGAAAACTAAGGTTCATCCTCACCAACAAGGATGTTCCAGTTAACCTGAAGACCAAGGTTTATAATACGTGCGTGCTGCCAGTTACAACTTACGCTCTGGAAACGTTGATTCTGACGAAGGAAAGTGCTCGCAAGCTTCAGCGAACGCAACGAGCCATGGAGCGACAGATGCTAGGGATCAGCCTTAGGGATAAGATCCGTTCAGAGGACATCAGGAGAAGAACGAATGTAACAGACATCCTAGAGAGAGTAGCAAGACTAAAATGGCAATGGGTAGGACACGTAGCTCGACAAGACTACAACAGGTGGACCTCTAGGATTGTTCACTGGAGACCATGGGAACATAAGAGAGGTATTGGAAGACCCCAGAAGAGATGGCTCGGCGACATAAAGCTGTTGGCCGGAACACGCTGGTTCCAAGTGGCTCAAGACCGAAGGCGATGGAAACATATGGAAGAGGCCTACATCCAGCAGTGGATTGAAATAGGCTAGAAAAGAGAAGAAGAAGAAGAAGAAGAAGAAGAAGAAGAAGAAGAAGAAGAAGAAGAAGATCTGGTTTATCTTTGGTTCGGCGGGAGTTTCTAGTAATAAATTAATATCTTTCTTGTTGAATCTACGTTCTAAATATGTCCGTAGAAATTCACATGACATTTTGAGGTTTATTCTTTTCATTCTTTTCTTTCTTTCTGTAATTTCTAATTTCGTGCCTACATTTGGTTGCTCTATCGGCTATACATTTGTTTCTTTTCAATCTTTCTTTCTTTCGTTCTTTCACTGCTTTCTAGTTTTCTTCTTCCTATCCTAGGTTTTATTCTGGATTCAAACGTTTCCCTTCCCGCCTGACTTCTCGCTACAGTAACCTGCTCGCCTACCATCAGTCCCACACAGTCTCGCCGGCGGAGCAGGCTGCACCTTCTTCTACTAAATGTTTAAGAATTTCATTCATGGTTTCATCGCAGATATTTCATTCAAGTCTGCCTCCTACTTAGCCTACATACTCGTAGTGTGGGGTGCCACAAGATGCGACCTTGGGTCCTACCATATACTCCTACCTGCAGATGCGTAGCAACAAGTCTTGTCTTCCCTAGCTCATTCATTTCTCAAGTGAGTGGTCTCCAAGGTGACAAGCCCAATTACTGACGGAGGGGAACGACCCCAGAACTTCGATGAATGGCAAGGTAGGTGGAAGAACTGTCGTAAAATGGCGCCAAAATGAGAGAAACATCACAGTGTTTTAAGAAACATTTCCTAAATCACGAGCAGCCTTTTCAATCCCCTGTTTCCATTTATCCACCACTTTCTGCGCGAATATAATGAGATTGGCACAAGTGTGAAAATGATCCAATTAAATTGTTTCACTCTCTTTGTCTTCTCTCGGTTGTAAGCGGTGTTGGTGGTGATTATTGTTTTAAGAGGAAGTACAACTAGGCAACCATTCTCTATATAACACTGATCAAAGAGAAAAAATGGGAGCCGAAATTTCGAGAAATGAAGGTATCGGCCAAAGAAAGACAAGGACCACGAAGGGCGAGAAAATGAAAGACTTCCTAGGCACTGAGTGGTCTAATTACCACCGGGTTCGGAAAAGAACAAGGGTTGACCAAGGTGGTGGTGGTGGTGATTATTGTTTTAAGAGGAAGTACAACTAGGCAATCATTCTCTATATGACACTAATCAGAGAGAAAAGATGGAAGAGATTTGACACTTCCGAAATATGAAGGTATCGGCCACAGAAAGAAAAAGGGCCACGAAGGGCGTGAAAATAAAAGACTCCTAGCCCTCGGGAACCTAATAGATGAAAGGGATGACCCCGGCACAAGTGGAAGCAATGCCAGGGCTCAGCTAAAAGCCCAGTGGTCGCAACCAACGCTCCAAATTCAGAGCCCTTTGGGACCCTTTTAGCCGCCTCTTACCTCGGGCAGGGGATACCGTGGGTGTTATTCTACAGCCCCTAACCACAGGGGGAGAGATCGGATAGAATAGACGAAAGTGAGGAGCCTGGCACAAGTAAGTGGAAGCAACGCCAAGACTCAGATAAGGGTCCCGTGGTCGCCAACCCACGCTCCAAAGTTCAGAGCACCTGGAGTCCCTAATAGTCGCTTCTTACGACGGGAAGGGGATACCGTTGGTGTTATTCAACTGCCCCCACCTTCAGAGGGTTATTTGAATTTAATTCCAAATGTTGTACCCTGGTCCGCTCATAATGAATTTTGGTAGGTGCTAAATACGGCGCTCCTAACAAAAGTTTTAATAGCCCTGTTCTGTAGAACTTTCACAAAATAAAATCGTACATTTTCCCTTCTGCAAAATATATTAAAACTATTTGTATAGAGATAATTCGTTTAACTGCACGGATATGAATGAACCATGTTAGAAACACTGTAGTGTGTTGCCACCCATCTGCAAAATACTTGTATGTACGCTGGAGAATATGCACAGGACCCAAGGTCGCTCCTTGCGGCACCCCACACGAATCGTATGCAAATGAGAAATTTGCTCTGTAGGAGGAACCCATGAATGAAAGACCAGTTCTGAAATCATGAATGAAATTCTTACATGGAGACAAAAGACCATGGCAACTAATTAAAATATTTATTTTTCACAGCTGCTACAGGTTTCGTTACTTGATTAATTAATAATTAAAAGCACTGTACATTTCTTTGAGGTGTGGTGTATCAGAAATTCACGCATATATACTCTAGAGACGAGGAGTAGGCTATATACTTAAGTTTCACTTTTGATTTGTGAGCAGAAAGTAATGTGTAGACTATAATAAGACATGACAACGTTAGCGTATTTTCGATTGCTTCTTGATTCTCCCAAGGTCGGAATGCGGGGAGGCGGATTGGGGATGGTAGTGGAGGTGATTATTGTTTCAGTGGGAAGTACAACTGAGCAACCATCCTCTATATAACACTAATCAGACAGTAAATATAGAAGGGATCGGACACTTCGAAAAGTGAAGGTATTGGCCAAAGAAAGACAAGGGCCACGAAGGGCGTGAAAATGATAGACTCCCTAGCCATCGGGAACCTAATAGCGTCAGGGTCGGAAAAGAACAAGAGTTGACCAAGGGAGGTCGGATAGGATAGATTGAAGTGAGGAGCCTGACTCAAGTAAGTGGAAGCAATGCCACGACTCAGCTAAGGGCCCCATGGTGGCCGCTAACCTGCGCTCCAAAGTTGAGAGCCCCTGGGATCCCTTTTAGTCACCTCTTACGACAGGCAGGGGATACCGTGGGTGTTATTCTCCCCTCCCCACCCACAAGGGGAGTCCCTATCAAATGTTTACCCGGTCCTTTCTTAAACGATTTGAAAGAACTTGGAAATTTATCGAAAATTTTTCTTGATATGATATTCCATCCCCTAATTCCTAATTTCTCTTGTTATAAATGAACATTAGCACCAATTATTTGTAGTTCTCTTGAATTCGAACTTTATTTTTATATTTTGATCTGTTTTACCTTTAGAAGCTCCAGTCGTCTACTAATGTCATGGCGACTCGTTGGCTAAACGGTCAGCGTACTGGCCTTCGGTTCAGAAGGTCCCGGGTTCGATTCCCGGCCGGGTCGGGGATTTTAACCTTAATTGGTTAATTCCAAAGGCACGGGGACTGGGTGTATGTGTTGTCTTCATCATCATTTCATCCTCATCATGCCGCGCAGGTCGCCTACGGGAGTCAAATAGAAAGACCTGCACCTGGCGAGCCGAACCCGTTCTGGGATATCCCGGTACTAAAAGTCATACGACATTTCATATTCCACGCCATCTCTCCACTGACAGCTCGGAACATTTAGCATCATGTCTGCTTACTTCTAAGCCTTCCCAGCCCAAGACAGCCCCGTGTCGGTAGATTTACTGGCACGTAAAAGAACTCCTGCGGGACTAAATTCCGGCACCTTGGCGTCTCCGAAGACCTTAAAAAGTAGTTAGTTGGACGTAAAAGCAAATAACATTATTATTATTACTTTCCTGTTCTTGTATAAAGTAATCTTAGTGTGGGTCCCATGCACTGGAACCATACTCTAATTGGGGCCTTACAGGAGACTGCCACGCCCTCTCCGTTACATACAGCCCCTAAATACCCTCATAACCATGTGAACAAGTAAGTGGGTGTTAATGTCCTCACAGGGGTGATGATGGCTCTGGGGTTCATGCAGTGTTAAGACTTACATAAAATAATAGCCATTCTGCCCACTCTGTGGTTACACCCCTTATTTTGGACAGATAAATTCCTTTACAAGAAGGAAGAGTTTCTCTTAAGCTGCGCAGGGAATACGAAGACGCCGCTTTCCCTTTCATCTTTTTATCTCCTCGGTGGACATGACGCGTGTTCAGCCCACGCAGGGCCATCACGATATTTCAGCAATCGGTTTGCGACGAGCATTTCGAAGCAGACAATACAGAGGACAGGAGGAACTGTGTGTGCAAATATTTCTAATGATTCTTTATCAATGCATCAGTGATTTAAGCAGGAGAAGAGAAAGGGTAGTGTACTATTAAAACAATAATTTGTTTCCAAGGCGTACTCACGCTACGTGTGGCACTCAGGGGGCCTTGTCAAAGCGGACGTGACTCTAATTCTCAATTTGGCCCAATACGATGCGTGCAAATCTAAGGCTACCGTAGCTGCCAGCGTCGACAGTTCTGGTGAATCTGAATGGATCGTATCTTGATCGACTAATCCCAGTAGCTTTAAAACATTCAGTGATGAGAAAAGTACTTAAGAGCATGGCGGCAGGCTGGTGGTGGTGGTGATAATTGTTTTTAAGAGGAAGTACAACTAGCTAACCATCCTCTACATAACACTAATCAGAGAGAAAGACACGAAGGGATGAAATGAAGGTATCGGCCAAAGGAAGACAAGGGCCACGAAGGCCGTGAAAATAGACTTCCTGGCATCGAGTGCTCTAAGTAGTAGTAGTGGTGTGGTGGTGGTGGTGGTGATGATTACTGTTTTAAGAGGAATGGTGGTGATTGTGGTGGTAATTATTGTTTTAAGAGGAAGTACAACTAGGCAACCATCCTCTACATAACACTAATCAGAGAAAAAATGGAAGGGATCCGACACTTCGAAAAATGAAGGTATCGGCCAAAGAAAGGCAAAGGCCAAGAAGGGCGTGGAAAAGAAAGACTCCCTAGCCCTCACAGGTGGTGGTGATGATTAGTGTTTTAAGAGGAAGTACAACTGGGCAACCATCCTCTATATAACACTAATCAGAGAGAAAAAAATGGAAGGGATCCGACACTTCGAAAAATGAAGGTATCGGCTAAAGGAAGACAAGGGCCACGAATGGCGTGAAAATGAAGGACTCCTTAGCCCTCGATACCTAATAGCATCGGGGTCGGAAAAGAACAAGAGTTGACCAAGGGAGGTCGGATATGATAGATGAAAGTGAGGAGCCTGCCACAAGTAAGTATAAGCAATGCCGGGACTCCGCTAAGTGCCCCGTGGTCGCCAACCCACGCTCCAAAGTTCATTGCAGCTGGGGCCCCTTTTAGTCGCCTCTTACGACGGACAGGGCATACCGTGGATGTTATTCTACCGCCCCCACCCTATGGAGGGCGGGGTTTTGAGGGTTTTGTAGACTTACTTATTAGAAATAAACGTCAAATATTATTTTAATACATGTTATGTTATGTTAATAGCACGCGGTACATTTGGTGTAGTATGGGTCTGTGATGTGAAAAATAAGAGACATAATATAGAAGTTCGGGAGTAATATTCCATTATTAAATTTGTTATTCTATACAATTGACCACGATGTATTCACAACGACAGCTAATCTCCAACTGAGCGCGGGAGTTAACACAGCGCCATCTTATAACATAGTATACGCGTGACGTCACACATTTAGCACAAATTTATCCTTACCAGTACAGAGGGGTCCAGAGAAATGTAGACATTCTTTGATAGTTAATATCTTGGGAACAAACTGACATGCCATTGCAATTCTTGCGCGGTAGAAGATTGTTGAAGGTCACGTAAATGGCGCGACAATCTTGGCGCTCGTTTTCCAGCAGATGATAGTGCAGCAATGAATGAAGTAAGTGGTGGTGGTGGTGATTACTGTTTTAAGAGGAAGTACAACTAGACAACCATCCTTTGTATAACACTAATCAGAGATAAAAAATGGAATGGATCCGACACTTCGAAAAATGAAGATGTCGGCCAAAGGAAGACAAGGGCCACGAAGGGCGTGAAAATGAAAGACTCCCTAGGCCTCTCAAACCTAATAGCGTCGGGGTCGGAAAAGAACAAGTGTTGACCAAGAGATGTCGGATAGGATAGATGAAAGCCTAGCACAAGTAATTGGAAGCAATGCCAGGACTCAGCTAAGGGCCCCATGTTCGCCAACCCAGAGCCCATGGAGCCGCTATTAGTCGCCTCGTACGGCTGGTAGGGGATACCGTGGGTGTTATTCTACCACCACATCCACAGGGGACCTCTAGTAACAAGAGCAACAGAATTAGGCTAGAATGCCCGGCTGAGTCATATTCATCTTCCCAGTCTGTCTCTCCAGGCTCAGCCCAATTTCGATCTGACGATACCATTGTATGTTCTGAGGAAGGAAGACCGTCTCAAGCTTTCTTGGAAGGACCTAAAATGCCTGAAAATAGCTTCTGATGCTCCAGAATTTGTGCCGTTTACCAAAATTGAAATATGCGATTAACCTGTTACTGCCCTCTTAGATTCCGGAAGTATTGTGTCCATTATTTCTGATGAATGGTATTGTCAGTTAAAGTACTGTTGTAGATTTCCTGAATATGTGTCTTCCAGTGTAAAATGTGTTTCGGCCAACTCTTCCCCTTTAGAAATTTTAGGATTCATATGTGCGAAAATTCGTATTTATAAGTCTACATGGAAATTTAAGTTTTTTGTTGCTAAAAATTTGTCATGCCCTGTAATATTTGGGGCCAATTTCATCTTTCACTCCGATATGTGCTTGATCTTCAAAAAGAAGTCATGCACCTTCAAGTTTGATAATAATATTCATATGCCCATTTTGACGTGTAATTCTGCGTCATGCGCCTCCTCAGTGTGAGATACCGGAGTATCAGGCGACCAGCATTCACTAATTATCTCAGTCATTTTCCGATGTGTTTTCGGAAAATCTAAGTGTGACCGACTTAATTGAATACACGGCAGGGGTTACGGATTCGATCCCGGTAAGATTTCCGAGTGATGGTATCGATACTCCAAGTCGGCGTATTCTTCGCCTATTTTTTCTGGCTTCAAGCCAGTTGTTGATTACAGGGCGTTGAATCGTAAGATTTCCTACAGTCAGTACTCCTTCCAAACTTGCATTATTGTTTTCCTTTGTTCCGTAAGGCTAAATTCTTCGCCATCTTAGATCCAAGTCCAGCCTATAATCAGATACCATTTGTGGAAGAATCGAAATATCTGACTGCTTTCACTACGGACTGGAATCTGTACGAATACAACCGCATGCCTTTCGGGCTCCCCACAGGCCCAGCGGTGCTCAATAGACTGCTGGATAGGGTCTTCTCTGATATAAAATTTGAATACCTCTACCATTATTTAGATGATGTTAATATCTCTCAGACTTTCGAAGAACATCTAGCTCAACTAGGGAAAGCACTAAAACGCCTCCGTAACGCAGGTTTGACGATTAAGCTGTCAAGAGTGTCTTTTGCTAAACCATCTATGTCCTTCTTGGGGCATATTTTCTCACCTGATGGATTTTCGGTAGATCTTCCTAGAACTCAAGCCGTCCGTAAATTCAGTGCTCTCAAAAGATGTTAAAGGGGCTGCTAGATTCACGGCAGGGTAAATTTCTTTAGAAAATTCACCCCAAATTCCGCTAATCAGGCGACACCCCTGCATCTTCTTCGTAGCAAATGGTTTCGCATTTAAATGGGGCCCTTCTCAACAGGCCGCTTTCGAGGGTCTCAAACGCCACTGTCTTGGCTATGCCGGATTTTTCTAGGCATTTTATTGAACAGATCGACGCGTCTTTATCTGCTGTCGATGCGGTTCTCCTACAGGAATCTGAACTCCGAAGGTGGTGATGGTGATTATTGTTTTAAGATTAAGTACAACTAGGCAACCATCCTCTGTATAACACTGCTCAGAGAGAAGAATGGAATGGGTACGACACTTCGAAAAATGGACTATTGGCCAAAGGAAGACAAGGGCCACGAAGGGCGTGAAAATGAAAGACTCCCTAGCCCTCGCAAACCTAATCGCGTCGGAGTCGGAAAAGAACAAGAGTTGACCAAGAGAGGTCGGATAGTATAGATGAAGGTGAGGAGTAAGTGGAAACAATGCTGGGACTCAACTAAGGGCCCCTTCATCGCCAAATGGTGGCGGTGGTGGTGATCATTGTTTTAAGAGGAAGTACAAGTGGGCAACCATCCTCTATATAACACTAATCAGGGAGAAAAATATGAATGGGGTCCGACACTTCGAAAAATGAAGGTATCGGTAAAAGGGATACAAGGGCCACGAAGGGCGTGAAAATGAAAGACTCCCTAGGTCTCCATACGTAATACCGTCGTGGTACGAAAAGAACAAGGGTTGACCGAGGGAGGTCGGATAGGATAGATGAAAGTTAGGTGCCCGACACAAGTAAGTGGAAGCAATGCCAGGTCTCAGCAGAGGGCCCCGTGGTCGCCAACTTACGCTCCAAAGTTGAGAGCCCCTGGGGAATAAGGCGGCCCATCGAATACGCGTATCGCACCTTGTCAACCCAAGAGGCTAAATACTCTATATACGAATTAGAGAGACTTGTGGTACTTTTTGCCTTAGAAAAATTCCGCATTTATCTAGAGCATTTCAAGTTTGAATTAGAGACCGACAATCAGGCCCTGAGCTGGGTATTAGCTATGCCCGCGGTACCGGGCGCATCGCTGCTGGGCTATCAGAATTTCAGCCTTCCATTTCGACGTGCGACACAATCGGGGATCTGAGTATGTGGTCGCAAATGGGTTAAGCAGAATGTTTTACAGTGGTCCTGATTCTTTTGACTCGGCTCGGTTCCCCACACCTTCATGTATAAGTGCCAATCTGACTGACGCCCCTATGCTATATCACGACATAGCGAAATACCAAAGTGAAGATCCGGTGCTGGCTCCCCTTATGGAAACACTTTCTTCTGGGGAACATGTCGCCCCTGATGTTTTGAGGAATGGGGTCGTGTGTTGTCCCTTAAGGCACGATCAAAAGATGAAAATTGTTGTTCCAGCAATTCTAGTATCTATGATTTTCAAATATTACCATGAGACCCCATTAGGGGGACATCTGGGCATCTTTAAAACCAGAGAGAAGATAAGGGAAAAATTTATCTGGAAGAGTTTGGACGGCGAAATTAAAGAACTGGTTAAAGCATGCAAAACGTTTTTTGATTAGCAATCCCACTTTGTCTACCAAAGTAGAGCTGTTGTCATAACACCAAGCCTCTCGCCCAATGGAACGATTGTATATCGATTATGTGGAACCCTTCCTGCAATCTAAAGGGAACGGGAATAAATTCCTTCTTGTGTGTGTGGATGGTTTTACTCCATTTTCATGCCTATTTTCGACTAGGCTTGCCACTGCACAAACTACTATTTCTTGTCTCAGATCAATATTTGCATCTTTTGGACCATATCGGTATATTGTTTCCGATAACGCTAAGGCGTTCGCTTCCATTATATTACGTAAGTTCTGTTCCGATCTCTCTATTTCACATGCCACTACGTCGGTATATTACCCACAGCCATATTTAGCTGCGGAGGTTAATCGCAATCTTCGATCAGGCCTTTTCTCCTTCCACCACGAAGATCATTCTCGTTTAGACAAGGCCTTAAATTGGATGTCATTAGACTTATATCGGCCGTTCATGTGTCCCAAAAGTTTTCTCCAATTTCTCTCAAGTTTGTCCCAAACACTCCCTTGTCAAATTTGTGATCGATTAATGAGCTCTTACCAGAGACAATATATCCTGGATCTATGGAAAAGAGCAAGAAATAATCATAAGGCATCTCATAAGAGAGTAAAAGTGAGGTATGACCGTGGACGAAAACCCACCAATTTAAAATTTGGAAATCAAGTCATGGTTAAAAGTGTTCTTCCCGGGGGTAAGCTTGCCACCGGATTTCATGGACCTTGCGTTATTCTAGATTTTCTCACTCCTGATACCCTTTTGGTGAGTAATTCGTAGATGAAAGGCTTTTTCGTGTTCACCTGTCTCAAGTAAAGCCTGTGTGAAAGCCTTTTGTCCCGTTCATTAAATGCCACTAAGTGAATTCCTAAATTATATTTCTTTCCTTAGGGTAACTTATAAGTTTAAATATTATTTCACGTTAAAGAGGAGGCCTTCTAATCCTTTTGGTTATCAAAACTATATATGTAAACTAGTATTTAAGCACATGTTTAAGTTGCTTCCTAAGTTAACTTTGGTTTGTTGTTAAAATTATTTTGTAAAAACCTTCCCTCCTATTGTTTCTCAATATTCTGCCATAAACCACCCCTGATTCCAAACCTGAGTCAGAAACTCCGTGTGCTCCTCTTCCAAAGTCGCCAACCTTATCTACACTATATGTAGTACCGTTTGAAAAACAGATACTGTCGCTAAAAGAATTACATGTTACAGTGGCCAACTTTCATCCGAGGCCATGTCATATCAGCCTGGTAGAGACGCCGGCGCAGATTATAGGGCCCGCCTCTTTCCGACTAAGACGTCAGATAAACTACCTCCTTTGGGACTGTCATCATTGGAAGATACCGGGAGGCTGGAGTTAACCTACTACTCTACCTTTGGACGGGACCTTATGATTAGGTTTCGAGTTGTCATCACTTTGGCTTCGGCCCTCAGTATATCGGGAGGATGGTATGTCAGGGCACCGAAGGGGTCCGAGCGACCCCATCCAACTAACGGCTACGGCCGTCCCTCATGCCGGCAACCCTAAGCACAACAGCCCGGACTTGGACAACTTCGGCGATGCTATCAAGACTACTCTACTTCAGGATCCGAAACAAACCAATAAGAATGGACTCTCCATCAAGATATACTCTGACATCTATGTATTTCTCAAAATTAATGTACTTCAAGACTTCGAACCTGTTCATCCCATTGCAAAACCTTAGGGGGTGCAGGTCTGTACCAGGGGTACACACCGGCTAGTTAAACTGCGCGCCTTCTATATGATCATCTATGTCAAGAAATTTGAAATTGTGAACTACCAGAAACTTTGGCCTTCTACGGTTAGATGCCGCTAGCATCGATTTATTTGCTCCCTCTCGTGGGCTAACCTCTAATTATTTCATAAGGGAATGTTTATTTTTGGAGTTGGCAAACCTTTGGTTCTGAGGATTGTTTTGTTTATTCAAATTGTCAACACGTCAGCTGGTTCCCCTTCGATTGTAATCAACCTCTCAAAAACTTGTAAATATTTTCTCTAGCCAATAAAAATGAGGATAGTGTACAGGAATCCAGTCTAACACCAAAGAGTTCTGGAAGCATCCCCTTAAAACTGCTACAAAAGCAGGGCGCTTTAGGGCCGTATTGTCTAAATTTGCTGCAGTGATTGTGAATGCGGCGTGTCCTAAGGGAGGCAGGGGCGCGGCCTGCGTCAGGGAGGCCCAGCGAGTCAAGGTTTTGACAGAATTTTCATAGACATGTGATAGGGGTGGTGGTGATTATTGTTTAAACTAGGCAACCATCCTCAATATAACACGAATCAGAGAGGTAAAATGGAAGGGATCCGACACTTCGAAAAATGGAGGAATCGGCCAAAGAAAGACAAAGGAAACGAAGGGCGTGAAAATGAAGACTCCCTTGCCCTCGGAAACCTATCAGGTTAGGGGTAGGAAAAGACAAGAGTTGATCAAGAGAGGTCGGATAGGGTAAGATGAAAGTGAGGAGCCTGGCACAAGTAAGTGGAAGAAATGTTAGGACTCAGATAAGGGCAACGTGGTCGCCAACTCACCCTCCAAAATTCAGAGCCCCTGGGGACCCTTTTAATCGCATCTTACGACAGGCAGGTGATACCGTGGTTATTCTTCTACCACCCCCACATGTGATAGCTCCTGCGGATAGTTAGAGGGGAAGGTTTCAACCTCTTTTATCTAATGTAAATTTCTAAATCTGGTTGTTTAAATGTAGAATTTCTGCAAGTCTGAGGACTCTATTATATTCCCCATTGGGAAACATGTAATGTAAGAGAACCCAGAGTGATGACCCTCCGCCCTAACCCATTCAACCTTGAATGGGGTGACTAAAGTTTTGAGAAACTCTACATTTCGTAAATCTTATTTGGCATTAATGTTTCTCATTTAGTCACCCCAGTGTATTATGGGATAAGTTGTCTGTATATTTGGGCCATAAGCCCACTTAGGGTTTTAACTTTCTAAAAGGAGGACAAGAGTTTCGCCTCCTAGCCTTTTGTTTATGGCCGGTCATGTGCAACCTTTTCTTTTTACACTAAGGCCACTTAGTATGGGCAATTATGCCCCTGTACATTTATTTCTGTGTGTAAAGTTTTTCGGGTGTTAGTTCCCTTTGGGAACAGTAAACCCTATAACTGTTGAGAAATAGATAAGCCCACATCGGGGCAGCTTGGTGTAAATACTTTAATTGAGGACAACCGATACGTTGTCAGGTGGAACGGAAGTGCGCCATAAGAAAGTGATGCATCTACGAGGCTGGACTACGGTAGTTTTGGTGCGCTTTTCTATGTACATCAGCAAATTGATAATTGTCTCAAGTTTTGTACCTGATGTTCAGACTTCTAAGTCCCATATATTGTTAGAGGTGACGAGCTCATTAATGTTGTTTTTATGCATTCAGATTTTCCATTTCTCAAATTTTAAACTAGAAAAAAGGGAAGGAAAAATTTCAATATTTGTTGTGTTAATTTCTGTTCTAATTAATTCCTTATCCAGCCATTTAACGCAGGCGCTTCTTATCCGTCTGTGACCAACGATATTATCTTAGCAGTAACAATTAAATGCGCTTGTGAGAAAGTTGTAAAATATGGCAAAAATAAAGGTGGTGGTGGTGGTGGTGATTATTGTTTTAAGAGGAAGTACAACTAGGCAACCATCCTCTATATAACACTAATCAGAGAGAAAATTTGGAAGGGATCCGACACTTCGAAAAACGAAGATATCGGCCAAAGGAAGACAAGGGCCACGAAGGGCTTGAAAATGAAAGACTCCCTAGCCCTCGCAAACCTAAAAACGTCGGGGTCGGAAATGAACAAGAGTTGACGAAGAGAGGTCGGATAGGATAGATGAAAGTGCGGAGCCTAGCACAAGTAAGTGGAAGCAATGTCAGGACTCAGCTATGGCCTCGTGTTCGCCAACATACGCTCTAAAGTACAGACCCCTCTGGCCCCTTTTAGTTGCCTCTTACGATAGGCAGGGGTACCGTGGGTGTTATTCTACCTCCCCCACCCACAGGGAGAATGCAAAAATAAAATCCGCTTAAGAAACCAAAGTTAAATAACAAACCAAGCACAGATAAACATCATAGCGAACTTCTGTATGAGTACAATTCATGCCGCGAGGTATCTCTGCACACCACAGAATCAAAATCTTCAGTCACAACTGCTGAACAGTACAAGAATGTTATAACACACACATAAATAAATGGATGACTTTTCTTCAGCAGTGATAAGCTGCCGGCGATTCACAGAGTAACGGATTACGCATTGCCACTACCAGAGCAACTCAGAAGGAAAAGAAAGGAAGGCAACAAAGAGATGACTATGCATCCTACCTGCGATTATATTTGGTAGTAGTGATTATTGTTTGAAGAGGAAGTACTACTACGCAACCATCCTCCACATAACACTAATCAGAAAGTAGAAATAATAGGGAGACGACACTTCGAGAAATGAAAATATCAGCCAAAGGAAGACAAAGGCCACGAAGGGCGTTAAAATGGACTCCCTAGGATTCACAACCTAATACCCTCGGGTATGAAAAGAACAAGAGTTGACTAAGGGAGGTCAGATAGGATAGAAGTGAGGAACCTGGCACGGAAGCAATCCCAGAACTCAGCCAAGCGGCCCGTGGTCGCTAACCCACACTCCCAAGTTGAGAGCCCCTAGGGCCCTTTTAGTCGCCTCTTACGACAGGCGGGGTATACCTCGGTGTTATTGTACAGCCCCCGCCCCCAGGGGTCTCACCCACAGGGGGGCCAAGTTAAGAGACCCTTGTCCCCCTTTTATTCACTCCGTACGACAGTCACGATATACCTTGGATGTATTAAGTCGCCCGCACGCTCAACGATAGCAAGGAATCAGGATTTAGCCAAGGTTGGTCAGACTTACATCTTCATTATAGACTGTTGCCTTTCAGTATTCTGTCTGCAATCTTCTAGGAAAGAATTGCTCTTGTCTACAATCCTCTGGAAAAATGAAATCCAGAAGCTTGACAAAACTAAGTGAAATATATGTCATGTGTTTTGAATTGTGGAGGAGTCCACCAGTAGCATTGAGTCATCTTCAAAGTCACGTTCTTAGAAATGCGATCAAGCTAAAGGGTGGGTGTATGACAGACAGTTTGCCCTCGTCACGTGTACAGTATATATATTTTCAGACGATTACACACACTCAATTGACGATACCTAGGCGCAGTTCTTACGTAATTATGCAGTTATCCCGTGATGTCACAGAGTCCTCGAGCGGCAGATCTTGCAAGGTCATCCTTGGCTGCTGTCTGTGTGTGTCATAGCTCTCTAACTAGGCTAGTTTAGAAGGCCATGAACGCGATCTTAATATAACGCTCGTTTGATCGCACTAACTTCTGTTTCGTCTCAATGTCAAGGTTCACAAGATTAGTTTAATTGTTACGAAGGCTATGTCACATCCGTTACACTGTTTCAACAAGCATCCAAGAGAACGGAGTAAACAGGAAGGAAACATGACTTTAAAACGAAGGTTAATATGGAGAATGGTTTCTAATGAATTTAGACCCACTGTTAGTATTACGACGTCAGATTTCATCAGTACAATATTAACCAGACCTATGTACTTGGGGATGGCTTACAAAAACATGAGAATTTTAAGACGTTATTATCAAGTAGTGACAATGGTGGTGACTGTTTTATACAACTAGGCAATAATCCTCTTTATAACACTAGTCACAGAATAAAATGGAAGGGATTCGACACTTCGAAAAATGCATCTACTGCTGGGTAATGGAGTGCTGCATGTTGGTGAGGGAGTGATATGTGAGTGAAATATAAGCAAGTTCGGGTGAGGGTGTAAGGTTTGGACGACTCGCGCGATTCAGTCAAGCGTTCTGGGTGTGAGGAGGTGTTAGCAAGTGGGACAGAGTGGTTTAGGTGGGGATACACGTGGGTCCGGGCAAACTGTGAGGTTAAGCACGACGATATGCAAATCGACCATCTGAACAACGATCCTGCCAATGACAAACAATTCACTTATGTGATACCAGTAAATACCGCACATATTACACCTGTGGATCTTCTCTCTAGGGTGAACGTCTGCTTGCTAATATATTGCAGCTGTGTCTCTCCTTCCCACTTCGAAAAATGAAGGTATGGGCCAAAGGAAGACTAGGGTCACGAAAGGTGAATATGAAAGACTCCCTAGGTCTCGCAACCTACTACCGTCGGGGTCGTAAAAGAACAAGAGTTGACCAACGGAGTTCGGGTAGGATAGATGAAAGTGAGGAGCCTGACACAAGTAAGTAGAAGCAAAGTCAAGGGTCAGCTAAGGGCCCCATGGTCGCAAACCAAAGGAGCAAAGTACAGAGCCCCTGGGGCCCTTTTTAGTCGCCTCTTACGACAGGCAGGGGATACCGTGAATGTTATTCTACCGCCCCCACCCACAGGGGGATTAAGAAGGGGTTGTGGCAGGGTTACCCACTCTCATCGTACCGTTTCAACTTGTTTTTTGAGGAAGCAGTATGTGTTTTAAAAGAAAGGACTAAGGGAATAAAGAAAAAATGGGAAAATAATTCACAGTATTGGATTTGCTGATCACATTTCCACAGTAGCAGACTCTGAGAAGGAATTAAATAGTATGTTGACTGTTCTGTGTGCTTACAAAAATTAATATCAGTAGTAAGAAAGCCAGAATTTTTTTGTAAGTAAAGATGGCAGAACAAGTGGAACATATCTATTACTTGAGAAGCATTATAACTGAAGATGTACCAATGAAATTAAAATAATAATATTTAAACAAGCCTTTGAAAGTAAAACAATTATTTTAACAAATACTCATGTAAGTTTAGAAACATGAAATGTTTTTGTAAAATCCTTTGTCTGGAGTGCACTATTTTATGGTTGTGAGAGCTGGACTATTGGAGAAAAGGAAAGAGATTCACTGGAAGCAACGGAAATGCGGATTTGAAGGAAAATGACGAGGACATGGTAGACAAAAGAAAAAAAAAAAGGTGAATCGAGATGGTCTACAGAAAATCAATGAGCAACTGAGACTTATAAGGATATGGAAGTGTGGTGGTGGTGGTGATTATTGTTTTAAGAGGAAGTGCAACCAGGTAAACATCCTCTGTTATTTGAGTCATCAGTCCATAGACTGGTTTGATGCAGCCCTCCATGCCATCCTATCCTGTGCTAACCTTTTCATTTCTACGTAACTACTGCATCCTGCATCTACTCTAATCTGCTTGTCATATTCATACCTTGGTCTACCCCTACCGTTCTTACCACCTACACTTCCTTCAGAAACCAACTGCACAAGTCCTGGGTGTTTTAAGATGTGTCCTATCATTCTATCTCTTCCTCTTGTCAAATTTAGCCAAATCGATCTCCTCTCACCAATTGGATTCAGTATGTCTTCATTCGTGATTCGATCTATCCATAGTATCCGTCCTCTATATAACACTAATCAGAGAGAAAAAAATGGAAGGGGTCCGACACTTCGAAAAATGAAGGTATCGGCCAAAGGAAGACAAGGGCCACGAATGGCATGAAAATGAAAGACTCCCTAGGCCTCCATAAGTAATACCGTCGGGGTCAGAAAAGAACAAGAGTTGACCGAGGGAGGTCGGGTAGGATAGATAAAAGTGAGGAGCCTGGCACCAGTAAGTGGAAGCAATGCCAGGACTCAGCTAAGGGCCCCGCGGTCGCCATCCCACGCTCCAAAGTACACAGTCCCTGGGGCCAGGATATGGAAAGAAGGAAATTAAAACTTTTAGGTCGTATCCTGAGACATTATGTCTTCCTAGTACACTTTTTGAAGGAGAAATATTAGGGAAGAAAGGAAAAGGAAGACCAAGGAAGACATACTTCAAGGATGTGAGAAACGTGATGGCATGTAAAGACTACAAGGAAGTGAAGAGGAGAACGGTTACTGCGATAAGGCTTCAGTCAATCAATCAATCAATCAATACTGATCTGCATTTAGGGCAGTCGACCCAGGTGGCAGATTCCCTATCTGTTGTTTTCCTAGCCTTTTCTTAAATAATTTCAAAGAAATTGGAAATTTATTGAACATCTCCCTTGGTAAGTTATTGTGTTCCCTAACTCACCTTCCTATAAATTCCAACTTCATCTTCATGTTGTGATCTTTCCTACTTTTAAAGACACCACTCAAACTTATACGTCTACTAATGTCATTCAACACCATTTCTCCACTGATAACTCGGAACATACCACTTAGTCGAGCAGCTCGTCTTCTTTCTCCTAATTCTTCCCAGCCCAAACTTTGCAACATTTTTGTAACGCTACTCTTTTGTCGGAAATCACCCAGAACAAATCGAGCTGCTTTTCTTTGGATTTTTTTCCCGTTCTTGAATCAGGTAATCCTGGTGAGGGTCCCATACACTGGAACCATACACTAGTGGGGGTCTTACCAGAGACTTATATGCCTTCCCCTTTACATTCGTACTACAACCCCTAAACACCCTCATAACCATGTGCAGAGATCTGTACCTTTTATTTACAATCCCATTTATGTGATGACCCCAATGACGATCTTTCCTTATATTAACACCTTAATACTTACAATGATCCCCAAAAGGAACTTCCACCCCATCAACGCAGTAATTAAAACTGAGAGGACTTTTCCTATTTGTGAAACTCACAACCTGACTTTTAACCCCGTTTATCAACATACCATTGCCTGCTGTCCATCTCACAACACTATCGAGATCATTTTGCAGTTGCTCACAATCTTGTAACTTATTTATTACTCTATACAGAATAACATCATCCGCAAAAAGCCTTACCTCTGATTCCACTTCTTTACTCATATCATTTATATGTATAAGAAAACATAAAGGTTTCTATTTTCTAGAAATATAGCAACCCATTCAGTCACTCTTTAGTCTAGTTTAGTTGCACTCATTTTTGCCAGTAGTCTCCCATGATCGACCCTATCAAATGCTTAATCCTTTAGTGGATGATGATGATGATGATGATGATGATGATGATTTGTGTTTTTGTCTGTCACAGCAGGTAAAGTGCCAAACTGGATGTAGTCGCTAACGCAGACCATGACATTCCACTTGGCAATTCCTCGATCTCGGAGAGATGGGCTGTATCCAAGGTCATGGGAACGCCAGCTCATTCAGACACGGCCTGCTAGACGAGCGAACTGTAGAAGGCCGTGCATACGCCAGCCTACGCAAACACGTGTCGGGAACTTTGCCAATGAGAACATTGAACGTTCTGTACAAGCTAAGGTCATGATGTCTACGCCGAGATTTCTCTGACATTCAGCTTTGTTTCGACTCTAGACTCTGGGGAATTCCAATATTATTTTAGTTGAAGAGTGTACATAACACCTGCTCAAGGTGGTGGTGGTGATTATTGTTCTAAGAGGAAGTACAACTAGGCAACCATCTACATATATATAAAATAACATATCCTGACTGACTGACTGACTGACTGACTGACTGACTGACTGACTGACTGACTGACTGACTGACTGACTGACTGACTGACTGACTGATTCATCATCGCCGAGCCAAATCTACTGGACGTAAATAAATTAAATTTTGGGGATACATTTACATTAGGGTGTAGGTGCTCAATAAGGGAGTATTTTTGGATATACCATCACTAAGGGGATGAAAAGGGGGGTGAATTTTTAAAATGAGGATATACGTATCTCAAAACTGAAAAATTTACAGACGTAAAAATTGGTATTTGGAATATCCTTAAAAATAAAGAAACACGTATTTTTTGTTTTCGGAAAATCCCATTAAGAGGGGTGAAAAAAGGGGGAAAAGAGGTTGAACACGTTTTATGACGAGACTTCTACCTCAAAAAATGAAGATGTTACAGATATAAAAATTGGTATTTGTAATCTCCTTTGAAAATAAAGGAACAGTATTTTTGTGGTTTTGGATAATCCGATGAATAGGGGGTGAACAGGGGTGTATATACTGTATCTGCAAATTATCTCAGACACGTAACATATTACAGATTTGAAAACTAGTATTTGGCATTTCCTCTAAAAGTAAAGAAACATAAATATCTTTTTTGGAACATTCACTTAAGGGGAACTGAAAAAGTGGGTGAACTTTGAAAATTAGCATACCTACAGTATATCTCAAAAACTTAACATGTTACAGTATTTGGAATCTCCTTGAAAAATAAAGAAACACGCATTTTGGGAGAATCAACTTGGTAAGGGGAGGGGGGATGAAAATAGAGATGAATTCCTTTTAGGAGGATACTTATATCTCAAAAACTGAAGATATTACAGATATTACAGTAGTGATAATTCGTATTTGGAAGCTTTTGTAAAGAAACGCGTACCGTTTGTTTTTGGAAAATTCACTTAAGTGGGGAGTGTGGAAGTGGAAAAATTGATTTTTTTTTTTTTTGGAGAAACTTATGTCTCAAAACTGAAGGTTACAGACGTAGAAATTGCTATTCGGAATCCCCTTTAACAAAACAGAAACACGCATTTTTTGGGTAGGGAGGGGGAACCAACTTAGCGGGCGGGGATGGAGTGAGAAAAGGAGCTGAATTTTTTTATGAGGATACTTGTATCTCAAAAAGTGAAGATGTTACAGACATGAACATTTTTATTTGGAATTTTCTTTCAAAGTAAAGAAACACGTAATCTTTTGTCTTTGGAAAATCCACTTAATGGGTGAATTAATTGAAAAATTAGTTGAATTCCTTGTATGAGATACTTACATCTCAACAAGTAAATATGTTACAGACGTGAAAATTAGTGTTTGGAATCTCCTTTAAAAATAAAGAAACACCTATTTTTTTCGAGGTGAGGCATCAACTTGGGGCGGGGGGAGTGACAAAGAAGTTTAATTCCTTTTTATGTAGATATACATATCTCAAAACTGAAGATGCCATTTGGAAGCTCCTTTATAAATAAAGAAACAAGTATTTTTGGTTTTCGGAAAATTCACTTAATGGGGGGAGAGTGAAAGGAAGTGAAAACATTAATTATTTTTATGGATGAACTTATATCTCAAAAACTTATTTTTTCACACGTGAAAATTTGTATTTGGAATCTCATTTAAAAAGAACGAAACACGCATATTTTGGAAGGGGGAACCAACTGAACGGGCTGGGGTGTAAAAGGAGTTGAATTCTTTTTAAGAGGATACTTAAATCTCAAAAACTGAAGATGTTAGAGGCATGAATATTTGTTTTGGGAATATTCTTTCAAAGTAAAGAAGCACGTGTTCTGTCTTCGGAAAATCCAATTAAAGGGGGGTGAATGAATTGAAAAATTAGTTGAATTCTTTGTATGAGGATACTCATATCTCAAAAACTAAAGATGTTACAGACATGCAAATTAGTATTTGTAATCTCCCTTAAAAATAAAGAGAAAAGCATTTTTTCGGAAAATCGACGTAAGGGGTATGGCGCTGAAAATAAGTAAATAAGGAGTTGAAATATGTTTATGAGGATACTTTGTCTTAAAAACTGAAGGTGTTACAGACGCACAGACATGAAAACTGGTATTTGCAATCTCCTTTAAAAATAATGAAACACGTATTTTTTGTTTTCGGGAAGTCCATTTAAGGCGGGAGAGGGGTAGAAAGAAGAGAAGAAGAAGAAATTTGAATTATTCTTGTGTTTATACATTTATCTAAAAAACTGAAGGTGTTACAGACGCACAGACATGAAAACTAGTATTTGGAATCTCCTTTAAAAATAACGAAACACGTATTTTTTGTTTTCGGAAAATCCAATTAAGAGGCTGAAAAGAATTGGAAAAGCGGGTGAATTTTTATAATGAGTACCGGTATATCTACATTATGTGTCAAAAAATTAACACGTTAGAGACAAGAAACTTGGTATTTGGAAAGTCCTTTAAAAATACGGGAACATGTACCTTTTTGTTTTCAGAGAAGGCACTTAACGGGTGTGAAAAGAAGTGAAAAATAGTAGAATATTTTTATGAGGATAATTATATCTTAAAAATTAAAGATGTTAAAGACGTGAAAATTGGTATTTGGAATCTCCTTTAAAAATAGAGAAACATATATTTTTGTTTTCGGAAAATACACTTAGATGGGGGTGGGGTTGCGGAAGGTCTGATCAATGGGGATACTTATGTATATCTCAAAAACTGAAGATGTTACAGATGTGGGAATATGTATTCGGAACCTTCTTTGAAAATAAAGAAACATGAATTAATTTTTTCGACTTAAGAGAAGACTGTGCAGTTCTATGTCGCATGGACGTCATAGCCCCACAAACATGGTTTACAAAGAATTTCTGGGGTAAATGAAACTCAATATTTGGGTGAGTTTTTATACTTTACGAATTTTCAGATAATGTCTTAGTACAATGCCGAGGAACCATTACTGTGATCAAATTACGAAATACACGCGTGCGAAGCCGCGAGTAATTGCTAGTCCTCTACACAACACTGATCAGAGAGAAAAAAATGAAGGAATCTGCCTAGGAATGCGAGGGAAGCAGCCGTGACCTTAATTGGAGTACAGCCTGGTGGGAAAACACGGAAAACTATCTTCAGGGCTGCCGACAGTAGGGTTCGAACACACTACCTACCGGATGCGAGCTCACAGCTGCGCACTCCTAACCGCACGACCAACTCGTCCGGTATGATAATTATTTGAAGAGGAGGTACAACTAGGCAACTATACTCTATATAACACTAATCAGAGTGAAAAAATGGAAGGAGTCCGACACTTAGGAAAATGAAGATATCGGCCAAAGGAAGACAAGGGCCACCGTCGGGGTCTTACAAAAGTTGAGTAAGAGAGGTCGGATAGGATAGATGAAATTGAGGAGCCTGGCACAAGTGGAAGTAATGCCAGGAGTTCGCTTTGGGCCCCGTGGTCGCCAACCTGCGTTCCCAAGTGCAAAGCCTTTTGGGCCCCTTTTCGTCGCCTCTTACCACAGGCAGGGGATACCAGGAGTGTTATTCTTCCGCTCCCGGTCACAACGGGGGCTTAGTCGAGCAGCGCGTCTCCTTTTTCCCAAGTCTTCCAAGCCCAAACTTTGTAACATTTTCGTAACGGTACTCTTTTGTCGGAAATCACCCAGAACGAATCGAGCTGCTTTTCTTTGGAATTTTTCCAGTTCGCGAATTAAGTAATCCTGGTGAGGATCCCGTACACTGGAACCATACTCTATTTGGGGTCTTACCAGAGACTCATATGCCCTCTTATTACATACTTACTACAACGCCTAAATACCCTCATGACCATAGAGTTAGTAAATGATACACTAGAGGTAGCATTGGCGCCACCGTCTAGGAGAGAATCACTATAGCGAGCGGAAGCTCGCTCCGCTGTACTCATCAATGTAAATAGAGGGCTTTTAAAACTGTGTGGATATAGATACGGCTTAAAATTCTTGCATGTAAATATTCTCAGATACTACAATATAGTTGCGATGCTTCTCTCCAGTAAAAAAAGAAAGCCCAAAATCCATAAATACAGGACTACATGCGTGGTAAAAGAGGATGGTGTTCAGGTGCAAGTAAGTAACACGAAATCAATTTATTGTTCATATTAAGTCTTCTAACAACATACTTTTAGAAGGAGGGCAAGTATATATCGCTATTTTTTGTGTAAATGACCAGGACTTTGGTATAATTCTGCCCAACGACGAAAAATGTCCTCTCTCGTACGAAGCGGATGAGAGAGATTTTAGGCCTAAAAATATTGGCGAGATTTTGGAGTAAAGTAAACAAAATATTATCATCACCGATTTAGACCCTAGCTTTTTGAGCCCAAGTTGGCAGGTTCGTGCCTGGTTCAGTCCGGTTATACTTGAAGTGCTCAAATATGTCAGCTTCTTGTAGATAGTTTTACCGGCAAGTGAAATAACCCCTGTGGGAAAAATATCAGACACCTCAGCGTCTCCGAAAATCGTGCAAGTACTTTGTGGATGTAACGCCATTATTATTATTATTATTATTATTATTATTATTATTATTATTATTATTATTATTATTATTATTATTATTGTACCGTGAGGTACACCTCTAATATTGCGTCGAAAAGAACTCCTCTACTGGAGAAATCGTGAACTTGAAACTAGACCTACTTCAACCTTTACTCAGAAGATGTCACTACAGTAATTGGACGTAATTTTCTTATTGTGAAGTTTCAAGCACTGTATGAAATTCTACGTGTTTTGTTTACCAGTCATCAAGAAGTTTGGACCTTCTTCAACAGAGGTCACTGCTAAAAAACTATCATGCACCCTGGTGCGAAATGGAAGAACCTTGATTTGAAGAAGTTTTGTATTCATAAGTTAGTTTTTTACTAAATTATGTTCATTCATTTTTGTTTTGGCAATATTGATCTTTTCTTTCCGCAAGCTTTGAATTTATCCAATCATGAATTTCTGTAATTAATTTTCTGCCTATCACAGGCGTCTTCCTCGATTCTAAGTGTCACTTTTGACGTTATCCAATTAAATTGAGAGGGTGTGGCTGGTTTATTCGTGAAAGGTCTCGAACTTTCCCCGAGGGTTTATAAACTGCGCATTTTCTCGGCTCTTGGCCATTTCATCGTCGTCTAACTAAGTGTGTGTGTCAAGCAGGAGGCGGGAGGCGCCTCTTCCATCAGGCAGCTGTTCTTTAGCAAGGTAATGGCCATTTAACATCTTACTTTTGCTAGCTCCGCAGTTTAACCTGAGGGAAAGGTCCGAAACTTTAACTATGTAACCAACTTCTCTAAAATCTAAGTTCTGCCGGCTAATGAAAAAATTTCATAAAATCTGTAACTGTAATTCGGGGATAGAGAGTGATGTACCCTCTAGAGCTCTCCTTCATATTGGTTTGAGGTGACTAAGTTTTGTAAGTGGTTTTCTTCCTTTCCGTAATGTCTTAATTTATTCTTATACGAGTCACCTCAGTAGTTTGGGAATAGCCCGTGTTTCATCGGCCTAGTGCCCCTTAGGTATTAAGAAATCATATCTAGGAGTGCAAGTACTCGCCTCCATTCAGTTTGTGTTTTGGGCCATTTACTTAACCTGTTCTTTTCTGCTACGGCCCAATGGGTTGGGTACTAGATACCCCTGTTTCAAATTTTGTAAGTTGTGCCTTGATGGCAAATAATTAAAATTTTCTGATATTGCCTTGTCTAGGCTTGAGAAATGAGAGCACGTTAGCTCTTTTTCAAATGTTGTAAAAGTGCCTCTGGGGGGCCAGATTTTGTAATTGCTGGAGCAAGGGCTCCATGTGTTAGGGGTTTTCTGCCCTTAAGTAAAGTTGTGATCTTTGTAAATTCGAGCGTGTAGCTCAGGAAATGTAAGCGAGGGGCTTGAAGCCCAGGACTTGTAGAATTCACTGCCTTGTATTTTACTTGACACATTTCTAACTTGCCTATGGGACCTGTTATATTGTTATTTGTTGATTTTTTGAAATTCTAAAAAAGAAAAGATAATATAACCTTTGTTAAAGTTTTACATTCCATTTTTGACTTTGTAGTTAGACCCATTCACCCCGGCACCTTCTTTCACCTCTGCGTCCACGGGTAACCCCGTAACAATTATTATTATTATTATTATTATTATTATTATTATTATTATTATTATTATTATTATTATTGATGTTTTATAAACGCGATTACAAGTGGAAATATGACACTCGGTTGTGGTTTCAGCCTATTATGGAGTTTTCATTTATCTCTGGCTGAAATGTATGATTTGCTTAAACATTTTAATTTGTAAAATGATTTCTGTTAATGGAATGTGGTAAATTATATGATTGAAAAGAACTGAAAAAATACTCACAATATTTTTTTACAATATGCTTTTTATCGCACCGTCCCTGATAGGTTTAATGGCGATAATGGGGATAATGGGATAGGAAAGGACTAGGAGTGGAAAGGAAGCGCCCGCGGGCTTAATTATTTAACCACGGAAAACCATCGTCGGGTTTCAATCCACTATTTCCCGAAAGCAAGCTTAGTGGCCCTAACCGCACGGCCAACTCGCTCGATCAATAATTTATTATGCTTGTATATAGTCCTATATGACATTTAAAGGAATACGAATATTGACGAAAGTAAAGGACTCAGATGTTCACGCGGTGTTGCACATCTAGTCTCTAAACTGTAAAATCTGGTAAGGTATGAACGCTACACGTATTGTACGAAGGGAAAGCAACAAATTCTGTATACAGAAAGTATATTCAATAACTTTTAATGTTATAAATGCACACACAAAGTGAAAAAAACGGAGCACAATTCCAGGCTATCATGCACATCTTTTCTTATTTGTACCAATTTGCTTTACGTCGCACCGACATACATAGGTCTTACGATGACTATGGGACAGGAAAGGGCTAGGCGTGGGAAGGAAACGACTGTGGCCATAATTAAGGTACAGCCAGGTGTAGAAATTGGAAATCAACTTCAGGGCTGCCGACAGTGGGGCTCAAACCCACTATCTCCTGAATGCAAGCTGACAGCTGTGTGACCTAAGGGCTGCAGCCACCCGCTCGGTATCATGCACATGCCTTTTCTGGACATTCGCTTTCAAAGGCATGACCATTCATGAAAGGAAAATGCCATGCCTTATATTTCGTAAAACATTAATTTCAGTGTTCAAGGAGAGATCCAAAGAATCTCATTCACGCCGACAGGGGAATCAGTCGCGAAGTCAGCCCAAGTAGGCCAATTCACGTGACAATAAGTGTCACGCAAAGTACTAGGCCTATTTTATACACACGAATATGAATTTCAAGAAAAATACTTGTGTAATAATACGCCATGGCCCTTTATAAACCTCTCTATGTAGTCATAAGCTGCACAGAAGACTGACATTTCCCTTCAGAGAAGTATATACTTCAAGCTCCAGTAGTGACTGTGCCAAACCAAATTAAAGTATTTGCCCAAACCACGACCGACTTGATGCGTCGCTCTAGCTAGCTCCTTAGCGCAGCGAGGGATCCAGATACAGTCGACCGTGGGCAAACAATCCAGCTTTTGCCAAACAGCGCGCTCACTCAATTTCGCACGCGACTGCAGCGCCAATGCTACCTCTAGTGTATTATTTACTAACTCTGTGCTCACTCGGCCGACTGGATCCCTCGCTGCGCTCCAGCTAGCTAGAGCGACGCATCAAGTCGGCCGTGGTGCTCACAACCATGTGCAGATATATTACCTATACCCTTTATTTCAAATAACATTTATGTAATTACCCCAATGAAGATCTCTTCTTACATTAACACCTAGGTAAAGTACTTACAGCGATACCCATAAGGAACTTTCACCCCATCAGCGTAGTAATTAAACCTGAGAGGACTTTTCCCATTAATGAAACTCACAACCTGATTTTCAACCCCCTTTATCATCATACCATTGCGTGCGGTCCATCTTACAAAATTGTCGTGGTCTTTATGCAGTTGCTCACAATCTTGTTACTTATTTAATACTCTATACAGTATAACATCATCCGGAAAGAGACTTACATTCTAAGTAAACACCAATAATTATAACACCACCGCTGAAACACAATCAAGTCAAGTCAATCAATACTGATCTGCATTTAGGGCAGTCGCCCAGGTGGCAGATTCCCTATCTGTTGTTTTCTTAGCCTCTTCTTAAATGATTTCAAAGAAATTGGAAATTTATTGAACATCTCCCTTAGTAAGTTATTCTAATTCCTAACTACCCTTCCTATAAATGAATATTTGTCCAAATTTGTCCTCTTGAATTCCAACTTTATCTTCATATTGTGATCTTTCCTACTTTTAAAGACGCCACTCAAATGTATTCGTCTACTAATGTCATTCCACGCCATCTTTCCACTGGCAGCTCGGAACATACTACTTAGTCGAGCAGCTCGTCTTCTTTCTCCCAATTCTTCCCAGCCCAAACTTTGCAACATTTTTGTAACGCTACTCTTTTGTCGGAAATCACCCAGAACAAATCGAGCTGCTTTTCTTTGGATTTTTTTCCTGTTCTTGAATCAGGTAATCCTGGTGAGGGTCCCATACACTGCAACCATACTCCAGTTGGGGTCTTACCAGAGACTTATATGCCCTCTCCTTTACATCATTACTACAACCCCACAACACCCCCATAACCATGTGCAGAGATCTGTACCCTTTATTTACAATCCCATTTATGAGATTACCCCAATGAAGATCTTTCCTTATATTAACACCTAGATACTTACAATGATCCCCAAAAGGAACTTTCACCCCATCAACGCAGTAATTAAAACTGAGAGGACTTTTCCTATTTGTGAAACTCACAACCTGACTTTTAATCCCGTTTATCAACATACCGTTGCCTGCTGTCCATCTCACAACATTATCGAGGTCACGTTGCAGTTGCTCACAATTTTGTAACTTATTTATTACTCTATACAGAATAACATCATCTGCAAAAAGCCTTATCTCTGATTCCACTTCTTTACTCATATCATTTATATATATAAGAAAATAGAAAGGTCCAATAATACTGCCCTGAGGAATTCCCATCTTAATTTTTACAGGGTCGGATAAAGCTTCGCCTACTCTAATTCTCTGAGATCTATTTTCTAGAAATATAGCAACCCATTCAGTCACTCTTTTGTCTAGTCCAATTGCACTTATTTTTGCCAGTAGTCTCCCATGATCCACCCTATCAAATGCTTTAGACAGGTCAATCGCAATACAGTCCGTTTGACCTCCAGAATCCAAGATATCTGCTATATCTTGCTGAAATCGTACAAGTTGAGCTTCAGTGGAATAACCCTTCCTAAAACCGAACTGCCTTCTATCGAACCAGTTATTCATTTCACAAACATGTCTAATAAATCAGAAAGAATGCCTTCCCAAAGCTTACATGCAACGCATGTCAAACTTACTTTCCTTTATACACAGGGGCTACTATAGCTACTCGCCATTCATTTGGTATAGCTCCTTCAAGCAAACAATAATCAAATAAGTACTTCAGATATGATACTATATCCCAACCCATTGTCTTTAGTATATCCTCAGAAATCTTATCAATTCCAGCTGCTTTTCTAGTTTTCAACTTTTGTATCTTATTGTAAATGTCATTGTTATCATATGTAAATTTTAATACTTCTTTAGCATTAGTCTCCTCCTCTATCTGGTCATTATCCTTGTAACCAACAATCTTTACATACTGCTGACTGAATACTTCTGCCTTTTGAAGATCCTCACATACATTTTCCCCTTGTTCATTAATTTTCCCTGGAATGTCCTCTTTGGAACATGTTTCTGCCTTAATATACCTATACATACCCTTCCGTTTATCACTAAAATTTGTATGACTGCCAATTATGCTTGCCATCATGTTATTCTTAGCTGCCTTCATTGCTAGATTAAATTTTCCAGTAAGTTCCTCAATTTCTCCTTACTTCCACAGCCATTTCTGACTCTATTTCTTTCCAATCTGCACCTCCTTCTTAGACTCTTTATTTCTCTATTATAATAAGGTGGGTCTTTACCATTTCTTAGCACCTTTAAAGGTACAAACCTGTTTTCACATTCCTCAACAATTGCTTTAAACCCATCCCAGAGTCTGTTTACATTTTTATTTACCGTTTTCCACCGATCATAGTTACTTTTTAAAAACTGCCTCTTGCCTGCTTTATCAGCCATATGGTACTGCCTAACAGTCCTACTTTTAAGACCTTCCTTTCTAACACATCTATTTTTAACTACGACAAAAACAACTTCATGATCACTAATGCCATCTATTACTTCGGTTTCTCTATAGAGCTCATCTGGTTTTACCAGCACCACGTCCAGGATATTTTTCTCTCTGGTTGGTTCCATCACTTTCAGAATCAGCTGTCCTTCCCATATTAACTTATTTGCCATTTGTTGGTCATGCTTCCTGTCGTTCACATTTCCTTCCCAACTGACATTTGGTAAATTCAGATCCCCCGCTGCAATCACATTCCTTTCCATGTCGTTTCCCACATAGCTGATTATCTTATCAAATAATTGTGAATCCGTGTCAGCGCTATCCTTTCCCGGTCTGAACACTCCAAAGACATCAAATTGCCTATCATCTTTAGAAATGAGGCTAACACATAGAATTTCATGTGTCTCATCTTTAACTTTTTCGTAGCTTACAAATTCTTCTTTCACCAGAATGAACACTCCCCCTCCCATCATTCCTATCCTATCTCTACGATACACACTCCAGTTCCGTGAGAAAATTTCTGCGTCCATTATATCATTTCTCAGCCATGATTCGACTCCTATTACAATATCTAGTAAATATATATATATATATATATATATATATATATATTAAATTACTTAATTCTGTCCCTTTATTTACAATACTTGTACAGTTCAACACTAACATTTTTATGACGTCGCTACTTGACTTCTAGATCTCTTCGCCCTCATCACCGCTCCCTAGACAACCCCGTTTCCCTGAATGTACCTCCCTATTACCCTTCCAAAGAAATTTCCTAACTTATACGTACCACTGCGGTTTAAGTGAAGTCAATTTGAGCGCAGATCCCCATCTCCTACCCACCCATTAGGATCTTGAAATCTCACTCCCAGTTTCCCACATACCCACTCTATAGTCTCATTTAAATCCCCAGTCACCCTCCAGTCTCGTCCTACACAGAATTCCACTGATAACAATCTCCGCTTTCTTAAATTTCATCCGTGCTGCATTTACCAGATCCCACACATCCCCAACTATGTTGGTACTTATATCAGCTTGCCTTACGTTGTTGGTACCAACGTGAAACACTACCACCTTCTCCTTCCCCTCCTCCCTCTCTTCTACTTTCCTCAACATCTGCCTTAACCTAATTCCTGGATAACACTCTACCCTGGTTCCCTTTCCTCCACACACTTTCCCCACATGCCTAACGATGGAATCCCCAATGACCAGAACCTCAACCCTACCCACCCCTCATTTGATCCCCTCCCCTCCTGGTCAGCCCTATCTTTCCTGATAGCTGCAGAAGCTACTTCCTCCTCCCTTTTCTCCTTCCCATGACCCTGTTCCACCTGTCTTTTCCTATCCTCTACTCTACATTTCCCTTTCCTACCTTTTCCCTTCCTCCTACTTCCACACATCTCAGCAACAGTTTCCTGTTCCTCATCTTCCCTCTGTTGCTGGACCAGGAGTGGCTCGTACCGATTTCGCACAGACACCTGTCCTGAATTCTGATCCTGAATAGAGCCCTTAGCCTGCAATCTCCTTCTCCTCAGAACATTAGACCACCTGTCTTCTAAAACTCCCCCCTTTCCTTCCTCTCCCTCTTGTACACCTACTGTAACCTGTACATTGTTTGAGGGAGGCCTATCTTCCTTCCTGTCTTCCGTGAGAATCCTAATTATCTCCCTCAAACTCTCCATCTCTTCCCACATTCCGCTCAATGCATCGCCACACCCACAGTCCCTACACTTGCACTCCTTAGCCATTCTTTACGGAAACAATCAAAATAAAAGGAAAAATAAAATAACTTATGTGCAGAAAAAAATTGAACGGAGGGATATATTGTCTGGGATAGTACTCAAAGTTCACACGACAATAAGGTTATTTATATACGACTACACTACAATACTACTTAGTCGAACTCTATTTTTGTCCTACAATGCCTGTTAATTACTGAATACCGAAAGGAATACAGAAGAATTACACAAATCTAAACGGCAATTAAGCCTACCCTAATTACAAAAACAGAGTTTTAGTAAAAGAGTTTCTACAGATACCTCTACTACACCGGTACTACACAAAAAATACACGCTAAATTCTAATAAGATATTACTCGCTTACTACTGTACAGTACACTACAATATGTTTAAATTACGTTCAGACGTATCCTAATTACAATATCGGTACCGTATGTCACTACTAAGCACAAACAGAAATAAAAATTGCGAGTTTAAAATTTGCAAGAACTATTTTGCTCAAAGATTACGAACAAAGCTAAATGCTCAGACAGGTTATTATTAGTACTATGGTCTAATAGATTCACACGAAAGATAAACACGAATATAGCAGACAAGATACGGTACTATCTAAATATACTGTATCAATTCTCAGCTGAAAGGTGGTTATATGAATTTTTACCGGTGGTGGATTACTATTATTTTTCCTACTACGTGGGACGGAGAATAAAAGTGTCCTTAGATGCTGAAAAATAGGAGGTTGTCTACAATAATTTCTGTCAAAACTATGCCTGGGGTTGAACTGCAATATTATTGCGATATAGTAATTTGATTAATAACTTTTACTCGATAAATAAACGAAGGTGGAAAGTACAAAGTATGCAGGGAACTAAGACTACAAATTATCGGAATATAGTAATCAGCTGATTTTGTATTTATTTACACAACTACCATGTGCATGTAGCAACAATCGTCAACAATTCTCATAGAATCTTCTACAATCCAAAAACTGTTAAGTAACGTAAATATCCAGTGAAATTACCGTGTACTCTCTTTAACTTCTTTTTAAATCGAAGTTTACAGGCGAATCGTGTTATTTAATTTAATAAATTATTACTTTCGTGATAGTTTGAACGGTTATCTATACGAAATATCGGAAACGTTGCTGCAGAAGTTACAATGAGTTAAAACTCCTTATGATAATCTGCCTTTGTAAGTATTATACTGAAACAGGAACGCCCGTACTTCAGTTTTGCGGAGAGCATGGGTAACGCCAAGGCGTGTACGGTTCATGCTTTAGAGAGTATGAGAGAAGGGTAGTGAAATAAGTTCATATTTAAAGTGGAACTTGCAGTTTATTCAAAAGAAATGCATAGAAATTATATCACCTTTTACAGACGAAGATGTGGAGGAGGCGTCGTTGTGCGGCGTCGGTGTCGTCTCCCGTCGTCGGTGCCGGCGTCGTCCCACGTTGTCGGAGTTGACCCACGGCAGTTGTCAGCCATTGATGTTGACGGAGACTCGAACCTGGGGCGGTCGTCTGATGATCGTGCAGCGTGGAATAGTTGTTAAGTTTTGTATTCCACAAAGTCCTATGAAAGGAGCAGAGAAATGTAGAACTTTCGCACAGAATGTCAATGGAATTTGATACGACACTTTTCTACCGCACTGCACTGCGGATTAAGGCGAGACACTGTTAACTGGTCGAATAGGTTCCACAGTAAATGGTGTTGGTGGTGGTGGTGGTGGTGGTGATTATTGTTTTAAGAGGAAGTTCAACTAGGCAACCATCCTCTATATAACACTAATCAGAGAGAAAAATGGAAGGGGTCCGACACTTCGAAAAGTGAAGGTATCGGCCAAAGGAAGACAAGGGCCACGAAGGGCGTGAAATTTAAAGACTCCCTAGCCCTCGCAAACCTAATAGCGTCGGGGTCGGAAAAGAACAAGAGTTGATCAAGGAAGATCTAATAGGATAGATGAAAGTGAGGAGCCTGGCACAAGTAAGTGGAAGCAATGCCAGGACTCAGCTAAGAGCCCCGTGATCGCCAACCCACGCTCCAATGTTCAGAGCCCCTGGGACCCCTTTTAGTCGCCTCTTACGACAGGCTGGGGTTACCGTGGGTGTTATGCTACCGCCCCCACCCACAGGGGGTTAAATGGTGTTGGACGCAATTTTGAAAAAAGATGAATTCAAAGTCACAGTTCTGTGAGAATAATGCAATAGGCACCATCAAACTTGAAATAATAAGCAATGAAAATAATCTGGAACTTTCTGAGATGCGATAGTTTGGCGCTTTACTCAATCTCAAAAGAAAATAAATTAAGTTCTTTGGACACAGTCTCTGCACTGTTTGCAATGAGACGGTAGATGACGGCGTCGTCCCGCAGTAGGCCATCCCGCGTGTTGATATCCCTGGATAGTATCCGGATCAAGGAAGTGCGATTACAGGCTAGGTGAGCAGGAGTGGTTTCAGGAATGTTTGCAGGAGAATAATTGGAAATTCAGAATTGTTGCATTTGTCACACTTACTTGTTTAAAAGAACTTGCCTTTTCCGAGGCAGTTACGGAACAGCACGGGACATGAATTGCATAATTTGCTCTAGTAACGCTACAAATGTTTTAGTCTTCCTCAGCACTCCAGGATCTTAAAAATATGTAAGGCTGAGGACCGGGCTTTCAGTCGCAGAAACATCCTTCACAGCTAGTATTTTCTTCCCCTCCACGCACCAGATAGCACTGCTACCTCTATGTTGGATGTAGTAGCTGGAGATTCTGAGACAAAGCCAACCTGCTAAAACATAATCATGTTTAGTTAAAAACACTGAAATGAAAACAAATTTACCTTCAAGAGAGTTTTCAATTACAGCAAGAACGTGTTAGAGTCTGTCGTCGTTCGCTAGCTGTGGCTGTCTCTTGTTATGTTAAGGAAAATCTGTGAATACTGAAGGAGTGGAATTAGGCAGAGGAGACCATCTAGTTGGCTCTCACTATAATTACTACAACTAAAATGTTTTCATTCCTCCCCTGAAGGGGGAGGCGGGCCTGTTAGACGGTGATGCCGTCTCTCAGACCGGGAGATTTGTGACGGTGAAGGAGATGCTCGGAGGTGAGGGGGCTGGGGCCTATATTAGGAACTGTCCCGGCATTTGCCTTAGTGCAGGAGAACGGGAAACCACGGAAAACCATTCTCAGGACAGTCGACGGTTGCGGTCAGCCGTGAGGTCCAGCCCTGCCCGTCTCCCGAAGGCAGAGGCGTGGAGCCGTGGCCACCCCTCCTCTGCTCGGTTCGCCGGTCAGAGTGCAGAGCTGTTGGACCACGAACCAGCCGAGACCGACTCTGCATCTACCGATCTCACTATAATTGTCTTCTCTAAAATGCCTACTAGAAACCATCGACCTTTCCCCACGAGTCCACACAGTACCTGGTTTATCAACTTGTTGAGAAACAGTTGAAATACACTAATTTCTTAATTCTGGATTAAGCAGGAAACTTATGAAACGAAATGGATTAACATTTTCCCTCACGGAACACAGCGGTAGACCATTTTACTAAAATACTCATCAAAACCACTACTACTTGCATTTGTCACTATGGAGTTAAACAGGCGCTAATACCCAAGCTAGGGTGGTACAACGCGATCTTAGCGGCGACTGGTGAACTTCATGTAGCATCTTTGGCATCTTCATTAGCGCAGAACTGCTCGCATTTCCCGGCCTTGTAAATAGCGTAGGCAACGATTCAGACGTTACCAAGACAGTCTCTCTGCACGGCCAACTAGTATATATACGCTGCGCTAGCTAGAACAACGGATGAAATGGGCCGTGCTCTCAGCAAACGGCGAAGATTGATCAGGCATTGGTCGACTCTTGCCATGATTTCGGCATCCTTGTTGAAGGTCTCCGCAGACATTCTGTTCTTACCTGAAAATTCTCTTTCTTTTCTTCCAAGCTTGTGTTAAATTCTGAAAGAAAACACAAACGTAAGAGGAGAAATGTACATTTCGAACCGTGCTACTGAACTCACCAGTGTGGATGGATCTGCCGAGCTCTTTTCCACTCTGCTGGATCCTTGTGTAATTTCTGATAAAATCGTGAAATGTGTTTCGTGATTATCAATATTTTCACGTCAGTGATGCATATTTCATTACGAGAAATTCCTTCTAGAACAGTTTTCCCCACATTCCATCAAAGCACTCGTAGGTGATATTCAGACGGTGTTGCATTTATTGATTGAAGCTTTCGTTTCAAATAGTTTGAAATAGCCTTGTAAAAACAAGCGTCTGCGAACATAAATAATTTTTGGAATGTCCCTGCCAGTTGAGTAGTGGACACAATAACAATTGTGCATACTGTTATAAATAGCTCCCATTGCCTGGGGAGTGATAATTCACCGCTAGAAATTGAAGCAGGAGGATCAAAAATCTATTAACTCCAATTTTTGGCGAAATTGAGTAATGGGTTGGATGGGGCTTTTTAGTGTGTTCTGCATGAACGGAACACGAGGTGTTTTTACAATCCATGCAAAGCAAAACACCTCTTACTCCATGGAATTAGAGAGTTCTTGCTTTCCATACTTTATTTCCAGGTAGATGGAACATCATCACTTAACCAGCCGAGCAGAGATTGAAAGGTTAAAATGGAATCGAATTCAAGTTCCGAAAGGAAAATAAGTGGAAAGAAACGAATAAATGAAGTTAAATGGAAGCAAAATAGTATTTAAAGGCTTAAAGCAAATGGCAATTAGCTAACCTCAAATGTTTAATTTGATATTGTATTACCCGAAAAGTTGTATCACTGCTGAGATGTGAAATAGTAGTTTTCTTCTCTTATATAAATGTCATTTATAAACATACGCTTTAAATAAACGTGTTAGTATTAGCATTCGTAATTTTCTAGGTGCAAAAAGCAGTGCTTTTCTAAATACTCTGATGGAGTAAAGCAACACATTCCTCAAATTCCTCATATCACAAAGTAAAGTGATACGATATTTGGCATCCCACAAAAAAGAAATCCATGTGAGTAAAACTGTGAAAAGTACAATATGGAGTCGATTTAACATCCAGAGACTCAATACAACTGCATTTTTTCCCACTCAACAAAAGTACAACTCACACTTGGCACTGAAAATATAAAAGCAAAAGGATTTGCAAAATTTAATGAATTTCACTTCGGAGGAAAGTAGGATGTATTACAAAACTCTGTTTGCTGACAGTAATAACCCTGATTTACAGACTGAACAAGAGAATGAAACAAACAGAATATCTGTAATGAAAGTCTTGAGGTTTATTTGTGGTTTTATTTATGTATTTTGGTATAATTTAGATTAGAGTATTTAATGGATATCAGCCTCACGCTGTACCTTTGAAATTTAAAAATAAAACAATCCTAATTTTAATAATGAACTTTCATATTCTATCGTTCCATACGGTACTTATGGTATACTGGTACCTTTTCTGTCACATTTTTAATATTTCATTATTTCATAGACTCCGGAAGTCAAAAAAAAACCCTAACTCCACCACTATTTAATTCTAATGATAGCATTAAATAATATAAACACTTAAGTTATGAAGCATTTAATAGATAAAGAATATACTTTTACTAAATGTGGGCACATAAACGCATTAGATTTTAAATCAATACTGGAGATTATCAGTTTTTCTCTCTCCGGTAAAATTACGTTTACTGGAGTTAGTGGGTTTTTGATTTCCCTGCTTCAATTAGTAATGAGCGATACCGTGATTTGTGAGTCACAGCATGGTTTTATGATATCAGTGATTTTTACCGTGACGTGATCGCAATCACCCGTGCTGCTAGTTATTTGTAGCTTGTGATCACCAGTGGGCTTTGTTATTATTTTGACTATCTGTGCGTGCGAATATTTATTAGAAAATCAGCCGTGAACAGTTTTCTCAGAAAGACTGTCTTTGTGATTTCCTCAACTGAAGTCAACATAGGTCATTACAATGACGTCAGTAGGAATGTAGCGATTAAAAGCAATGTTATCATATAAACTACTCGATCAAATGAAAAACCGGACATTTTCTCCCTTTTAAGGAATAGTACTACGGTGCCGATTTAACAGTCCAAAGTTAATTGCTGGAATGACCAGGAAGCAGACAGAACACTCTTCTGTCATTATTCCGTTAAATGTGCACCGATGTGCACGCTGGTCATTCTGATCAGTGCTTCAGAGTAGGGATTGAATAACTGGAATGCTATGATGAACCAGTGTGTTACGTACCAGTAGTCTCAGACAATTTATGAACCAGAGGAAAAGAATAACAAGCTAAAGAAGAGAGATTAACTCCCCAGCTACTTCCGCCAATATTCAGGCAGGCTGTTATAATCGGAACGCAGCAGTAATCCCATCTATCGGAGATGAGTGGCAGCAGAAGACACAAAGCACATCACAACAAACAATGGTCAATGTAATGTTACTGTTGATCAATTTTATGAGCTTCCTATATTGTAGGCCTTCACATTTAGTTTTCATCCGACTCTGTGATATATTAGGGGATCTTATAAACTTATTTATAGCGTAAACTGTAGTTCCTTATTCCCTGACTTTGCATACCGGTTTTCATTAAATTCTCTTCAGCCGTTTTCTCGTGATGCGCGTATATACATAGATACAGACAGAAATTACGGATAATTAAAAAGTGCTTTTCCTTGTTACTGGACACGACAGAAATACAATTATTTTTAAATTCTGAGCAATGTATAGACAAAACTCTTATTTTATAAGAGCCTGCATTTTGGTTGCAGTATAGAACACGGTCGTTACAAGTTTACTTCTAGATGCACAGACATAGCTTTTTGCTTCCAAATTTACTTTTACTTGGACATGCTGAAATCCATCCAATATGCCAAGAAAAAATAAGAAGAAGAATTTAGGACCAACATTGGCAACGGCCGTGTTTTGCCCGTAACCAATTATTTGGTACCGTTGTGCTAGAAAATGAAATTCAACAAATGTGCCTGGTACAAATGAAAAACAGATGATGGATAACTCTATTCTCGGCCACCTGAAGTTAGCGTTACCACAGCACTTTTCCCTAGATACAATATCATTAATCACATCAACAGGCATCAAAGAATCATATGATCTAAAATGTTACCTCTTAGACGGTAACGCCGTCTCTCAGGCCGGTGAAGGAGATGCATTGAGAAGGTGAGGGGGTTGGCGGCCGTGGTATATACTAGGAGCTGTCCCGCCATTCGCCTTAGTGCAGGTCTGTTAGGTCATCAGCCCACAGGTTGGTTGGATCCTCAAATAGCACCACCAAAGGTTATGCAGTTATAAGGAAACTGCAAAAACCAATGGCAGAGCCCAAATGAGGCGTACTAGGCAAGATGAGGAGTGAGGTAGTTTGCCATTGCTTTCCTCACTGGACTGCTACTGCAGCACGACTGATCCTATGAGCAACACCTTTCATAACACTCAGACACTAGTTGTGCTCCAAATGTCATTACTCAGCACCACCCATACCCCAGCAGCTTCCACATTGTCACAGCCATGAATGAGACGGGGACTTCGATGGAAGCTACACTTTGCTCTGGCCTGTACCAAGAGACGGATACGAGAATGGAAAACCACGAAAAACCACCCTCAGGACAGCCGACGTTTGGGGTCAGCCGTTAGGTCCAGCCCTGTTCTGTCTCCCGAATGCAGAGGCGTAGAGCCACGGAAGGGCCGTGGCCACCCCTCCTCTGCTCGGTTGGCCGGTCGGAGTGCAGAACTGTTGGACCACGGATCAGCCATGGCCACTTGGGGGCCGAGATCCACTCTGCATCCACCGACCTAACATTCACTAGTTCGGTACATAGCAGAGGTGCTCACGCTGGGCGTTCCTTCCCGCGGGCGCCTGGCACTGTAAGTGGGCGGACTGGCAGGCGATGAGCGCAGCGTATGCTATTCAACCAGTGAAGATGGGCTACGTCACAGGGCGTGCTCCCGGTCACTCTCGATCAGTGCTGCGTTACCCGGGTTTGAAATGGAGGCAGAAAATCATGAAAGAAAGAGGGCAGAAATCCACGTCATTTTCAATTCACGCTGTAAGAAATAAGTTATTAATGTTCATTGCAGTTTATGGAGTTTGACCGGACACAATAAAGAGTTAGGCCTACATCCTCAAATATTTTTATAATGTACGTAATGAATTATAATTTTTACCATTACATTTTAAGAGGTATTTTAGAAACAGTTCATATATAATACGGAGTTAAGGTGGATAAACTGTGGCTTGTGTAGTAGTGGGTTTAAATTATCTGTTAAACATTCCAATCATGCTTACTGGGAATAAAATCAATGAGGTTATTTATTTGAAGGCATATTGTACAGCTATCTGGTAGATACATTTATATTGTTTCAGGTTTTACATGTAGGCCTTTTCTCTTTCCGCCTATGTGGTTTTCTCCTGACCCTTAATACCACGCCTTAACACCACATACCTAACACAAACCCTGGCCTTGGTAGCGTGTTTGACATGGAAACAGGCAAATACTCCTTTTATCACCTCCCACTCTTCCCTGCTATCTCTTTCTTCTTAGGAATAATAGCATGTCGGAGGCAATGTATATTGAGACGGTTGCCACGCGGGGGGAGCGGGCTTCGCCCTCCCCCACCCCGAAAAAAATGTGATGATCACATTGGACTGAAACCTTGAAATCATGGCTGATCACAGTGACAGTGAAGGAAGTAACAACCGTTACTCGTGATTTTTAGATACCAGTGAAAAATTGACAGTTCGTGATATCATCCATCACTACTAAAGATAGATGGACCAGTATGATTTGGTCAACGATACAGGTTGGAGATGGCAACGAGAAACCACTCTAGTAAAGTAGAGATGAACGGAGTTGTTTCGGAAAATTACTGTGTCCCAAATAGCAGTCCTGGGTTTACTAACTTAGTTGGGGGAGTTCGGAAATGTCAACAAGCATCGTGTCCGTGTACGCTAATTCCAAAATTGTTTCCCCACTGCGAGTTTCATGCATTGTTTTATTGGGAAGCGTTTTAGGGTAGCTGAGGCTAAACAAGGTAAACTGGTACCTATCTTTATCCAGTAGGTACTAGGAGCAGTATGAGTAGGATCGCAGGAATTCAGGGTGAGTAGTTAGCTAATGACGTGTTTACAAGAGATTTACTAGGCGAAGCTGTCTCCATTGAGTGACATACAGTAAGCCTTTCCTCATCTGATGGTATTTATACGTTTAAAATATTCATTTTCAGAATATTTTGCTCTCAAAATTAACACCGACAAGACCAAGGTGATGGCCACTTCCAGAACTCGTAACACGCACATTCCTATGACCATTCATGGGGAACCAGTCGAACAAGTGCAAAAATACGTGGATTACTGAGTGGTGGTGGTGATTATTGTTTTAAGAGGATGTACAACTAGCCAACCATCCTCTACATAACACTAATCAGAGAGAAAAAGTGAAAGGGACCCGACACTACGAAAAATGAACGTATCGGACAATGAAAGACAAGGGCCACGAAGGGCGTGAAATTGAAAGACTCCCTAGGCCTCCATATGTAATACCGTCGGGTTCGGAAAAGAACAAGAGTTGACCAAAGGAGATCGGATAGGATAAATGAAAGTGAGGAGCTTGGCACAAGTTAAGTGGAAGCAATGCCAGACTCAGCTCAGGGCACATACGCTCTCAAGTTGAGAGACCCTAGGGCCCTTTTAGTCGCCCTTTACGACAGGCAGGAGATATCGTGGGCATTATTCTTCCACCCGCACTGCAGGGGGAACTAATCAGAGAGAAAAAATTGGAAGGGATCCGAATCTTCGAAAAAATGAATGTATCGGCCAAAGAAAGACAAAAGCCACGAAGGGCGTGGAAATGAAAGACTCCCTAGGATTCACAAAGCTAATGCCGGCGGGGTGGGAAAAGAACAAGAGTTGATCAAGGGAGGTCGGATAGGATAGATGAAATTGAGGAGCCTGGCACAAGTAAGAACCAGACTTGAGGTACTTCTGGCTACTGTTAACAACCTCATAGGTGACCACAGTTCGCTGACTTGAGTCTGGTGTTACCTGTCTTCGCTAATCATTGTTCGTCTGTCCGTCTCCATGGCTAAATGGTTAGCGTGCTGGCCTTTGGTCACAGTGGTCCCGGGTTCGATTCCTGGCGAGGTCGGGAATTTTAACCATCATTGGTTAATTTCTCTGGCACGGGGGCTGGGTGTATGTGTCGTCTTCATCGTCATGTCATCCTCATCATGACGCGCAGGTCACCCACGGGAGTCAACTCGAAAGACTTGCACCTGGCGAGCCGAACCTGTTCTCGGACACTCCCGGCACTAGAAGCCATACGCCATTTCACTTCACTGTTCGTCTACTTTCGTTGTAGTCCTACCTTATATCTTCTCTAACTGCAGAGCATGGAAGCAAGAGAGTGAGTGGGGAGGATGAAGAAGGTTAAAATGAAGATGTATAAGAAGCAGGAAGAAAAGGAGATGGAATAGAACCAGTTGGCACAATGGTCAATCGGAGTGGAAGAGGAGTGAGAATGTTGTTGAGGGTCCTGCTCTTATATGGTAAGTTCTAATGGTTACGTGAACGCTGGTGATCCACGAAATATCACTGTAATATTTGTCACAAATTGAAGAGAGTACTTGTTTTTACTCAAATAAAGTCTCAAATCCCAGGTTGATTAAGAAATAATACGAAATATTTTATTTTAGTGAATACATACTTTACTGCCTTACAACAACTATTTCTGCTACGTCGCAGCGCTTCCGTAAGTGTTTTGTTTGAGCAACACTGTCGTCTTTGATGTCCTTGCTCACTGAAGTTCTTTTGTGTCGTTTTATTGATTTTTCTCATTCGATGTAATTTGATGGGCTGTCACTTCATGTGCATTAACTGATTCATTAAACGATTTATTGGTCCAGGGATCATGCTATTTTTGGTTCAACAAAATACCCGCACTCCCATTCATCGGTGCCAGCCAAAGAAAGAGAGCTAGGGCTCGTTGGTGCAGCGGAATGCAACATAATGGACTCCTGTTTACAGCTCGTATGTACGTACTCATATTTCTTGCTAGTAACGACGGTATTTCTTAATCTACCTGGGATTTGAGGCTTTATTTCAGTAAATCAATGATTACCTTCCATTTGTGACAAATATTACAGTGATATTTCGTGGATCACCAGCGTTCATGTAACCAGTTCTAATATTTTAGTGACATCTCTTTGAGTTAATGACTTAGAAAACGAAATGACTGTACCACGGCCATCCTGAGGAAGTTCGAGTTGGCCGTGACTGTATTCATTGTTTGTCCAACCCTTGTCCCGTTTCCCTACGGGGTCTGGTATGAGGTGAGATGAATCTGTCGTGGCGAGTTTTTATGACCGGATGCCCTTCCTGACGTCAACCTCATCAGATGAGTTAATGAGATGAAATGATTGGCGTGATATATGATAGTAAGGAGAGGGTGAAACCCGGTGCCAGCACATAGCCTACTCGTGTAGAATAGCACCAAGGGGTCAGCTCAAGGTTAACGTCTCCATCTGACGGACGAATCATCATCAACAGCGCCAAATGCTCTCACACCCTATGAGCACTGGTTATTGCTTATTTATCACTGTAATAATGTGGTGGTGGTGGCCCTACAACAAGGCGACCATCCTCTATATAAGAATAATCAGAGAGAAAAATGGAAGGGGCCCGACACTTCGAAAAATGAAGGTATGGGCCAAAGGAAGACAAGGGCCACGAAGGGCGTGAAAATGAAAGACTCCCTAAGCCTCCAAGCGTAATGCCGTGGGGATCGGAAAAGAACAAGTGTTGACCAAGGGAGGCCGGATAGGATAGATGGAAGTGAGGAGCGTGCCAGAAGTGGAAGCAATGCCAGGACTCAGCTAATGGCCCCGTGGTCAGCAGCCCACGCTCCAAAGTACATAGGCCATGGGGCCCCTTTTAGTCGCCTCTTACGGCAGGCAGGGGAAATCGTGGGTGTTATTCTACCGCCCCGACCCACAGGAGGACTCTGTTTACCTCAGCCAGTTTTAAGCCCTGATCTGTTCTAATGTTGGAATGTCAAGAATGTGATGTTTTGACGACGTTAAATTTGCAGTATTACCAAAAGTAATTGTACAGTAATGTCGTATATAAGGAAATATTTACCGGCACCCCACTGGCCGTCATGTTTTAACGGGTCTCAACTAGTTACGGTTAACTTTCAACAACATTTCGTAACTATGAGAACAATTACAATGTTAGAAGAGAGAACAAATTATATACCTCGTATGGCATCTACAGACAGATCTAAGAAGCCTTATATTTTATTAATTACCAACAAAATTATTTTCTCGTTTGTAATAGGTGGTAATTCCTTTGTTTGACCAGGGAGTAAAGAATACAAGAAGATGCCTTGGAGCTCTGAAGTGAATACGGTGAACGCAAATTGTATTTGCGGGTATTTCCTGATGCAAACACTGTACGACACGCTAAAACGTAAAAGAGATACTAATATTTAGTTAATGTTGTACCTCTCACAATGTCGTGTTGTGCATACGGTTGCACGAATCGGAAATCCAAAAATATTCCTGGAATAACATTTCACAGGTAAGATTCTAAGTATGGCTTGTAATATGCAGTACAGTATATAATATTACCTCCATTGTTATTGTGCTAGTATTTCGGAGACTAAGAAGCACCGTCCATTTTTTGTAAGAAATTTTAGGTTAGACTTGTTGTTTATCGTCAATTTTTCCTGAGGTTTCCTGTTCATGAAGAAAGGAGAGCAGAGTGCTTTAAAGCCATTAGAAGAGAAAATTGGATACTTTCTCCGTACACCAGAATATGTTCAGGACATTTCAAACCGAAATTGTCCATGAAGAAATTTGTTTTTAAGGAGAATGCAGTACCTACTATTTTTGAAGCATTCCCTTCTTACTTACAGAATTAGAGCACTGGAGGCCTAGGGAGTTTTTCATTTGCACTCCCTTCGTAGCCCTTGTCTTCCTTTGGTCGATACCTTCATTTTTCGAAATGTTGGATCCCTTCCATGTTTTCTCCTAATTAGTGTTAATAGAGTGTTAATAGAGGATGGTTGCCCAGTTGAACTTCCTCTTGAAATAGTAATCACTACCACCACCTCTAAAATATGTATCTCCTTATGGGTGAGGACGGTAAAATAATGCCCACGGTATCCCCTGTTTTTTGGAAGAGGCGACTGAAAGGGGCCCCAGGAGCTCTGAATTTGGGAACATGGATTGGCAACCACGGGTCCCTTAACTGAGTCCTAGCATTGCTTCCACTTACTTGTGCCAGGCTAATTTTAATCTCATGTCGGACCTCCTATGGTCAACTCTTGTTCTTTTCCGACCCCGAGGTACAAGGGGATTCGAGGGCGAGGGAGTCTTTCATTTTCTCGCCCTTCATGGCCCTCGTCGTTCTTTGGCCGATATCTTAATTTCTTTCTGATTAGTGTTAATAGAGGATGGTTGCCTCGTTGTACTCTCTCTTAAAGCAATAGTCACCATCACGTCGTAAAAGGCGATTAAGGGGGCCTAAGGGGCTCTTACCTTCGCAGTGTAGTTTGGCGTCCAAGTGGCCTAAGGGGCTCTTAAATTTGGAGTGTGGGTTGGCGTTCAAGGAGCGCTTAGCTGAGTCCTGCATTGTTTCCACTTGTGTCAGAGGATGGTTGTACGTCCTGTTAAAACAATAATCACCACCACTCCAAAATATGTAGTAAGCAATGTTGCTATGCTCAGTTTGGTGATTTATTGCGCATTCCCCTAAAGCTTTCAGATTGCGGTATGCCATTATTAAAAGTCTACTCCTTACCATTACTGATATCTGGTGAAGATTTGCATCTCCTGTATTTATTATACTCGGCTTACAGTACCGATAGTCAACTAGAGAGAGAGTAGATTTAAGGCTGCGGGTCAAGAGAAACGCTTCCTTAGAGCTCAGTAAAAAATGCATTAAAAGGTCTGTTTGCCAGAAAATTTTATTACAGTAAATCGTCGTGTTATTTTGAAAACGATTGTACTTAATTGAGCGATTCGAAGTTTCCTACTCCCGAGAAAATGTTTTAGTTCCTATATCCACAACGTAAATATTGCCATGTTTGCTAACCATAGGTAGAGCCCTACAAACTGTATGGCAGTGCGGATAATTTTGCTGATAATTTCTAAATAATGACGTTCATTGATTTTCACTCAGGTATACTCTTATTTTTGCTTGTGATTAGGTGACCCTTGACAGTGGTATGGGAGAACAGTGATATATAGACCATAAAGCCTAAAATCTAACCTAAGCCTAGCTGGCTCCTGTCCTCAATTAATGGAAGTAAGGTCGGTAGTTTTCGCAAGAGGAAGTTCCTCATAAACCTGTGACTGTAGGGGTTCTGGTGCCAGGTGTCAGGCCTATTGTATTATGGTAACAGATCTACCTACCTGTTTCAATATCATAGGTGTAAGTAATGTATACTGTACTTAAATATTTACAATATCCGCGGATAACCATTTTGCGGATGCGGATATTATTTTGTATATCCGCGCAGGGCTCTAACCATGGGGGGCGTGGCCGTTGGCTTCAAGCGATAACCACAGAGAGTAGTGTAGCGGGCAGCTCCCTGTATTCTTTACTCCCTGTGCTTGGCGAAGAATCGCACCTCCAGCAAGGAATTCTAATTTTAAAACATCACCAACAACATTGTCCCACTAAGTTCGAAAAGGGAACCTGTAAATGGCAACGACCGGCAGCGCTGATTACATTCACAAACGCAACTCCTGACGTAAGCGAAGGTTAGAAGCCGTGAATCTATCTGTTGCCGCTCAGCCAACTAGATCTTCGCTAGCTAAAGCGTCGTATCAAGTCTGCCGTGGTTGACGGTTTTTTTTTAATTTATTGGCTTTAGGTGCCAGACCAAACAGCCAGCTAGAAATACATTAGATAACAAAGCATATACATTAAATATACACTGAGAATACATATACACCTATGAATCTTCCATAGTATTATACTGGTATTACGTTCCGAGCCCGTACAGAATGCGCGCACACACATACGAAGAGAAAAAAGAACAAAAGAACAAATTGGGACACTGCAACTGTAGTATGTTTACGTAGTTTTTCTGAAGTAGTATCACGTCAAACTTTATAATCTTAAATCGGTGTCTTTTAAGAATATGGCGATTGCATTAAACGCTTCTGGTTGTTGGGATGATAAAATGCACTGGATGTTGAGTGGTAGTTGGAAGTTCAATGAAAGTAAAGTTGTTATACATTTTTGCTGCTGTACATTATAAAGATGGCACGAGAAGAAGATGTGGTTGGCGGTCACAGGAACAGTAGGGCGAGTTTAGGACTCCTATCCGATAGAGATGATTTGAAAAACTGCCGTGATTGAAGCTCATGCGAATAAGAGAAGTGATGTATCGGCGACAAGAACCAAGGTGAGTGAGGAGGGTATGGTTGGACTGCAGCGTATTGTTTTCCCCGTTGCCCTTTTGTAATATACCATTCTTCTTCAATTTGCGCCCATGAACGCTGCTTGATACGTGGCACGTAGTCTCGAATAGACACTGGTGAATCTAGCCGTTCGCCCAAATGCGTTGCTGCTCTAGCGAACCGGTCAACATACACGTTGTGTTTGATACCTTTATGACTAGGTATCCAAAGAAAGTGCACAGCAATATTGAGACGAGTAAGTTGTCGAATTCTCTGAATAATCTGAATTTGACGAACCGTTAATGTGTATAGTATGTAGCAGGTTGACGTTATACGAGATCATAATAATGATCCATGGCCCTCTGTTCCAAGAAAGTGCGATGACAAAAGCATAGTTAAAATGAAATTAGAAATTATTGTATTAGAAAGTGTCTTTGCCTGTTATATAGATATATAAAATCTACAGTTTTTACGTTTAAATTCCTGGCGGTGATAATGAAGACAAGTTTTGGTAAGTAAAAGTCTTTTTCGTGTAATATACCTGGATGTTGTAGTTTATTAACATCCGCACGATTTACGTGTCGGCGTAAGAATATCGCAGGGGAATTGGTTTTGTTGATTTGTATGTTGAGAGGAATAAGCTTGCTTTTAACTGTATAATTCTAGAAATCAACCTACGAAATACGAGACATTTGGAAAAAAATTTAGTTCAATATTTTGGACAAATATAATTCGTTCGGAGTGGAAAGAGAAAAAGGCATGACTCAGAATGTCTGTACATTTTTAGCGTTGCTGTTTGTGATGGCTCTAGTTTCAATTAAATTTAATATTTCATTGTTTCAAATTAAGGTTCCTTAGAAAATTGTAATACATCTTGTGAGTTGTGTTGAATAGCATTCACCGGGAATTTCTTGGGTCTTCAGTTTTCAAGAACTGTTTTGTATCAGTTTCTTGTAAAGATATGAGTGGCATTTCTCTTAAAGTAGCGAATATCTGTCGTCGTTTAGAAAGAAACTGATGTAATAAACGTAGGCCTACTGCTGTTACTTATGTCGTCGGGGATACCTAATAAGAACTATAGTTCCAATACTTTTTGTTAGCTGAGTGTTGGCGAGGGCAAAACTCTCAAATCTTAAATGGAGGACGGTATAGTTTACTGGTGTCAAGTCGTCATCATCATAAATATCATCATCTTCATCTGGAGCAGTTTCCAACCACAGGTTGGGTCTGCTTGGAACATAAGCCTCTCCATCGTTTTCTGTCCATCCACCGCTTCTCTTTTCTCTCGTCCAGTTCCCTCCTCTTGCCTGGATGCTCTTCTTTACACCATTCAGCCATCTGTCCCTCGGTCTTCCTCTAGGTCTCCTTCCCTTGAACACCATTTCTAACATCCTTCTTGGTATCTTCTCTTTAACATGTCCATATCACTGCAGCCTTGATTTTTATATCTTACCCTGTAGGGGTACCTCATTTAACATTTCTCGAACTCTCTCATTTCTTACTCTGTCCATTCTTGTTAAACTTTCTCGACACCTTTAAAACTTCATTTCCACTGTTTGTAGGCCTTTTATCCGTCTTTTTCGTCATTAACGTTTCTGATCCATACGTCAAAATTGGCACAAGATAAGTATTTTAGATAATTCATTTTCATCTCTGTGGACATCCCTGTTCCATATCAATCCCCACACTTTTTAAGAATCCATTTACACACCTTCCTCTTCCATTGATTTCCATCCTGTCTCCTCCATTTTCTTCAATTACACCTTCCAGGTATTTAAAGCTTTCCTTCAACTTTCCACGTATGATTAGGTCAGGACAGTCAAGTTATAACTTTCGCTGCAAGTAAATTTCAGTTGCCGAGCCATCAACTTTTGCGTCCATTCTTCCGTCACGTGACAGACACGACTCGAGTAGACAAATCAACTTGGAAACAGACCACGTAGTGCAACTTTCTTGGGTTTTTAAATATATTTGTTGGTATATTATAGTGAATGCTTCTGAACATAAGGTTTGTACTTCATGCAACAATAATACGTATGCTTATATTTGTACACTTGTCATCTCCACTTCAACAAAGTGAATGCAAATTCACAGACAGCTGCTAGTGCATTGCAGTATTAAACCACCGAAGTTCACGCGCGCTTCTAAAAAGAGTTAGTGTGCGCTTTCCCCGTTTCATTAAAAGTACTGGCTTCAAGTTTAGAGTTTCAAGTGCTTGACCCCAAAAACTATCCCTGTGTGAATTAGGCTTAACATCCCGACCACTGGCTAGCCACCTCTGTGGGTGCGGGCGGTAGATAACTCCACGGTAGCATCTGCCTGTCGTAATAGGCGACTAAAAGGGGCCCCAGGGACTGAAAACTTTGATGAGCGTGCGTTGGCGACTATGGAGCCCTGAGCTGAGTTCTGGCATTGCTTCCACTTACTTGTGCCAGGCTCCTCACTTTCATCTATGCTATCCGACCTCCCTTGTTCAACTCTTGTTCTTTTCCGAGCCCGACGCTATTAGGTTTGCGAGGCCTAGGGAGTCCTTCACTTTCACGCCCTTCGTGGCCCTTGTCTTCCTTTGGCCGATATCTTCATTTTTTGAAGTGTCGGATCCCTTCCATTTTTTCTCTCTGATTAGTGTTATATAGAGGATGGTTGCCTAGATGGGCTTCCTGTTAAAACAATAATCATCACCACTACTATGACAATCAATTCATGTGAAATGTCAAAATTATTCGCCCCCTTTCACTAGATATGCCAAACTTTTAAGTGGTTAGACTTCCTTCAGATGTGTGTGTGTGTGTGTGTGTGTGTGTGTGTGTGTGTAACTCCGTCGATGGGGTCGGAATGGTAAGGCTATTTCACACGGGGATAGTTTACTGGAGTCAAGTACTTGACTATATAACTAAACTTATTTTTTCCCCATCGCACTACAGCCCTTAAAGGGCCTTGGCCTACCAAGCGACCGCTGCTCAGCCCGAAGGCCTGCAGAATACGAGGTGTCGTGTGGTCAGCACGACGAATCCTCTCGGCCGTTATTCTTGGCTTTCTAGACGGGGGCCGCCATCTCACCGTCAGATAGCTCCTCAATTCTACTCACGTAGGCTGAGTGGACCTCGAACCAGCCCTCAGGTCTAGGTAAAAATTCCTGACCTGGTCGGGAATCGAACCCGGGGCCTCCGGGTAACATGCAGGCACGCTACCCCTACACCACGGGGCCGGCTCAACTAAACTTATATAGTATTAAATTTCCGATCATTTATGTCTTATACATTGTTATCGTACCGGCAGTGATCACAGAGATATTCATGAATTTGGTTTTTTGTTACTAAGTCCATATCAGCGCCGAGTCACGATAGTATGAGTAAACAGAATGTACTGAAAATCGGTACCATATGTATAGTCGGAGTAGAAGGAACTACAGTCTACGCTATTAATACAGTAATTTTATAAGACGCCCTAATATCACAGAGTCGAAACTAAATGTGAAGGCCTACAACATAGAAAGCTCCTAAAACTGATCTACAATAACATTCCATTGACCATTGTTTGTTGTGATTTGCTTTGTGTCTTCTGTTGCTACTCCTCTCCCATAACCGGGCGAGTTGGCCGTGCGGTTAGGGGCGCGCGGCTGTGAGCTTGCATCCGGGAGATAGTGGATTCGAATCGCACTGTCGGCAGCCTTGAAAATGTTTTTCCGTGGTTTCCACTTTTCACACCAGGAAAATGCTGGGGCTGTACCTTAAATAAGGCCACGGCCGCTTCCTTCCAACTCCTAGGTCTTTCCTATCCAATCGTCGGCAATAGATCTCTCTGTGTCGGTGCGATGAAAATGAATTGAAATGTTGTATGGCTTTTAGTGCCGGGATATCCCAGAACGGGTTCGGCTCGCCAGGTGCAGGTCTTTCTATTTGACTCCTGTAGGCGATCTGCGTGTCGTGATGAGGATGAAATGTTGATGAAGACAACATAAACACCCAGCCCCCGTGCCATTGGAATTAACCAATTAAGGTTAAAATCTCCGACCCGGCCGGGAATCGAACCCGGGACCCTCTGGACCGAAGGCCAGTACGTTGACCGTTCAGCCAACGAGTCGGACAGTGAGATGTAAAGCCACTACAAAAAAAAAAAAAAAAAAAACATCTCCGATAGATAGGATTACTTCTGCGTACCGAGTATTTTTTTAAATTTGCTCTACGTCGCAACGAACAGATAGGTCTTATAGGAAAGGCCTAGGAGTGTGAAGGAAGCGGCCTTGGCCTTATTCAAGGTATGGTGTGAAAATGGGAAAGCAAGGAATACCATCTTCAGAGCTGCCGACATTGGGGTTCGAATCCACTATCTCCCGGATGCAAGCTCACAGCTGCACGCCGCTAACCACAGGGTCAACTCGCCCGGTCGTACCGAGTGTAACAGCCTACCTGAATATTGGCGGCAAGTAGCTGAGAAGTTAGATAACGTTTTTCTTTAGCATACCATTCCTCTGGTTCATACGCAGTGGCGGCTCGTGAAAAAATCGTCCTACGTGCTACAAAAAAACAAGCTAAATACGCTGTTTTAAATCTGCATATTGCCATGATGAATAACGCATACTTCAAACTTGGTACTACTACTACTACTACTACTACTACTACTACTACTACTAATAATAATAATAATAATAATAATAATAATAATAATACAACTTTTCTCACAATTTATAACTCAGAACAAACAAAAACAACATTAATTTGGAAGCAGATGAATTCTTCGACAACTGTCTACGAGATAAATAATTCATTCGAGAAATATTGTTTTTACTAATCTAATGGCGCAACTTACATCAGTGCAAATAGAATCGTGGGAATATAGATCCCCACTAAGAACACTAATTTAATTTCACTTTATATACACTGCAGTTAATAAATAATTTGATAAATCTTCGTATAAACTTTAGCACTAACACAATAACAGAAAAAACACGCACCAGTAATATAACTGCGAGATTAAAAACCGCACAAAGCAACTGAAAGAGCTGCCAACTGATTCATTGAGACCTCCCCTATTACCAGAGTAAATGTCCGGCTCCATGGCTAAATGGTTAGCGCGCTGGCCTTTGGTCACAGGGATCCCGGGTTCGATTCCCGGCAGGGTCTGGAATTTTAACCATAATTGGATGTACGTGTTGTCGTCATCATCATTTCATCCTCATCACGACTCGCATGTCACCTACGGGCGTCAAATCAAAAGATCTGCATCTGGCGAGTCGAACATGTCCTCGGATACTACCGGCACTAAAAGCCATACGCTATTTCATTTCACCAGAGTAAATTACATTGTAATGCGGGATAACATTTAGGGTCAGTCAAAGATTCTTTGACTCACCTACGAATTCCTTATTTTTGACACAAAAGGAAGATGGATATTTTAATAAGCATGTGTGAGATAGATTGCCTCCACTTACGCTTTACTTTCGAACTCAGACGATGCTACTCTCTAGTGGCAGATTCGCTTACCACATTCAACATAAGCACGGCCGACTGGATCCCTCGCTGCGCTCCGGGTAGCAGGAGACATTGAGTAATTCTACCCCCTTGCGGGAGAGGAAGTAACTATAAACGGGATCAGTGAAAGTTGATCCCGGTTTACGGTATACTCCGCCGGCTAGGGGGAGTGTTGCAAGCTTGGCTGCGCCTGCGTATTGCTTCCTTCAGGCTACAGGCAAGGGCTCACTTCACATGAGCACGAGCCTTGTTCCCCGGGAGAACGGCGCTAGGTGTTCGACAGATCTCGTCCTGATTTGCACAAAACACAAATTCATATCGTACTCAAAACACGAAAAGTCACCAGGATAATTGTACTGTACATAAATAATATTCCTTACAGTTCCAAGCTACGTGCTGGAGCCCGGTAGCACGTGCTGACCGGCCGCCACTGTTCATACGTACGTACGTAACACACTACATCATTGTAGCATTCCAGCTATTAGATCCCTACTTTGAGGCACTGATTGGAATGAGCAGTGTGCAAACTTAATGAAATAATGGCAGAGGAGTCAACGGACGTCAGCGGATGTTCAACGGTCTCCCTGACTTCATACCCAGCTCCTTGCATATGCATAAAATAGATGTTTCCTCAGTGTTATATTAGATTAATTGAGGCATCTAGGGGTGGCTCAATACCGTCTTCCCGCTATCCGCAAAAAATCACCACAACACACGTTTACAGCTTCCGCATTTCCGGCGCTCTGTGCGACTCCTGCTGCTTGTCGTCTGGGTCCAATTACAGATGGAGCTCGATGTGACGACCTCCGACGTCAACACAGACACGGTACCTACGTGTCATGTTCTCATACACACGGTCACCAATCCCTGGTCCTCCAGCATCCACCGCAGCCATAACCCGCGCCAGTAGGTCTCGTAAATCAAGTTTTTATGTGACCCCACAGTCAGTAATCTAGCGGTGTCAAGTCGGGTGAACGTGTGGGCCAAGCAATCGGCCCACTACAATGTTGCACAAATGTTTGGTTCAGTACTGTAAGTACAGCTTACTACTGCACTGTAGTATGAACGAAGATCACAAGCACAACAGCAGGAACGACACGTCTCTGTGTGGATCACACACTCAACTGAATGGCATGGAATGTCAACAAACCTGTAGGGGAATGAGACAGCACGTGATCGTTCAATGACGTACGTACTCTAGTCAGTGACGCGTACAATGCGGGAGATTTGAACATGTGCTATGGTGAGTTTTTTACGGGTAGCGGGAAGACGGTACGTTTCCGCACACAAATTCCTATGCTAAACTTAACCGTCTTGGTCCCCACTGCAAGGCCTCGAAGTCTGTAATGGGAATACAGAAACAGTCTATGTGCTGAACCAATTAATATAAATACAGAATGCGGAACATTGAATTGACATGTTCAAGAAAATGTGAATACTATAGACCAGGAATGGCAAACCTTTACGGTCTAGCGTGTCATTTAAAGTCCTGTTAACAATTTTTACTCTCTAGTGTGCTATCAGTTATTTGCCTTTAAACCAGTGGCGGCTCGTGGATATCAGCAGTGGGGGGCGCACCTTAGTTTCATAATTCCACAAAATATCTCAAGTTCTTCAAAACATGTTATCAAGATACACACTTCGAACACTATAAGGTGCAATGCATATGCAATTGTTTTTATTATTATTATTATTATTATTATTATTATTATTATTATTATTATTATTATTATTATTATTATAATTATTATTATTATTATTATTATTATTATTATTATTATTATTATTATTATATGCCTTTTCTGGCAGGACCTAGTGTTTACAGTGCACTATGTCTTCTGGTGTGGGCTAGAGCAATTTTGTTACTTTAACTGCCCTGTCTCTGTCTTATCCTTGGCTTTGACAATATGAAAGTGACTGAGGTATGAGCGATGCTAGTAATTCCATTCCTTCTGCAGCCAGTCCCTGCTATGAATGGTGTGAAAATTTTGCTCATAGGGTCGGTTGGTGCGTGCATTTCAGTGGGCTTGGCAGACTGATATGTAACAGCAACTTCTGGCTCAGTGAGGAAAGCAACGGGAAACTACCTCACTCCTCATTTCCCTAGTATGCCTCTTCAGTGATGCCTAGGCCATCTATGACAGCTGATGGCAGAGCTGTTGAGGATCCAACCAGCCTTAGTGCTGAAGACTGAACATACATACATATTTATTATTATTATTATTATTATTATTATTATTATTATTATTATTATTATTACATAATAATAATAATAATAATAATAATAATAATAATAATAATAATAATAATAATAATATTTGCCTGTTCTTGTCCACCATCGAGTTATGTTTACCAATAGTTTCATTGTAGTGATCACTTACACAAGACACGACATTGACTTCACCAAGCATTTCAAAGTCCATGGTACTATTGATATCACCCCTGTGGTGATCCATTTATCTCCTTTCCTAGAACGGGAGAATAGCAGGCAAGGAAAGCAGTAAAAGGTTTCTGAGTTAGCACTTTCACATATCCGCGAGTTCTTGTTATATACGTCAGGAGAACTAATTTGTCTTTGGAAAACCCTATTTTCATTTTTCTTTGTCTCTTTTTCAACAAGAAGTCTGGTGTCGGCCTAAAACACTCCTTCAGTTCGACTTTCTTCTCGATAGAAAGAGGAAGAAAACGTTAGTTCTTTAATATGTTCGACGGTAATCATACTGTACGAAGAGGAAACATAACACTACGCCTACATATAAATCACAACCTTTCTCCTAATTTCACCTCGTCACAGTCACCTCACGAGATCATTCATCAACACACAGCTAAACATCACGCTCTCCAGTGAGTATGGCCAACATGAGTCAGGTGCGAGGAGCCAGTAGTTACAGTCGTTACTCGTTTCGTTAGTTAATAATCCTAAAAATTACAAGACTATTTTAAATGTATACCGGCACATTTAACTCGGGTAAGTGCCTCAGTAAAATAGTTCCTAGTTTTAGGAGAGAAATGGCATAAACTGACCCCCGTTAAATAGAAATCAGATCACCAATGTTTCGGATAGGTTGGATGCAACGATGGGCCGCGGCAGAAACGCGCCGGAATCTCCGTAGAACAGCACATCTCTACTGCGCCTCTGATTGGCTCCCTCAAGGCCAGTCAAGCGAGACTCGGGAGTACTTGGTCCGCTGTGAGAGAGCGCCCTCCTGCGTAGGGCCAGCAGCGCATCGCGCTGCAGCACAGTACAACTCGCGCCCTTGATAATAATAAACTTATAGTAAAATATTTCCCTTGTTAACATTTAAGATTAAAATTCCCGAATTTAATGGAACCCCGTGGGGGGCGCGCGCCTTAGCGCCTCCCAAACGAGCCGCCACTGCTTTAAACGCATCGTGAAAACAAGCATTTGACTTCATTTAGCTATTAGGTTGGTTGAAGTCGAGGATCGGCCTAGCCAGAAGAGGAGACTGTTCCGTGGCAGAAAAATTAGACTTCCTCTCCGCCAGAGTTGAGACCTGGACCATACAGAAAGGAGGTTGGAGGCATTTGAGCTATGGACGTACAGAGAGATACTGCGTTTGAGTTGGACAGATAAGTTCACAGACAATGAAGTAATGTGGCGAATGGGAAAGAGAAAGGAAATATTAAATACTGTCAAAGCTGCAGTATCTCGGTCATGTGATGCGAGGAGAGAAATATCATTTACCGCAGCTGGTCATTCAAGAGAAGATGCAAGGCAAAAGAATACCAGGAAGAAGACGCATTTCTTGGATTGATGTTCTGAAAACTTGGTTGAACTGTTCCAATATTGCGCTACTTCATCTAGCCGACCTTCTGAGATGAGATGGCACTTGAAGGAGAAGAAGAAGAAGGTATCAGATTGCATTACACATTCGACTGCACGTTTCATGATTTTATTTTGCAAACATCACTGAAAATCACACTTTAAACAACAGTAAATTTTATGAATAAGGTATATGTTTGCTTTAACTTAATACAATTTGTAAAAGAAATATGGCCATAGAATTAATTGAGACTTCTTCATTAAAGCATAATGAAGGATCCGTAACAAGAGAACTGTTCTTTCCTTAGATCTAGCATGGGTTCCAGTGCAAAGTGCTCGTGCCTAATTTTGTGCTTACACAGTACAGTATCTAACTGGCCATGGCGAATTTAAATCATAATTCGAGCGATTTAACATCAGTGTCTCACATGATTACCTTGCTTATGTGTATCCACTCAAACAGCGCAGAATTTAATTTTTGATTATCCTGCTTTCGAAAGACCAAGATATACCCCAGTATGTCACCTGAACTTTTGTGACACTCAATTGAACAAATATATATTTCAAAAAACAATGTTGTTATAATATTTTTTAACTTTTATCCACTGTATCTTTCATAGGCTTTCATCATAATGTCCAATCTGTTGCAAATTGTATGTAATTGTTAAACTATAGCCTTAATATGCTTTCATACAATAGGGTTGCCTTTTATTTTCATCGGAAATTAATTAATAATATTAAAACGTAATGCTAAAATGTGCAATTTTACTCGATTTTCCAACTACTATATTTATTATGAGTTAAAACATTAAAATATATTAGTAAGTTGTATGACGTTCGCGTCACTTAGTGGCACGCGTGTCATAGGTTCACGATCCGTGCTTTAGGCCACTCTGTTGGTAAGTGAATCTCTGCGCGAATGGGTCACTTAGAACCACGCAGAATCAACATTTGTTGAGCTTTCCTCCTTGCCCAATCGTTCATTTTCATACATTGTTTTAAGTTCTGTTGCTCCGACCAAGTACATGGTGTTGGTTTCTTCTCGTCTATCCTCCCCCTGTGCGTAGGGTGGTAGAATAACACCCACGGTATCCCTTGCCTGTCCTAAGGTTCGACTAAAATGGGCCCCAGGGGTTCTGAACTTTGGATCGTGGGTTGGCGACCACGGAGCCCTTAGCTTAGTCCTGGCATTGCGTCCACTAACTTGTGCCAAGCTCCTCACTTTCATCTATCCTACCGACCTCTCTTGGTCAACTCTTGTTCTTTTCCGACCCCGACGCAATGAGGTTTGCGAGGGCTAGGGAGTCTTTCATTTTCATGCCCTTCGTGGCCCTTGTCTCCCTTTGGCCGATATCTTAATTTTTCGAAGTGTCGGGTCGCTTCCATTTTTCCCCCTCTGATTAGAGTTATATAGAGGATGTTACCTAGTTGTACTTCCTCCTAAAACAATAATCACCACCACCACCGTTTCTTCTCGTCTTCCTCAAATCCCGTTGTGTGAACAATTTTCCTAGTTTCATTGTTATTCTGCAGATTTGGTGATCTTAATTCAGTGAGGTCTTTCTCTACTTGCTTATACCATTCTCATCTCGTACGTTTGATTTAGCAAGAAATTGTGAATTTAATAAGCAAAACTGTTGTTATTCATTCTTTCAAAATGGCTTATAAATTGAATTCGTTGCAGTCTCATTGTATGAGTAAGTTTAGACACTTTAAAATACATTTCCGAGTAGGGTTTAGAGCAGGACCTCTCAGGGTGCATGCACCTGGTGCAAAAGACGACTTCGCTTGGTTGACTAGAGTGCAGACCCCCAACTCCTCGATTTGGAGCAATAGCGCTGTCTCTCTCTTTCCCCACGCCTGTCTCCCACTTCCTCAGTTGCTCCGTAGCGCTCCAAATCCGAGCCGAGCTTGGCCGAGCTTGGCCGAGCTTAGCCGTGTAGCCCATAGACGAACCGTTGGTCCGAGCCGAGCCGAGTGGGACCTATGCACTATGCACAGGAACTCTGCACCTCAGTTTGCACACGTGAGATTTTGGGCGTTTGAAAGGCCCTGGTTTAGAGTAATGTATTCGATATTTAATTCTGGACCTAAGATTTTTCTCATGATTTTCCTTTCTTTAATTTCTAAATGTTCCTTTACATTTTTAGGATGTAAATTGAGCGTTTGTGAAGCATCAATATATAGGATGGTCGAGAACAAGGTGAGCGTTAGAGGGTTGGTCATACTGATAATTAGTTGGAAAAAAGTAATTTGATATCCCGCTCCATTATCATTTCATCAGCTGCTGAAGTTGGCCAATCTGATCACTTCGTGGACTTTGCGAGGCGGTGTTGTTAAATCTGAACGTGACTTATGACCGGCTTTAGAGTGCCAATAGAGGAAGTAAACTTCTCCAGCGGAGGGACTTGAACTAGGACCTCCCTACTGATAGGCTCGGCTACAGTGGCATTGACTGTGTTAGTGTTTGATGATGGCTCTCGAGCCCGACCTAGCCACGTGCAGATTTACCAACACCGCCTCGTACAGCCTATTTGAACTCGCCCGCGAAGCGATCTGGTTGGCTGACTTCAGCAGCTCATAAAATGGCAACGCCATGAGATATCGACGTAAAGAGCTGACTGCAGAAACTGTGTTTAGACGACGTTTTCGCCTAAACAATGTCTAAGTATGGCTCCCGCATTGCATAGACGTTATTTATCACTTCTTCTTCTTGTTAAGACGTTGTCTCCAAACGGAGGTAGACGATCCACACGGCCAGCTCTGATCTTGACGTTGCAGCCATACCATGTGAATTTATTGGAATATCTCTCAGGATCTTTAATGCAGTGGTTTCCCGTTGCCTTCTGCATCCTAATGCCGTTGATCAAACTGCTTCCTCCGCCTTTGGGAACAATTTATTGTCCCCAGGACCATAGAGTGCCCGCTCATCCACTCTCAAAGAGACTGTTGGCACATGGTATAGGGGATCTCCTTTTACCGGGAGATAATCGGTCCCTTCATTCGATAGCCGCCTGCATATAAAATATTATTTTTATACGCAGTCTAAAGCCGATGTTCAACAGGCCATGCGCCGAGGACAATGTTTAACCTCAAAAGTGATGAGTGAATGACAATCAAAGGTATGTACTATGAACATGTAGTTTGTATTATCATGTTGAGACGATTCCGGGAAGAAAGGTTAGTCCGACGGCCTCTCTGTGCGTCTCCCGCTGAAAAATCGCAACAATTCATTTGAAATGTACGAGGAGATAGAGCTTAAAATAAGATTTCGCTATTAAGAGACTTGTTTCTTGAGACTGACAAAGTGGCAGTCCGGCAACTGTCAACTTGACTGCAATTTTTTTTTTCCTATGTGCTTTACGTCGCCGTGACAAAGATAGGTCTTATGGCGACGATTGGACAGGAACGGCCTAGGAATGGGAAGGAAGGGGCCGTGACTTTAATTAAGGTACAGCTCCAGCAATTGCCTGGTGTGAAAGTGGGAAGCCACGGAAAACCATTTTTAGGGCCGCCGACAGTCAGATTCGAATCCACTATATCCCGGATGCGCTCCCCTAACCGCACGGCCAACTCGACGGTGACTGAAATTCTTGTCAACCGATATATTTTATTATACATGGGATAACTTGGACTACACACATGTGAGAATTACTAGTCTCAATCGTCAGAGGGCTGTCACCGGGAGGGATTCACTTTGCTAAGTAAGCACACATAATAGTGACAACTAAAAAGTAGGTCGTATATGGGGTTTTTTAATAACCGTCGTGCTTATTCAGATACATTTTCGGCTACTATGAGATAGGAAAAGGCAAGTGGTGGTGATTATTGTTTAAAGAGGAGGACCGCGGAAGAAGAGCCGTGGCCATAATAGCAGCCCTAGTATTTGCCTGGTGTAAAACTAGGGAAAGTATGCAAAACAATCTTCAGGGCTGCCGACGATTACAATCACCAAAACAACACTATAATCAAAGCTACAGTTCCCCGTACGGTGGCGTGTCGCTTTAGTGTCGATAATATTGTGAGATTTCATTTCCACCGAAAGCGATATTCTTATCTATGGGCAAGTCATTCTCATGCTTTGTGTAATGTGTAGGAAGGCAACAGCTGACTAGCTTTCGGCGCGCGCACCGACGAATTTTATTGTTTGCGACAGGCGAAAGATACTTCTGTCTCCATTTTCGAACCAATATTCAAACTTTAAACGATGTCTAGTTAAACACCGGATGAACATTGTTTGTGCAATGGAAGACCGTGCATAACTTAGACATTGTTTAGGTAGACGTTGTCTAAGGCTTAAAACTAGTCAGCGTTTCTGCAATCGGTCCAAAGTTTTCAAATTAACTATCAGTAAGACCAACGCTGTATAAAGGTACTTGCTATTAATATAATCGCTTGTTAGCACAAACCAGGATGCTGCTGGATTCCTGTTCAAATCACTCATTCTCTCATGCTGTGAACAACCTATGTAACAATAGCAGGCGGGTAGCGATGTTCTAATTTGATCATCTTGCAAAGCTTTCTTGCAATTGATCCGATCCAACCCAAGCAATTCCTTGTATTACCATTGTTCACATGTGGAAAGTACAATGTTTTTTATTCGCCATTGATGTATTTTTATTTAACAGGTTTTAAGACATAGACCTGAGCTGTTTGTTCCTGTCTGCCTTGTGGAGTTCTGCCAGGAACTGAAGATCCAAGCGCACGTCTGTGAGGGAGAGTTTGATGGCACAAGCCCCGAAAAATAAGCAACCAAACATTGATCACGACGACGTGGACGAAATATCTTTATTCTGCCAGATTTAAATTTTCCGAACAAATAAGAATCTTATCTGTATCGTTGGATGATGAGCGAAATATCGGAGCAGTTTAGAGATTCCTGGTCTTAAATTCCTTGAAAAGGCTTTGTTCATATGAACCATTGCTATTTCTTTCCATATTGTACTTTGCATTTCAAACGGAGATGTGCTAAAAATGCCTCAGTGAAGCTGTAAACTGTTTTTTTGCTTCAGTCTCCAGTTTTTCTGTCAATACTTATTCTTTTGTTCCAGGAGTCGGGGAGAGGAGGATTTAATCGTGTATATCATATACTCTATTAGTTTTTACATATTCTATGTTTTATTTAAGGTGTAAGGTTTAGGTAATAAAAAATTGTAAATAATTTTGTTCGTTAAACTACCTTGAACTTACGTAAGATCATGCATTTTTGAAAATATAAGGGATTTGTGAGATGCCCAGGAAAACTGATCATATTATGAGATGGTACTCCAGTTCTCAGTCACTTGGTGACTCCTCTGGTATTAAAAACTCTGATAGACTATGTAGAACAATCTCCTCAAGTAGGTAGTAACTCCAGAACTTTACTTTTTATATTTACAATACATAACTTCTTATGTCCGGCTCCATGGCTAAATGGTTAGCGTGCTGGCCTTTGGCCACAGGGGTCCCGGGTTCAATTCCCGGCAAGGTCAGGAATGTTAACGATGATTAGTTAATTTCGCTGGCACGGGGGCTGGGTGTATGTGTCGTCTTCAACATAATGTCATCCTCATCACGACGCGCAGGTCGCCTGCGGGAGTCAAATCAAAAGACCTGCACCTGGCGAGCCAAACTTGTCCTCGTACACTTCCGGGACTAAAAGCCATACGCCATTTCATTTCATAATTAATAATAACAATAAGTAATGAGACTCTAATTACTCCCAGAGGTGGGATGAACGAACACTAACCATTAAGTACACACGAACTAGGAAACTAAAGATCATTAATTAGAATTTATGAAAATACCAATTAAAATAACTATTTATTAGGATGATAAAAGTGACGGCGTATTTACAAAAACTAAACTTACGGAAACAAAAGATAAATTGAATGAAATGAAATTTAATGGAATGAACTGCTACGCGGAGACTTGCAGTAATTTATGCCACTAGGTCACCATTTGTAGATTCTCGTATCTGGACACGTTCTATGTAGGAGCTGTTTGATGAATCTCTCGTACTGTCGTTGTCATCTCTCCTTGTAAGTACCAGTCCTACTTCCGATTCGTGCATTGCCCACGAATTGGACAACGACATTCCCGACCTTAACACTTCCTATAATACTCATTACATACAGTAGTGTGGTGATGAGCTCCAATTTCAATATCAAAACCACCTTGGGTTACGTTCTTGGAGAGAATACACTTATATTCTTCCGTATTATATAAATATAGCGTAACTAAATACATAACAAAAATATCTCCTGTCCTAGACAAGTCAAAACCGGTCTCTCATTAACATTTTCTATCGTCATTGAGATAGATAGTTCTCAATGAGAGTAACTTTAAGAAGTGCTCTACTCAGAAGCGAAGTGAACTTGTAAACTAAGGGGAGAACCTGCTTTTGTTATCTGCCCTGTCTTCTCTTGTATAATAAGAAGGATGAGAAAGACCTTCGTCCTCTATCTTCATGACCATCAGACGCTAAGATGTTAAGATGTTCTCCACCATTAAGACATTAAGCTACGAAGACCATTAGCGTATAAGACCATCTCGAGCTATCGGATGTGTAGCCCCTATTAGGTAATTGAGTTTCCGGAAGCGTGTTGCTCTATCGACAAGGTCAAAAGCCTTACGATAGTCTACGAAGACTACAAACTATTTCTTTCCTGGATGCCTCAATGTATCTTGGACTTGTTCTATTAGGTATTTTACGGCATGTACTGTAGTGTGCTTTTTCCATTTCGGAAGCCGAATTGATTTTCTGGTATATGGGAGTCTATTTTTTCTGGAAGCCTGATTGTTAAGATTTTCTTGGATATTTTGAATGATGTATTTTCGAGGGCTATACCTCGATATGAATCAGGATTGTCAGTTTCTCCTTTCTTAAACATCATTTTGATTGTTGACAATCTCCATTGCTCTGGAATTTCCCCAGTGTGCATGCATGTGCTGAATAGTTCTACCCAGTAGTCTAGCATGACAGGTAGAGAGTCTTTCAGGTGTTCTGTGCAGTTGCTGTCTGGGCCGGGGGCCTTTCCATCTTTTGCTGCTGTTATTGTATTATATATTTTCTGCCTCGTTATGGGGATGTGATTTCCCGTCATTGTTACTGGAGTTAATTCAAAAGCTGTCGATCGGTGTTGGAGGTTGAGAATGCTTTTTAAATGGTTTTCCCATGACTTCATTGAGATATTATTTGTTGCTGAATTTTTTGGTTTCCTAAGCACTAGGAATGGGTAATGTTGGGCGTTTGCAGCACGTCTCCTGGCGTCTTCCTCAATGTACTCCGTTCTTGTTTTCTTGATTAGTGATTTATATTTCCTTCTTTGTTCGGCGCATTGGGCCGGGTGACTCGGGTTCGATGTGTTCTTCGCTCGATGTAGTGTCAGGAGGGTCTTTTTCCGTTCATTGTAACAGTCTTTATTGAACCATGGTTGTGATCTCCTTACTTTCGTGTGAGTTTGGCATGATTGGAGGGTTCTTGTACACATTTATACTGCTTCAGTTAGTTCATGTCGTTGAACTAATAGCCTTGCTTTATCTATTTCATCACCGATATGTCTTAGTTTCTCTGGATCTAATTTCCTGGATATTTTCTTCCTTGGTTGTATTGGCAATTGATCTTTATGACTGATTTCAAAGCCTGTCGAGATTAGTATATGTTTCCTAATCGGGGCTATGGCTGAAGTCCATAACGCTTTTTGACTGAATTTTTTAATGTCTGTACCTCTGTAAAAGACTAAATCTATGGCGCTGGTTCCATTCGAGGCTATGCACGTTTTCATGCAGGGACAAGGACATAGCCGGCTTCTTCCAGTGCCTCTTTAATCAATTCTGTTCTGACGGTTTGTTTGTCTATTCTTGCATTTAGGTCGCCTGCGAAGATTACTGTATCATCAGTTTGCGTTTGTGACAAGGCCTCTGTTATTCTTTCGATTGTGTCCTCTGTTGACGTATGTGGTTGAAGATACATGCCAATGATTGATAGTTTTATTTTCCCTACGTTCGCTTTGAGAAAGATGGAGACTCCTCCCGCTGGTCTTCCTGTGGTCTGACGGGCGAATGAATGAATTCCGTAATATCCTTGAATGTTGAAATCCTGTGTTAAGAATGTTCCTGTCTATGGCATTTTATGATACAATCCTTTCTTCTACTTCAACTGTGAATATTCAAATCCATAAAGAAAACCATTACGTCCTTCAATTCTGACATAATCAGGCGGCACTGCCTGATATTATTGTAACAAAGTTGCTCAAAACAAATAATATTTAAAATTCCTCTTTTAGTTTTATTTTAAATATATTTCACTTAATTTGTTTTCAAGATTCAAGATTCAAGATACCCGTCTCCCTTAATCTCGAAAATCATAGATTAGGGAGAGGGTATTATTTATTGTAATCGTTTCATAATTTCATAATTTGTGATACATGCCGTATACAAAATTAGAAGGAGTAACTTAAATAACTATTGTGAATAGTGTTAATAATTGGTACATGCGATGAATGTTCATATAAAGCAGGTGCATAGAAATTGAACAGAGAAAGAATACTATAAACTGAATGTTGGACTTCCATTCATATATAGTATTATGGCAGGAAAAAAAAAACCAAAACATCTATTTATAGTGAAATCTTTTCAGATTATCAAAGCTAATATTGCCTTTGCAGGCTGTTAAGAAAAAAAGAGAAAACGGAAATTATTACTCGACAATACATAAAACTAGTAGAACTACTGTAACGAGGTAGTTCCATGCTATCCCTTAAGCCTATGTACCTAATGGCTCTAGACTTCAACGGAGTTATATTGTCTAGGTTACCTTAGGCACAGTTCGGTTCCTGGCTGACATGTATCACATCCTTTCCTTCCTTCAATTTCCTGCTCCACCTTCCCCTAATAATGTTAAATAATTTTGCAATTCTATCCGGGTGCATCCATTCTCTGTTCAATAACTTTACAATTGTATACAACTGATTTTCGTTCTCAATTTTCTTTACATCCTCATCGTCTATGAATTTTCCTCGTATTTCCTTTGTCATAGGGCAATCTTTTATAAGGTGTGCCCATCCCATCTCTTCAGAGCATATTAAACATTTATTTTCATCCCTGTTCCTTCTATATGCTTTATTTTTATGTATCCCCATTAACCACCATATTATACCCCTCATTCTCTTTTTTGTTATAAACTCTACATTTATTCTCATTCTCCCATATATATTACAACATTCTTCTAATGACCTCTTACTTCTACATTGTGCATCAATGTCTTGTTTTTCAATATCCTTAATTCTTAGAACTATTTTTTTTTACATATTTTCCACTTCTCTATACATTATTTTTCCCAGTAACATCCTATTCCAATCGTTTCTAAAATATTCCGTACCCCATCCACCCAGTATCCTTGGTTCTGATGTTTCATTTGGTGTTGATATGCTATCTGTAAAATTTCGCCCCCTTCTCGCAACTTCATTCTCAACCAATACTTTATTATCCTTTTAATAATGTCCACTCGCAGACTTATATCTTTGCACATCATTCTCACTCCACAATTAGCTGTACAGCTGGGTAGACCCATAATTATTTTCCCAAATCTACTCGTAATTGTATCAAGTGAGTCAACCCTTTCATCAACTCCCCAAATTTCCGCTCCGTACAACACTCTAGATTTAACTACTGCATTAAAAACATTTTTTATGCACTCTGTAGTCTGTGTTGGGCATCTTCTTCTCCAGCACTTAATTTGTTCAGAGAGAGTTATTGCTCAGATGTACTTCCTTTTGAAATTCGCCACCACCACGACACTGATTTCGTGAAGAATTTCATAACAAATCCTGAAAGTCGGAAGGTGCTGAAATTATCATTCACGGCAGGTGAGTATTTAAAGTTATTTAACGTACATTACTAAAACAGTTATTATTGAAATGTGAAGTTAAAGTTTTTGTTATCATAAGCGTATTACATCTATTAACCCATAATGAATCATGTACATACCCTTCGAGGATACAAATAGAGATAAAACCACACGCTTTAAGAGGTCTTAACAATGCGATCTAGCGGTGCATTGCCAGACCCGCTTCTCAGAACAGCTCATTAACGTCCTTGATGAAGGTTCTGTTATTTACAGATTAACCGTACGTACAAAAATAGAAAATAGTAAATAATAATAATAATAATAATAATAATAATAATAATAATAATAATAATAATAATAATAATCGTGTGGCCTCAGCTACCGTGTGCAGACATTTCAATTTGACGCCATCTGGCTGTCTGCTCGTCAATTTCGACGTTCCGTTTTACTCTAGGCCCCCACTAGATGGCAGACCGAGTAAACCGAAACTCTCTTGGGCGTCTATGGCTGAGATTTAATGAATTTTGTCGGGTAAACACCAAATGTGTCACCAGAGATCTTTTACATGCCGACATCGTACGACATGGACACATGGAGTGTCGAATGGACTTTTTTCCGCCCTTCAAAAATCCGACCACCTCTGCCGGGTTTGAACCCGCTATCTTGGGATCCGGAGGCCGACACTCTACCGCTGATCCACAGAGGCAGCTTAGTTACTGCGCTATACTGCCATTTTCATATGCAGTATTCCGACAATACGTAGGTCTGTCTGTCTGTTAGGTCATCAGCCCAGAGGCTGGTTGGATCCTCAAATAGCACCACCAAAGGTTATGCGGTTATAAGGAAACCCCAAGAACCAATGGCAGCACCAAAATGAGGCCTACTGGGCAAGGTGAGGAGTGAGATAGTTTGCCATTGCTTTCCTCACTGGGTCAGCAAGTACTATTGCAGCACGACTGACCCTATGAGCAGCACCTTTCATAACACTCAGATGCATTAGTCATGCTCTGAATGTCATTACTCAGCACCACCCATACCCCAGCAACTTCCATATTGTCACAGCCATGGATGTTGACTGGGACTTGGGTGGAAGCTACACTTTACTCTGGCCTGTGCCAAGAGATGGATACAAGAGTACTGTATACAAAACATTAATGGTAATACATAGAATTCATGAGAACCTATGTTTTATTGTAAAGAAAGTTTAGAGGTGTATCAATCAATCAGTCTCTACTGATCTGCATTTAGGCAGTCAGCCAGGTGGCAGATACCCTATCGGTTGTTTTCCTAGCCTCTTCTTAAATGATAAGAAATTGGAAATTTATTGTACATGTCCCTTGGTAAGCTATTCCAATCCCTAACTCCCCTTCCTATAACCGAATATTTGCCCTAATTTGTCCTCTTGAATTCCAGCTTTATCTTCATATTGTGATCTTTCCTACTTTTAAAGACCAACTCAAACTTATTCGTCTACTGATGTCATTCTACGCCATCTCTCCACTGACAGCTCGGAACATACCACTTAGTCGAGCAGCTCGTCTGCTTTCTCCCAAGTCTTCCCAGCCCAAACTTTGCAAAATTTTTGTAACGCTACTCTTTTGTCGGATATCACCCAGAACAAATCGAGCTGCTTTTCTTCGGATTTTTTCCAGTTCTTGAATCAAGTAATCCTGGTGAGGGTCCCTTACACTGGACCCATACTCTATTTGGGGTCTTACCAGAGACGTATATGCCATCTCCTTTACATCCTTACTGCAACCCCTAAATACCCTCATAACCATGTGCAGAGATCTGTACCCTTTATTTACAATGCCATTTATGTGATTACCCCAATGAAGATCTTTCCTTATATTAACACCTACATACTTACAATGATCCCTGTTACCGTGGTTTGGTGGATCAGCAGAGGTGAAAGAAGGTGCTGGGATGAATAGGTCTCAATCTACGAAATTAAAGTTAATTTAAAATTTAACAAGGTTATTTTTCTTTTCAAGATCAAGAAATAACAAATATAACAGGTACTTAGTAGCCTAGCAACAAATCGAGAATGTACAATTACAGTGGTTACAGGATTTGGGCTCCGAGAGCCAGACACACAATTCTTGAGCTATAAGCCCAACTTTACCCATATACAAGATTCAACAAAGGGGCAGAAGACCCCAATCATGCCCAGGAGCTCTTGCTCCCAATTACACAGTAAAGCCTCCTCGAGACACGCAAAAACAAATTTTTTGGGAAGAGCAACCCGCTCTCAAAGTTCCAGCCTATCAAAGGCCACACCAAATTCCACCTTCAAGCTGTCCTCCAAGGATATAGATACAGGGGTAAAAATACCCAACCTACTGAGGCCTATTCACCAAAGAAACAGGACAATTACATGGCCCCAAAATACAAACTTGAGTGGAGGCGTAACTTGCACTCCGAATATACTTTATTAAAAACTATTTGGCTCTAGGCCGCTTATGCAAGGGCTAACCCCATACTAGAGAGGTGACTTATAAAAATAATTTATATTACATTAGGAAGGGAAGAAACGGTTGTGAAAATAAGTTCACCTCAAAGCAATAGGAGTGGGAGCTCGAGAGGGTTAAGCACTCTCTATCCCAATATGTAGTTTAAAGAGATAGAATTTATACCAAGTGTCTTTTACATGTTAGAGGAAAGTTACATGGTAAAGGCTTCGAACCTGCCCCGAGAGTTAAACTGCTGAGCTATCAAGAAAAGAAGTTATTAAAAGGCCATTACCTTATTTATGAACTGCTGCCCGACGAAAGAGGCGCTTCCCGCCCCCTGCTACAATTTACACAAAGATAGATGTTACTGAAGTGGCCCGGAGACCCAAAAATCAGCAGTTTATATACCCTCGTGGAACATTCGAGACCTTTCAAGAATAAGAACACCCGCCCACGAGCTTTTTATTGGACGGCCAAAAGATTACATGTCAAAACTGAAGAAGAAAACCAGGATTGGTGGGAAATTAATTACAGAAATTTGCGATTGGCCTATTTCAAAACTGGCAGAAAGAAAGGGTTAACATTGCCAACTTAAACAATGGCAGAAAGAAATTTAATAAGGAACCAACTTATAAATACTAAATTTCTTTTTAAAAAAAGGTTCCTACACTTCGCACTAGAGTGCACAATTGTAGTTCTTAAGAGGTGCCACCTAAAAGAGAATGTTCACACTTCTTGCTACAGGGAAAACAAAAATACATCGAAAACAACACAGTTCAGAACACTTCAAAATTTACAAGTAGGGACATCTTCTGAGAAACTTGAGAATTAACACGGTAGTTAAAGTTCAGGCTTCCTCCAGTAGAGGAGTTTCAACTGGCGCAATGTTTGAATTAGCGGCGTGGAGGTGTACCGCCCGGTACAATCCCCAAAAGGAACTTTCATCCCATCAACGCAGTGATTAAAACATAGAGGACTTTTCCTACTTGTGAAACTCACAACCTGACTTTTAACCCCGTTTATAAACATACCATTGCCTGCTCTCCATCTCACAAAATAAAAAGGCCCTGATTATATAATCCTACAACTACGCGTGTGGTATGAGCCGCGAGCTCCACTCATTTTCGACCGTCATCAACCTCCTTATTAGAGAAATAGCGAGATGTGTTTTAAGTTCTGACCCCGTCACCACTATCATTCTTCGAGAAGTTGGAAGACGTTTTTCTTCTAATGTTCGACCCCTTCCTTACGCCCGTTCTTCGAGGATTATGTCTATTAATCTCATCCCCCTGTGGGTGGGGGCGGTAGAATAACACCCACGGTATCCCCTGCCTGTCGTAAGAGGCGACTAAAACATACACCTGGGTCTCTGAACTTTGGAGCGTGGCTTGGCGACCACGGGGACTTAGCTGAGTCCTGGCATTGCTTCCACTTACTTGTGCCAGGCTCCTCACTTTCATCTATCCTATTCGACCTCCCTTGGTCAACTCTTGTTCTTTTCAGAACCCGCCGCTATTAGGTTTGCGAGGGCTAGGGAGTCTTTAATTTTCACGCCCTTCGTGGCCCTTGTCTTCCTTTGGCCGATATCTTCATTTTTCGAAGTGTCGGACCTCTTCCATTTTTTCTCTCTGATTAGTGTTATATAGAGGATGGTTGCCTAGTTGTACTTCCTCTTAAAACAATAATCACCACCACCACCTCTATTAATCTCGCTATGTGGGCGCAGAAGAATAACTCCCTGTCGTCAGAGGCGATTAAAAGGGGTCACAGGGGCTCTCAACTTGGGAGCCTGGGTTGGCGACTACGGAGCCCTTAGCTGAGTTCGGGCATTGCTTCCACTTAATTGTGCCATGCTCCTCACGTTCATCTATCCTATCCGACCTCCCTTGGTCATCACTTGTTCTTTTCCGCCGCGAAAGTATTAGGTATCGAGGCCTAGGGAGTCCTTAATTTTCACGCTCTTCGTGTCCTTTCCCTTTCTTTGGCGGATACCTTCAGTTTTCGAAATGTCGTACCACTTTATTTTCCCCCTGTAATTAGTGCTAATAAAGGATGGTTGTCTAGTTGTACTTTCTCTTTGGATGGGGGCGATAGAATAACACTCATGGTATTCGCTGTATATCGTAAGAGGTGACTAATAGGGGCCCCAGGGGCTCTTAACATTGGAGCGTGGGCTGGTGGCCTGTACCAGAGTCCTGGCATTGCTTCCACTTACTTGTGCCAGGCTCCTCACTTTCATCTATCCTGTCCGACCTCACTTGGTCAACTCTTGTTCGTTTCCGACCCGGACGGTATTAGGTATCGAGGCCTAGGGAGTCTTTCATTTTCACGCCCTTCGTGGCCCTTGTCTTTCTTTGGCCGATATCTTCATTTTTCGAAGTGTCAAATCTCTTCAATATTTTCTGATAGCGTTATATAGAGGATGGTTGCCTAGTTATACTTCCTCTCAAAACAAAAATCAGACCACGAAATATTGGAACTCTCAGAAAGTGAGTCAGTTGTACTTTAAATAGAATTGAGAACATATTATTGAACGATTTCAGTGGGGATAAGAATTTATTAAATTTATGAGTTATCATATCAGTTATTAGACAGCATTAGCAAAAGAAAGGAAGATTATCCAGAAGTGAAGAGAAGGGCACAATATCGAGAGACATGGAGGTCACAGCCATGATTGGACCTGCCGGTTGGCAGAACAAGCTATGATGGTGATGATGAATTTACTGTCTGATTCATAATAATTCCCATGCTAATTACTGCAGTAGAGAAAGGTATGTTTTTATTTGTTTAAATCATTGTTGGGATTTCCACTTGATTGAGTGTTTATGCTGGTACCAATGTCGTAATAACTTCAGTGTGAAGTCGGGGGTTTACAATAGCTGATACAATACAATGCGAACTTCATGATGGATTTATAATGAGCGGATGATCTGATTAGTGAAGTGCTTCCGGCGCCAAACAAATGGCCTTTTAGAAAAGAGTATCGTGACGATCAATAACTTCAAGACAATGAAACACGAAATCATTTTCATTGCCAGTGGCATTAGTAAAATGAACAGAACTGGATACTGATGATTTCTTTCTTTTAACATTCTCCTATAAACAACAGAGATTTTTGAATGTATCTTGGACGACATTTTTGGTATGTATTGACTCAGGGTAGGTCTTAAATTGTTCAGTGAAATAAATTGTATATATGGTTTCTGTTTAGCATGTGTCTCAAGTTAGGTGGTTCTTATTGTGTAGATAAGTACTTTTCAACCTGAAGCACACTAAAGCTGTATTTTAAAATCCAGCAACATTCCCGTATAGATGTATATAAAATAAGAGTTTTGCCTGTACATTGCTCAGAATTTGAAATGAATGGTATTTCTTTATCGGTCATGTTCACATTAACAAGGAAATGCCCTTTTTAATTTTTTGTAATATCTGTCTGTCTGTCTGTCTGTCTGTCTGTCTGTCTGTCTGTCTGTCTGTCTGTCTGTCTGTCTGTCTGTCTGTCTGTCTGTCTGTCTGTCTGTCTGTCTGTCTGCCTGTCTGTCTATACGCGCATCACGAGAAAACGGCTAAAGGAAATTGAATGAAAATCAGTATGTAAAGTCGGGGAACAAAGAACTACAGTCTACGCTATAAATTATTTTATAAGATGCCCTAATATCACAGAGTCGGAAGAAAAGTAAATGTGAAGGCCTACGATATAGGGAGTTCATAAAATTGATCAACAAAAACATTACATTGACCATTGTTTGTTGTGATGTGCTTTGCGTCTTCTGCTGCCACTCATTTCCGAGTGATGGGATTACTGATGCGTACCAAGTATAACAGCTTGCCTGCATATTGTCGGAAAATAGTTGGAGAGTTAGATAACTTTTTTCTTTAGCATACCGTTCCTCTGGTTCATAAATTTTCTGATACCAGGGGTACGTAACACACTGGATCATCGCTAATATAAGGCAGTGATTGGAATGAGCAATGCACAAACTTAATGAAATAATGACAGAGGAGTGTTCGCTGCCGTCTGCGGCCCTGTCATTCCAGCACAGGAACTTTGGACTGTTAGATCGGCAGCGTAAAAGTGAGAAAATGTGTGGTTTTTCATTTGATCGGGTATTTTATATGATAATATTGCTTTTAATCGCTACATTCCTACTGACGTTATTGCAATGTTCTATGTTGACTTTGGTTGGGAAAACCACAAAGACAGTCCTTCTGAGAATTCCGTAGGGAAGTATGGGTACATCATCTATTTCTGAAATAAAAGTAACATTTTGGAGTGAGAATGCCTCGAAATCTCGGAGTAATCCAAATCAGGCTATATGTGAAAGCCTACTAAGCCATACATTCCACATTCCCATATCACTACACTCCGCACGGCCTTAATTCTAAAGTGACGTTTCGCGAAACAAATGAGCATCGCCTTACCTCTGTTGCCAGCGCGCCACCGCAGCGGGAACAGCTGATGCAATTCGATCGCGGTAAACAGCCCTCGTAAAATGTAATACAATACTCAGAAAAGCTAATGAATCTGGATTGATAACAAATTCAGAAAACAACACTTTCTAGCAACGTCCCACAGTAAAAACGAGAATATATTAAGAATAAAAAAGAATGAGGAAATAACACATCACTCACCGCTAATGGCAGCCAAAGGAAGGAGGTTATCCCTACAAAGGGAAAACTCCACTGATCTCAGAGTAACTTTCTTGCCACTTGTCTTTTCCGAATTACACTGACGGGGGGGCATTCCCAACTCGTCACCACCGATTTCGCTCAAATTTATAGAACATGCAGGACTTGGCTAGAAAGGAAAGTACCCGCAGTGGGAACTCCAGATGGCCAAGCGCATAGAAAATAAAAATAAAAATGTTGACGTGGCTCTCGCACCGTGTAAGCCACTTACGTTAATACGCCCCCCGAGCAGTAGTTGGCGTAGCTGGGACTAGTGAGTTCGACACGCTGTGTGGAGACTTTTTTCTATGGAGACGTTGAAAACATGGGCGCCCATATGACAGTTTGTAGGGGGGGGGGGGGGGGGACGTAGTAATTTTAATATTTAGGAAGATAAATGGCGATTTGTATTCTGCGATAGAATAACCCACGGTATCCCCTGCCTGTTGGTGGTGGACGGTACTACCGCTTTTACGTAATACTGACTTTTAAATCATTTTCTTGAAAGGAAAACGCGTGACTACACTAGATTTTTGCCTTTCCCTGAGAGCTGGAGGGGGGCCGCGGCCCACGGGTATGGGTGTGGTTGTAAAAATGCGGCGTTAATGACTTGTGTTAGATGCATAAATAATTATTGTTTCTCCAGTTTCTACGATAAATATCATCCCGACACATGTAAAGCATCGAATGTCAATGAATAAAGTTTTGAATTTTCATATACAAAGTCTTTTCGTACGCGCTTTAATTATAATCCCTTGTTGAAAAGTCTGACAATGAAACCCCAATTTATTACCCTTTCTATGCCTTTTGAGTATAAATAAATAAATGAATTATTCACCTCTTTGATTAATTAGAAAGTGAATAATATAAAATTGAGAGAAAAAAAGAAGTCTCCACACGAGGAGTTGAACCCACGACCACTGAATCACCAGTCCCAGCTTTTACCTCTACGCCAACTACGGCTCGGCGAGCGTGTTAAGGTAAGTGGCTTACATGGTGTGAGAGCCGTATCAACATTTCTTTTTTACATTTTTATTTTGTATGCGCTTGGCCATCTGGAGTTCCCACTTCGGGTACTTTACTTTCTAGTCAAGCCCTGCACGTTCTATAAATTTGAGCGAAATCGGTGGTGACGAGTAGGGAATGCCCCCTTGTGAGACATGCTAAATACGCATGAAGTATACTAACCAATACACGGGCGTAAATAAAACTACAGCTATACTATATTCTTATACACTGAACTTTCAAACCTGTATTTTACTAACTTATGCTATGCTAAACTGTAAACTGCGCTATACTGTACACAAAAAGGATAAAGACTAATATGAAAAAGAAAAATTAATAATAATGTTATTTGCTTTACGTCCCACTAACTACTCTTTTACGGTTTTCGGAGATGCCGAGGTGCCGGAATTTAGTCCCGCAGGAGTTCTTTTACGTGCCAGTAAATCTACCGACACGAGGCTGACGTATTTGAGCACCTTCAAATACCACCAGACTGAGCCAGGATCGAACCTGCCAAGTTGGGGTCAGAAGGCCAGCGCCTCAACCGTCTGAGCCACTCAGCCCGGCGAAAAAAAAAATTACTGAAGAAAAATGCAAAATATCGCGAACCCTAGCAAATACCATACACGCTGAGCGAGATACGCTAACCACGTGGTGAATGTAAATTTAGAATCGGCAACTAGGCATCGAGATAGCACTCTCCCGATATAAGCCTGGGTTGGTTGGATGTCTATGTTTCAGCGCGTAACCACCAGACAGAGCCAAAATCGGTGAAAACGTCAGTTTAGATGTAAAGCCGTGCGGAGTATAGGTTACAGAATGTATCTGCTAAATTCCACAACAATCAACTTAGCGCGATGATGCAACCTCTACGTGTTTTTGCGCACCGTGCTTTGAGTAGCCTACTCGTTTACGCGCACTCAGCGCGGCGAGGGAACGCATCGACCAGTTTTAAAAGATTCTGGTCTTATTTCCTTTGTAATCCGAGAGGCTAACAAAATATAAGTGGCATTATCGTGAGTACAAACACACTTCAATGATATGATCATTATCTCTGATTCCAGCTCTTTACTCGATTTATATATTAAGGGCTATAGTCCAGGTGGCATCCCTTGCTCTTCGTCCTATAAATGATTTTTTTTTTGCCCCAATTTGTCCTCTTGAATTCCAACTTTATCTTTATACTGTGTGATCTTACCTACTTCCAAAGACTTCGCTCAACCTTATTTGTCAACTATCTCTCCACTGACAGCTCGGAACATACCACAACATACCACTCACAAGGTATGCTATACAACTGCCGCTGGCACAGGGGGCGTGTGGTGCGCATCAGTGCTCCGCTATCCCATGACATATTGCTCAGTCAGTGTATATGCCCTCTTCTTTACGCACTTACTACAACCCCTAAATACCTTCATCATGTGCAGACATATGTACCCTTTATTTACAATCCCGTTCATGCTTTTACCCAAATGAATATCTTTCCTTATATTAACACCTAGGTACTTTAAAGTGTTCTCCGTAAGGAACTTTCACCTCACCAACGCAGTAATTAAAACTGAGAGGGCTTTTCCTATTAGTGAAATTCAAATTCTGACTTTTAACCTCGTTTGTCTTCATACGATTGCCTGCTGTCCATCTTACAACATTGTCGAGGTCTTTTTGCCGTTTCTAAAAATCTTATAACTTATTTGTTTCTCTATGCAATATAACATCATCCACAGAAAGCATTATCTCGGGTACCAATTATTTACTCTTATCACTTATATATAAGAAAACATAAAGGTCAAATAATACAGCCTTGAGGAATTCCCCTCTTAATGATTCTCAGAGTTCTATTATCTAGATATATAGCCACACATTGAATCTCTCCCTTGCCTAGTCCAACTGCATTCATTTTTGCCAGTTGTCTCTCATAACCGGCCCAAGGGCTCAGTACTTAGTAGCGTGGGGTGGCGACCACGGGGCCCTAAGCTGATTCCTGGCATTGCTTCAATTTACTTGTGCCAGGATCCTCCTATCCGACCTCCCTTGCTCAACTTTTGTTCTTTTCCGATCCCGACAGTATTAGAGCACTCGAGGCCTAGGGAGTATTTCATTTTCATGCCCTTCGTGGCCCTTGTCTTTGGCCGATACTTTCATTTTTCGAAGTGTCGGATCCCTTTCATTTTTAAACTCTGATTAGTGTTATATAGAGGATCATTGTCTAGTTGTACTTCCTCTGAAAACAATAATCACCACCACCGCCACCACCACCATCTCTCATGACCTACCCTATCAAGTGCCTTAGATAAGTCAATCGCCTTCTATCGAACCAGTTATTTTTTTTGCAAAAATTCTAACATAATAAGGAAGATTGCTTTCCCAAAGCTCACATTCAACGCATGTCAAACACACTGGCCTCTAATTTCCGAGACCCAGGGGCTCTGAACTTTGGAGCTTGGGTTGGCGACTACGGGCATTGCTTCCACTTACTTGTGCCAGGCTCCTCACTTTTATCTATCCTTTTCGACCTCCCTTCATCAACTCTTGTTATTTTCCGACCCCGACGCTATTAGGTTTGCGAGGGCTAGGGAGTCTTTCATTTTCACGCCCTTCGGGGTCCTGTCTTCCTATAGCCGATATTTTCATTTTTCGAAGTGTCGGATCCCTTCCATTTTTCCCTCTGATTAGTGTTATATAGAGGATGGTTGCCTAGTTGTACTTCCTCTTAAAACAACAACCACCACCACCTCTAATTTCCGGCTTTATGCTTATCACACTTCCCTTTATACACATTGGCTACTATAGCAACTCTCCATTCATTTAGTATAGCTCGTCATGCAAACAGTAAGTTCTTCAGATATGGTACTATATCCTAGCACATTATCTTTAGTATATCCCCAGAAATCTTATCAATCCCAACTGCTTTTCTAGTTTTAACATTTTGTATCATATAGTAAATGTCTTTGTTATCGTGGGTAAATTTCAATACTTTGTTAGCATCAATCACCTCTGCTATCTGGACATTATACTTGTAATCAATAATCTTTACATACTGCTGATTGAATATTTCTTCCTCCTTTAGATCCCCATATACACACTCCCCTTGTTCATTAATGATTTTCGTAATGTCCTTCTTGGAACCTGTTTCTGCCTTAAAAAACCTCTGCGTATCCTTCCATTTTTTACTAAAATTGGTATGACTGCCAATAATTATGCTTGCCATCATGCTCTCCTTAGCTGACTTCTTTGCTAGCTTCAATTTCTTAGTAAGTGTATTCAATTTCTCCTTATATCCAAAACCACTTCTAAATACACTTCTCTCTAACCTGCACCCTTTTCTTAGTCTCTGTACTTCTCTGTTGTAGTGGCATCTAGGGAATCAGAGAATATCGCAAGATAATCTCAAGGTTATTACATTCCACCACTAAAATACTTAATATATTTTATTTGTCCCAATAAATATTTTTGTCACGATACATCCAGGCAATTCGAGGCACATTTTATTTGCGGAAAAATCCTTGTAGGACTGCTGGTATAGATTAACAAGATACAGTATTTGTTTGTCAGATACAATGTGTACCTTATCTACGCCACTGACAGTAAAGGAGCTTCAACTCATTTTATTCGTCTTCTTTTCCAGACGAACCATGTGGACGCCTCAGTCTGTCCTATTTTGTGGAGCCGTACTCATGTGTGCTATTCCCCGGCGAGATACTGCACAACTTTTAAATCAGTGTATTGTGCGACTTGTAAGGGAGCTTTCCCGTCCAGACGGCACCATACTCGTGCATTTAGAAAACAAATGGCCACAGGAAGAAACACGTCACGGACTTCAACGTAGTGACTACATTTCACCTTTTCATGATGTGTGGATGTTTTTGCTGAATACACAGGCATTGTCTGTCTACGTCGCGGAAGCTTGGCCGGGCACATTGATAAGGCTATATACTACGGCCAACATAATTCTCATTGGTCTTGATACGGCATCATCTATCAACATCACCAGGGCACGTCTTACCGCTCTTACACAGCATCCCGCGTGGACCAATAAAGCTCAATTCGTTGTTACAACTGCAGGTTCCCTAGAACCTAAAGACGTCCTTCAAGAACTATGGGATCTGAACGTGACCAATGCCCTGATACTCAGTCCTTCAGAAAGAAGTGTGTTGATATATTCTTGGTCTCCATATAGCTCATCTAAAGAATGCGCCGGTCCAGTCCAAACCATTCAGCTCTTGGATACATGGAATGGTGAGAAGTTTCTGAATAATGGATCACGCTTACGAAGAGGGATATTGACAAATCTGCACGGATGTGAAATAATTGTGGCGACGTTTCCTGTGCCACCGTTTGTTATTCTGGAGAACAACGACAGTACAGTTTATGAAGGTGGTATAGAAATAGAGTTGATCAGCTTGATTTCGGAGTATAGCAATTCAAAATTGCATTACCTCCCACCTGATCCTAAAGAATGGTTTGGTGTGTATGCTACTCTTAAACGTAATGAGGCTGATGTTGGCATTGGACAGAACATATCTCCTAGAGATATGAGAGGGGATGTAGATGTAACTTTGTCTTACGTAGACGTGAGATTTGATTGGTATATTCCTTGTGCCAGATCGATACCGCGGTGGAAGAGTATTGTGAGAGTATTTAGTCCTGGTCTATGGACAGCAGTATTCGTTAGTTTTATTACAACTTCTCTTCTGTGTTGGTTTGTAGCGAATGTGGAATATCGTTTAGTATCACAGCTTACATTCTTTAACGAATTACGATTAAACAAATACTTCCTTAGCTCATTTTCCAGCCTTCTCTTAGTGGGCTTGCCTGCCTTACCCATTCGACAATTCCCGAAAATAATTTATGTATTATGGATATTAGAATCGTTTATCTTAAATTCTGCATATCAGTCATCCCTGATAAAGATGTTGATCGATCCTGGGATGATGCCGCCAGTGGAGAACCTTGAACAGTTAGCCCAAAGTGGCCTGGAAATTACTCTTCTTCCAGTGGTGAGATACAGGCTTGAACTTTACGAAGACCAAATCTACAAAACTGTCTTGGAGTTGTCATCTAATTGTTCTGAAACCAATGCGTGTCTCAAGAATGCAGCGATGTATCGCAATTCATCTACAATGGTAGCAGTTCGTTCCATAACGTATTACACTCCATCGAAATATGCACGTGATGGGAAAAAACTTATATGTGCCATGGGGCAAAGTGTTTTGTATGGTCACTCCCAGATATGGCTAAGGCTTGGAAGTCCTTTGACTGATATGTTTAATAGAGTTATACAATCTTCTGTTGAGATGGGACTCGTTAGCAAGTGGGAAAAGGACATAGAAGTAACTTTAAGTATTATTTATCGTTACGAAGGTGGAGCGTATCAAGACGATGAACAAACGGTGTTAACACTGACTCATCTGCAAGGAGTGTTCTTTATCCTGTCACTGGATTTATTACTAGCGTTCATTGTATTTCTAGGCGAAGTAACTCTCCACAAGATATATGGGAGCAGCACATTTTGCTGGAATTGACTTGCTTATTGAGAATCAGAGACACCATAGCACCAAATTACAAGGATCGATGGAGATCGTTTGTGTGCAGTTGAATGGGAGAAATACGAGTATATAAAATGGACAAAAATACAATGCAATTACAATAATATACGTAAAATATTCCCATAAACAAAGACACAAAGAAATGAATAATTCTGCTAATACAATAGAAGAGATTGGAAGGGAAAAGTTACTTGATTTCCGACTGATCTGCGTTTAGGGCGGTCGTCCAGGTGGCAGACGCAATTTTCTTGGTAACTCTAGTCCTTAATTTTCTATTTTATGAAAGAATATTTGACTTAGTTATTTGTCTCGAATTCCAGCTTTATCTTCAGATTATGACCTTCCCTACTTTTACAATCGCCACTCAAACTTATTCGTTTACTAAGCGGAGAAGCTGCGCGTGTTAACGCACTATAACTATGGATCCGAGCTCTGCATTCGGGTGACGCGAGGTTTTGAAACGCCGGCCTGAGAACGGTGTTCTGTAATTTTACATTTCCACGCAAATGCCTGGACAGTTTCTGTTCATAAGCCACAACCGTTTCCTTCCACCTCATCACCCTGTTTCATTCTCCATCATTTCATCATCATTAGCTCCTCAACTAAGTTTGGCGTCAGGATGGACGAATATCAATACCACCAGAAGTACCAAAACTGGCCGAAAGCCACACGGGTGGCTGGGATTCGATTTGGTATATGGTGTCGTGAGTTAGATGGTAATATCAGTGGGTGTCTTGAGCGGACCCATAGCGCGGTACCGCCGGGATATACGGCTAGATCTACTCAGTGTGTCTAAGGTGAGCACAGATCCCTGTGTTCATCGGACATATTTCCAGGACTTCGTTCACTAATATCCGAATGCACGACATGTTCTCATGGATGGTTGTTAGTGAAACCGTACAGTGTCCTGTACAGCTCATTGGAATCATAGGTGCCTTCCTACCCCATTAAAATCATTCCTGAGGGTCGCGTCTTTGGTAGGATGATGGACGAAGGGGATCGAGCGGCGTGTAGCCAGAACGGAACCCGAGAAAGATCGCCTGGAAAACAAAGGGAAGACTGAGCAGGAGCCAAGCCCCCGCGAAAAGACCCTCTCAACTTACAGAGAGAGTTGGTAATATGACGCGACGCTCTGCGAGTCAGATACGCCCCGAGGTGTGGCCTGGCTTCCCAGGATATCAAACTAACAGAAGGAACTTCCGGTTTTCTATGCACGTTTCACGGGTGCCAACGTCGGATTTTGGCGCGTAAAAATGAGATGATATTTTGATCCAGACATAGGAAAATTATGGGAGGTACACCAGTGAATAGAGCTGAATTTTCTGCATATCCCAGACTAAAAATATGGAATACTTTACTCAAGGGACGAAAGGAGGTCACCAGATGTCCAGATTTAACATATTGCTAACACGTGTGAATACAAGAGCGTCACCCACGCTAAGAGTCGCGCTCAAAAGATGACTCCACCCCCAAGGGACGCTAATGAAACAATTAAAGGTGGG